>NC_138772.1:151111850-151661850 GCF_965119305.1 Pelophylax lessonae
TTGTTATTCTGAAGAAATCATTGTTTGATCTCCTGTGCTGAGTGGGTCAAATGGGAGTAGTTTCATAATTATCAATCAGCTGTGGCAGCTGCAGGGCTCAAATGAGGAAAGCTGCTGGGCCTGCATCGCTTTAGACATGTTCCTTTTGGGAGTATCTCACCAAAAATGACATTTTTGTTGCAGGGGATGCCAGAAATCTGACTTGTATCTTAGGCAGACTTCTGGGGAAATTGGCGAGCCAATTACACAAGCAGAAAATTATGTTTCTGGGGTGTGGTCAGTAAACATTCTGTGTACAGAGCACCTCCAGGTAGCCATATTGCATTGTATTTTCAGAACATTATAACAGCTGCAGATTGAAAAGAAAAAGGTCATTTTTAATCACATTCAATTACAATATGATTTGTGTCACAATTGTATACGCTATATTGGTTTTACATT
Organism: Pelophylax lessonae; assembly: GCF_965119305.1. NCBI lineage: Eukaryota > Metazoa > Chordata > Amphibia > Anura > Ranidae > Pelophylax > Pelophylax lessonae. The sequence goes on from NC_138772.1 coordinate 151,112,292, forward strand.
ATTTGATGATTTTTTTTTTTTCCCCACGAAAGTGGAGTTACCCTTTAAACTAAAAAAAGTGGTGGTTTGCCATCTTATAATGAACACCAAGAAATGTAAATTGTACCCAAGGTTCATGCATACTTGATGTTTTTTCTACTGCTTCGAGGGCCTTTAATTTTTTTTTCCTGTCTCTAAACTCCCCTGCGTGTTAGCCTATGTGTCCATGCATACCTAGGCATTAATAGAAAGGAAAAAAAAAACACATCCAGTGCATCCAGGAGCAGCAGAGTTTTAGCAGAAAAAAAGCTTGAGGCGCCTAAGCATTTATTAATTTCTATTGCCAGAATTAATTATAATCCTGGCCAATGAAATTAACACCCAAGTGCTTGATGCATTTACATGCGTTACATGGGTTTACAAGCTTTTAAGGTTTTCTTTCTGCCAAAACTTGGCTGTCAGGTAGAAAGGAGTCTATGGGAGTTAGCAAATTGTCCAGTGTGCACGAGGCCTAAGCAGAACCCTGAAAAAAATGTTTTTTCGCTTTTGATATATTCTTGAAAAATTGCAGCTATTTCCTGTACCTAGGCATGCTTGTGCCTTGCCCCTTTTAAATGTATATCTGGATTTGGAGTTCATTTAACACTCTAAAACTGAAAAAGCCAGAATCTGGATCAGCTATGAATGTCAACCAATCAGCTTCTATCTTCAGCCTGTTCAGTTTACGTTTACCGAAGACGAAAGTTTTTCTTTAGTTTTGGATAGAGTAGAGAGGGATTGGAACACCTGTCAGTTTTTATTACTGTCTGTATACCCCTGTAAGGAAGATTCACCCTCTTGTATGTGAAAGTTAAAGAAAAGGGGATATTTTCCAATGGGGTCACTGGTCCCCAAGGGATTCCTTTAATTTGCAGGAATTTCCTCTCACTTACTGTTTTGGTTATGGGACAAAAAGTGAAGGTAAATCTCCCCAATAGGGCACAATTGGAAAAAAATCACCCCCCCCCCCCCCCTTACGCTATCTAAAATGAAAACAAAAGTTTTGCCTATAGTTCTACTTTAAAGAGAAGCTCCAGGCTTCCCCCCAAAAAATTAAAAGTCAGCAGCTACAAATACTGTAGTACTGTAGTTGCTGACTTTTAATATAAGGAAACTCATCTGTCCAGGGATCCAGTGATGTCCTCACCCGAGCCGATTCTTTAATCGACTTTGGGTGCCGGCGCCGGCATCCCAAATAAGACAAACAGGAAGCGAAGCCTTGCGACTTCACAGCCGGTTTCCTGCTGAGCATATGCGAACCACTCTGTGCCTTGTGAATAGTCCCATAGTCTTCTGGGATCTGTGATGTGTCCCAAAAGACTGCATGGGAGGGAGGGGGGGGGGGGTTCAAACTTCCGGCTCAGATCTGAGCCGGAAGTGGGAGCAGGTACCTGTCAAACCCAGAGAGAGGATGCAAACACCCTTTTGGGGCAAGTTCTGCCTTAAAGTGTTAATAAACCCAGGACCCTGCATTCACTATATCTGGTCTTCCACAGTATACAGAACATGGATATGCAATTATTTTAGTAAATATAAACTGCTAAATCTCTTTTCTCATCAGCAGTATTTAGCATCCTTGTTACTTCTATCAGTTCCTGGTTAAAGCTTGTAGGAGGAGTTTTCATACTGCACTGGATATCCTATCAGGATTCAGGACCCCCCGACCCTCTGTCTGGACAGTGCTGATTGGCCCTGTGTGGATCACATGCACTCTCCTAGGGGAAAAAAAAAAACCTCTCTAGCAATACACACCAGACTGAGCATGTGCAGCCTGACTCCAGTAACTCTATCTTATCCAGACATGTTCTGGAGTCAGTGGAAGAAGAGGAGGATCTGTGCATACAGGATCAAACAGCATTTTTACACAATGCAGATAATTAACCCCTTGGGTTCTACAGTGAGTATAACAAGCATGCTTTACTGCATATACACACTGATTTTACTGTTGTGGGTCTAGGGAACACTTTGAGCTCTTAAAATGAAAGATAGGAGCTGTTTGATTGCTACAGATTCTGTCTGCTCCAATTTTGATAAATTCCCCTCTCTCTGTCTCTGACTGCTATGCTAGTGGTGTGAGATTTGGAGTGAGATTTGGTGATGTCACTACTGTTCTCCTTCTAGAGGGATCCTGCAGTGCAAGGATGTTCCTGCATCTTCTTTATTCATTCTGCAGGTTTGCAATGTCTATGCTGGTCTTTCTGCTTCGTAAATCTTTCCCTACCAGTCATCAGATCACGAGGCATCATGGGGGTAGCTCTGACATGAGGAAATTATATAACAATGGCTGCTTCCTTCAAAATGTGTGAAAGTGTCTGCTATGAACAACCCTCAGTGCTTTACTACATGACTTTGATAACTTCTTCCATCAATAACCCAATCAAACTTCTATTTAACACTGCACTGAACAGTGAGTAAATTGTTGTAGCCTGAAGCTAACCTAACTAATTTATAGAAAAACTGGAATGTATTGTAGCGAGTATAAATTTGAGGCCAGTATTGTAACATTTGCTGGAAAGTAATGTGGTGTGACATTTAAGGTTTTTTTTTTTTTTTTTTTAAAACATATTATGTGATTTTACAGTGCTTGAGTCAGTTTTTATATAGAACTAGCAGGTGATATTTTCTGAACTTAATCTTCCACCCAGCAGGTAATGCCAGTGTTTGGAGCTGGACTTCACTTCGGGAACTTGATTACAATTAAATCCCATAAAAGCAATAAACAGCCCATTTCAGACATAACGTTTTTACAGAGCTAGTGGGACTGTCTTTAGCTGCATTATTTTAGTCTTGGCAAAGTAGATATATTTCATTAAATCACTTAGAGCGGTCCAGTACAGAGCATGTGTCATATTCTAAGTATAAGCCAAATACCTTTTTTGCAGCCAGAATTAATAAGGCTGTAGATGTCTTGGCGAGAAAAGGTCACGTGACATCCTGACCTAGCTATGCTTTTTCTGCATATTAGAATATGGAGTTTTGAAATAATTATAATGACCTGGGTTAACTCCTTGTACTCTTATCTAAATGTCATTCTAATACAATGTAGTGTTCTCTTCACATATTTTTCATTTCCGGAGAATCATGGCCTGGTTTGTTTCATTTTCACCAATGCTGGTAATGCTAGCTGTTGGACTCCTGTCTCATTTAATTGTGGCCATCCCGTAGAAAGGGTTAGAAATTCAACCCTATCTAACAGACAATATTAGGCCCCTTTCACACGGTCGCCGCTGATCCCCGCTGAGCAGCCGGATGCCAGGTCCTGTCCGCTCCGCTGTGCAGAGCAGACACGGACACAGTCCCACTCGCCTCTATGGGGAAATCGGATGGAAATGGTCTGCCTGTGTCCGTTCTCCATCTGATCCGCCAGACAGATGGAAAATAGTACCACCATCCATTTGGATTTTGCGGGCAGAATTGGATCAGATATCGGTGGATGTCATGTGTCCCACAAGGTCCGATCAGGTCTGCCCGAAATACCAACAGGTGGACCTGATCAGATAGTCCGTGTGAAAGGGCCCTTAGGCCTATTGGTTAGCACCGAATCCAAGGGCTTGAAATTGAATATTGCCCCCCCTAAAGAACTGAGCTATTCTAAAAGTTCCTTTGACTTCCATAAGGAAAAATTTAATTTACCATACAAAAGCATGTATGTAACTAAGGCAGACCATAGACGGTTACAATCCCCGACATTTGAACCATGTATGGGCTGGCTGAATGTATGGAGTTACAAAAAAGAATGGGAACCCTCAAAAGCCGTAAAAGTAAATGTTAAATGAGCTACCAGCACTATACTTAGGCAAAGTATTTCTGTATACTGTAAAACCTACTGATACGTAAGAAAAGGGTTCGTTGTTTTCTATTCCCTATGACCAGTGATGGTAAACCAATTAGTCCAGGGCTTGACAAATTTTCCTGAAATCTAGGAGCCAGCTAAAAAAGTTAGGAGCCAGTTTTTTTTTTTTTAAACTAACAACCAAGCTTTATTTAATAAAACGGATACTAAATTTACACATAAATACGACTAGAACCCCACTCTCCTCTAGCGCAATTGGATGAAAACAGACTGTCTGTCTCTTTCCATCCGATGCCATCTGATCCGATCCACGGGATGGATAGAAAATAGAACCACCATCCATCCGTCTGCTTTTGGCGGACAGGATCAGATGGCGGCAGATTACTGCTCCATAGAGGAGAATGAAGGGTCCGATCAGGTCTGCCTGAAAAACTGACAGGCGGACCTGATCAGACAGCCCGTGTGAAAGGGGCCTTCGGCTGTGGCATGGCGATGAGGAAAAAAAAAAAAAAAAGATTATATTATATATATATATATATATATATATATATATATATATATATATATATATATATATATATATTATATATATAATTTTTTTTTATAATAATAATTGGAAAAAATATATATTTTTTTTAATAATTAAAAAAAAAAAAAGAAAAAAATATTATTTAGTTTTTACATTAAAAAAATAAATTTAAATTAATAATAAATAACCACACTCCCTGTCAAAGGTAACTAACTGGACAGGGAGATGGTAATGCATTGTGAACAAACAGTGGAAACAGTAATTACAACAGTCATTACTCCCGGCCACCACAAGAGGGTGCCAGTTCTCCATTGGAAGCCTCATCTCAAGTAGGCCGAAAAGCCGGGGCCTCAATTTTCGGACGGCCCGGAAGTCCGTGCACTCCGTGCGCGGAAGTCCGTACAAAAATGACAGGACACCCTCTGCAGGGCACCCCAGGCGCCAGGTCGCTAATTCTAGTCGCAAATGCGACCTGGCGCCCGGGTTTTGTCGAGGCCTGAATTAGTCAATGTACAATAGTGTATAAACACGTAGCAAATATGATTGTGAACAAAAAGGAGAAAGTGCAAAAAAAAAATCATACCAATGAAATTAATTCCATATATATATATATATATATATATATATATATATATATACAAAGTGGCAGTGCTTAACGGGTAATATAGAAATTCTTACATATACAGATAGTATGCAATGGCATTACATATAGTGCATATTGATTTCATAAAGTTCTAGTGCATGGAAAATGGTCCTTGTTGACAACCAAAAAAAGTGAATGAATAGATGAAGACAAGCTTGATCCAGAAAAAAAAAAAATGAGATATGAATGGGGCCTGACCAGAATGATATACAGTATTTACAGGCAAGTATTCAAAGCCAGCTCTAGTGAATCTGTCAGGGAATCAGCTGTATATATCAAGAGGCTCCACTAACCAGAAGGGACTTCTCACTGAGAAAGCTGGTAAACTCCCATTCCATCCTCACTCCCACATCAAGTAAAAAAATATAAAAAAGGCCAACCATAGCGAAGCCCGCTTCAAACATATGTTTATTTAAAAGAATATTGCACTTAGATGGGTACTTTGCATCTCGCAGTACAGAGCTCTGATCCCTTTCCCAAAATGGGCACAGAGTTGCTGCGCATGTGCGCAGTATCAGTAGTGTATTCCTTGCTCCACCTGTCATGTTTCGTCATATGTGGCTTCATCAGGGTCGATCAACTTGGGTGCAACCAGCATGCCAGGTTTTACCTGCAATTATCACTAGCAGCTGCAATAGCCACTAGCAATATTCACTGTCTTCCCCCGGCTTTCCCTGCCCTCCCCTGCTGGGAGAAGACCATCGCCCAGCAGGAGGGATTCCCGCATCAACACTGTGTGTGTTGATGGGGCAATCAAGCAAATTTATTTTCTGCAACCTGTGGTTGCAGGAAAGAAATTTGCATTGATTATGGCCAGCTTAACTCTTGAGGGTCCCTTTTTGAGGCTAATTATCAAGTGTTTTTTAAGCACCTTAAAAGGCTTCAAAAGTCTGGAGTCCCTGTGATATAACAAGTTTAATTTGCTTTGATATATTCTTTGATTAGCTTGGGAAAGATAGCTAGAGTAAAGATGACTCTACTTCCGAAATGTTTTAGTTATTTTAAAAAATAAAGCTCACCCCTGTAGCAATACAAAATATGAATTTTGCAGAAAACAATTTATTTGGAACACCAATAGACTTTGGTTGCCTGCAATTAAGCTGTAGCCCATACAGAGAATAGGGCTTGGCGTGCCACATCTCGGAAAATACTATTATTGAACTTAAACATTGTAGCTGACAATGCGTTTCGCTTGGTAGAAGGCCTCTCATTGGGTTACCCCTACAGCTCTGCTCTAGTATAAACTCTGATGTAGATTCCTCCAGACTGCTGGCGAAGCAATAATAGCTTGATCATTAATCACTTCTTGAAACAAAGTTAATATTAAATACTCAGGAGGCTTCATATCTCAGCAATTACTTCTTACCTACCTCAAAATGAATCCTCTCGTTCAGCCAGACCTTGAATATCCACGTAGCTTTAGATGGTAAATTGACACGGATAAAAAAAAGCTATCATTTACTTACATAAGCGTTACGCCAACACAGGGTGGTACAGTGAGTGCCAAGATAGATGGTAATAGGTGCCACATCCTATTTGACTAGACTATTTATTTATTGGGAAAACATGGACTTTTTAGGCACATGTATGTAAAATCCAAAGAAAGTTTATACCAAAACAAAACAAATTTCACATCAATAAAACCATATAAGATCAATAAAACCATATAAGATAAAAGAGATGTAATTGAATAACTGACCAAACCACATTCTAACACTATCTATGGTCAACTGGCAACCCAGAGCCCTAAGGTGATAGCCAACATAGTTTTGATTGGTCAACATGATAGAAGCTCAATATGTTTAGCAAATTTTCGCTTCTTCAGGAGCTCATTAGATTCCTGAACCATCTCTGCTGATAACAAATCAGGGGTGGGCAAAGCTAACTCTTCCTCACACTGGGGCCAATGTATGTGGAATGGCTAAATGAGCCTACATAACACCAATACTGTACCATCTCACATTGTATAGTCATAAAAAGGGGTAGCCATGGTTGAAGTGTTGAATGGATTATGTGACTGAGACCAGTCAAGGTACAACATATCCAGTTCATATCAATATCATTTGTCGTATCAACAGTAGAACACTTATGAAACCCTAAATTCCCAAAGAGGCTTTTCCCACAATGTGAGGATCATGGTCGCCACAGATCGTTCCAAGCCAGCCCTATATAGATAAGTAAAAGGTGGTGGGAATAAGAAAGAAAAGAAAAAGGGGTGCTTTGCAGGAACACAGGATCCATGCCTTCCCTCCTGACAGAACGGCAATCTGCCTTGTTTACTTAGGCAGACTGCTGTCCTGCCTGTGTACTGAATGATCAGCAGGTGCCTGCGGACATCCAGCCTGGCTTCCTCTGTGTGTAATCATAGCGGGAGCGAGCCCCTGGTGCTGCGCATGTGTGCACTCTACCCAGAAGAGGCGGATCACTTATATATACGTGATCCAATGCACGGGTGCCGCCCTGTGGGAGTAAAACTGCTATGGGGCGGACCTGAACTGTTAAGAAAAAATAAGGTAATTTTGAAATCGGTGGCAGAAACAAATCTCCAAAAAGTTGGGGCAGAGCAACATAAAGCTGTGCAAAAAGTACAACCACTGTTCCAAAAATGTTGGGACAGGGTCACGTTTATCACGGTGTAGGATCCCTTCTTCTTTCAACAACACTCTTTAAATTATGCGCCGGTTCACACTGCAGCGACGCTACTTCGGAGCGGCCGCCACGGACTTCATAACATTGAAGTCTATGGCGGTCGCCCCAAAGAAGCTCCGGACCCTTTTTCTAGGTCGGAGCGACTTGTGTCGCTCCTATTAGAACGGGTCCGCAGCTTCCCTATGGGAGGCGACCTGTGAGGCGACCAGGTCGCCTCACAGGTCGCCCTAGTGTGAACCGGCACTATATGTGCAATTCATTGCATTCTATTTTTATGCAGATTTTTTAATTTTTTTTGCAAAATGTTATTGTTATTTTCAAAAAATACTGGAAAATAAACTAAAAAGAACAACAAAAATGACGGTGTTATGTAGATTTTTAACCGCGTACCAACTTTTTTGGAATTGAAGTTGTAGTTCAGGTTCACTTAAATAATATTAAAACCTCTTTGTATTTGCTTTCACTAATAATATTTATTTTGGATTGCAAAGAAAAAAAAAGTAGGAAATTATGTGTATGTTGTACTATTTTTATGCAGATTTTTAAATTTGTTTTTTTGCAAAATGTTATTGTTATTTCCAAAAAATATAGGACAATAAGCAAAAAAGAACAAAAAAAATGATGGTGTTATGTAGATTATAAACAGCGTCCCAACTTTTTTGGAATTGAGGTTGTAGTTCAGGTACACTTTAATAATAATAAAACCTCTTTTTTTTTGCTTATGCTAATAATAATTATTTTTGATTGCAAAGAAAAAAAAATAGGAAACGATGTGTATTTTGTACTATTTGTATGCCTTTTTTTTTTTTTTTGCAAAATGTTATTTCCAAAAAATACAGGAAAATAGGATCCCTTCTTCTTTCAACAACACTCTTTAAATTATATGTGCAATTCATTGCATTCTATTTTTATGGCGATTTTTTTTTTTTTTTTGGCAAAATGTTATTGTTATTTCTAAAAAAAATATAGGAAAATAAACAAAAAAGAACAACAAAAATTATGGTGCTATGTAGGTTATAAACAGCGTCCCAACATTTTTGGAATTGGGGTCGTAGTTCAGGTACTCTTTAATAATAAAACCTCTTTGTTTTTGCTTATGCTAATAATATTTATTTTTGATTGTAAAGAAAATAAAAAAATAGGAAATGATGTGTATTTTGTACTATTTTTAATGCAGATTTTTTTTTTTTTTTTGCAAAATGTTATTGTTATTTCCAAAACATACAGGAAAACAATCTAAAAAGAACAACAAAAATGAAGGTGTTATGTAGATTTTAAACAGCGTCCAAACTTTTTTGGAATTGAGGATGTAGTTCCAGTTCACTTTATTAATAATAAAACCTTATTGTTTTTGCTTACGCTAATAATATTTATTTTGGATTGCAAAGAAAAAAAAAATAGGAAACTGTGTATTTGGTACTATTTTTATGCTTTTTTTTTTTTTTTTTTTGCAAAATGTTATTATTTCCAAAAAAAAAAGAAAATAAACAGCAAAAATGAAGGTGTTATGTAGATTTTAAACAGCGTCCAAACTTTTTTGGAATCGAGGTTGTAGTTCCAGTTCACTTATTAATATTAAAACCTTATTGTTTTTGCTTACGCTAATAATATTTATTTTGGATCGCAAAGAAAAAAAAAATGATGTGTATTTTGTACTCCCGAATGCATTATATTTTTGTTCTTGCAGCAAACACATCATATTTCGTGACCCCAAACAAACAATCATTACTGTTGAGCCAAGCACAGTTATTCTATCAGTAAACCCATGTTGTTAAGGACTTTATCCATCTGGGACTAATGATAATTTTCACCAGGATCTCTTACTGTTACAAGTGCCCTCATGCTCAAGCATAACTCCTATACAGTCGCTTATATAATTGAATAACAGCATAACAAAGGGTTTCTTGATGCAAGGGGTAAATGAGGAGAACTAGGATTATCCTGAGCAGGACTGCCATTGTGCTAGTTGACAGTGTAATCTGACATTAAATGTTCAACTGACCGTGCCGCTGCTCAATGAACGGTTTCATTACACAGCAGTATCCAGGAAAATGGATTGCATACCTGAAGCTGGCTGATAATCTGCTGGCAAATAATGCTCCAGTAACCATGACTGATGCTGCAAGCTCACTTACACCGCAAGGGTTTCCAGTGGTGTCATTTAATCTCTGTTGTATTGTTAGAGTTGGAAAATGTGAGCCATGGCACAGGCATAATTGGTATTTAATGCAGAATTGTGCTGCATACCATTTATTGTATCAACCAAATGTCTACAGTGGATGTGGTTAAAAAAAAAAAAAAAGATAAACAGCACATTTAGCTGTAGACTCGTTATTCCAAGCAGACCCGTGTCATTTTCCTTTCCGTTTTTTTTTTTTTCCATTCTGCGCTGACAAGATGCGGCAATTAGAATATTGTCTCCCATTATTCCTTGATACAGTCTGTGTTTTCTGTGTCGGAGAATCATTACGTACCATCTTCCTGTCTGGGCAGTTTGTCAGAGCAATACACTGAGCTTTTCATGTGTTCCAGCAATGTGACCTGAATTCTTGTTTTCCCTTTTTTATGGAAGGGAAATCAGTAAATAAAATTCAAGCTGGCACTGCTGAAAACTGAAGGACATTCTTGTAGTAGTCTCCGACACATATGTTAATCTGCCCGTACTCATGATGATTAAAGTGCACTTGTCACCTTGAATAGACAGTTCCTCTTTTAATATTGTAGAATTGTGTAATCTTAACACCCAGAATGTAGATCTTGTTTAGTTCTATAGTAATGCGTATAAATATTAGTGGTGCGCTATTTATATATATATATAAGTGCTATATATCAAAATATATATAAATAGCGCACCACTAATATTTATACGCATTACTATAGAACTAAACCAGATCTACATTCTGGTTGTTAACATTACACAATTCTTACCCGTGTTTCCCCGAAAATAAGACCGGGTCTTATATTCATTTTAGCACCAAAAGACACAGTAGGGCTTATTTTCAGGGTAGGTCTTATCGTGTAATGTGCTGTTTTCTCTTCCCTCCCTGCCTGTCAGGAATCCCCTGTGTGAACCGAGTAAAAGTGTTTGTAAAATCCTAGAATCCACTTTATTAGTGTTTGATATAATGTCCAGTGTGTGTCCAGTGTGTGTTTCTGTATTATAATTTTGTGAAATACGTTCAGTAGAGCGCCGCTCGGCGCTCAGCTAATCTCCTGCTCTCCTTATCTTCTCCCAGCTGTCAGCAGGGGATCTAAACCCCTCCCCTCTGCAATGCCCAGAGTGGGTCATGGAAGCGCCGAGTATTTTATTATAATTGTGTGAAATACCTTTGGTACAGCGCCACTCGACACTCAGCTAATCTCCCGCTGCTCTCCCTCTCTTCCCCCAGCTGTCAGCAGGGGATCTAAGCCCTTCCCCTCTGCAGTGCTCAGAGCGGGTCACGGAAGTGCTGAGTATTATATTATAATTGTGTGAAATACCTTCGGTACAGCGGCGCTCAGCTGATCTTCCGCTGCTCTCCTTCTCTTCTCCCAGCTGTCAGCAGGGGATCTAAGCCCCTCCCCTCTGCAATGCCCAGAGCGGGTCATGGAAGCGCTGAGTATTATATTAAAATTGTGTGAAATGCCTTTGGTACAGCACCACTCGGTGCTCAGCTGATCTCCCGCTGCTCTCCCTCTCTTCTCCCAGCTGTCCGCAGGGGATCTAAGCCCCTCCCCTCTGCAGTGCCCACAGCAGGTCACAGAAGCGCCGAGTATTATATTATAATTGTGTGAAATATCTTCAGTACAGTGCCGCTTGGCACTCAGCTGATCTCCCGCTGCTCTCTTTCTCTTTTCCCAGCTGTCAGCAGGGGATATAAGCCCCATCCCCTCTGCAGTGCTCAGAGCGGGTCACGGAAGTGCCGAGTATATTATTATAATTATGTGAAATACCTGGGATCCCCCTCTGACAGCTGGGAGAAGAGAAGTAGAGCAGTGGGAGCTCAGCTGAGCGCCAAGCAGTATATTTAAAAAAAAGTATAAAATAGAAGTTACTTTCAGCCCCCCCCCCAGCAGTCATCTTGGACACGTCACAGGTCCTAGATAACTGCTGGACCATTAAGGACATGCAGCGTTACCTGCGCATGTGCATTGCGCACCCAGCTGTGAAGCTGCAAGCTGTCACAACTGGGTGCCCACTATTGAAATGCCGACACCAAGGAGTGAATTGTACAGGAATCCTATGCGTCTTCTGGTACATTTTAGGTCTAAATTCTGACAAAAATTTGGACCGAAATCGGACCTGAAATGTTGTACATGGACGCATTTGAGCCCTGCTGTGAGCCGCACCACATAGCAATATGAACCCAGCCTAAAGTTCCAGTCATACCAGATACAGTTGGATGTATTTTATGACTGAATTTCCACTGCATAGGCAGTCGAAAATCGGAGTTATTATATGGGCATAGTTCACAACAGTGCAGTGCAATGAAAAAAGTACAGCAAGCTCTATATTTTCTGCTCTGCAAATGCACAAAAATGGGTGCAAATGCACCAAAAAGCCCAAAGAAAAAAACAGAGGAAAGAAATGACCTTAAAGGACAAATGCTTAGGGAAGAACGCATTGCACACACATGTAAATGCTCATAAAAATGTGCGTAAAACGCATGCCAACGCACATGCAACACTCGCAGTAAACAAGCCATTTCTGAGGTAAATGCACCCTAAAGCATATTTGAGAGTTTGCAGGAGGGATGAGAGGAAACGTGAAATTACAACAGAAGAACCCACATATTTTTCTAAATTGGGATATTGAGTGGAAAACACTCCTGACAGACTTGAAGTGTTGAAGTGTGATTGTGCAACGTACTTGTAAACACTGTGTGTTCTCAAACCTTATCTGTGAACCAGAAGGCCTGTTATAATTGCTAGGCTTTCTGTGTAGCAGCCATAAAGGTGTTCAGGCTTAAATGAAAAAAAAAAAGGTATGATTTGATGTCTTTGACAGTTTGCCTTAAACCGGACTGGGGGTCACCAACTAAATACTCAATAAAATGCCGATGTGAATTATCTTACCTGCCAAAGGATTTTTTATTTCTGTTCCACTAGTCTTGTAATACAGACATTCACCCCAAACATCACAACCAGGTCCTGCTTTTCTTTTTGCAGACTAGAATGCTATTGAGCTATACAGACTTATCTAGCTTCCATGTTAGCTTTTGACTAACAAACACCACTGCATCATTAGCAGACCAATGAGGTCAACACTGCTCTCTTCTCCTCCCAGGAGCCTCCTAGTATAAGACGGACAAGAGCATTGCAGTGCAGTATAACCTAATTGGATTCTAGTGGTGGCTTTTTATATCTATCTGGAGTTCAGGATAAACAATTTGTGTCTCATATCTATTGCTTTTATTATTTACACCGCCTTTGGAGTAAATCCTGTAAAGTCACTATGCATAATGAGGAATCATGTTGATCCTATCTTCCAAAAATATATAAGATACAGTATGAAACATAAGCTTAAAGTGGTTGTAAAGGCTGAAGTTTTTTTTTACCTTCTTTCATTCTCTGCATGAAGGTAAAAAACCTTCAGTGTGCACCTCCCCCACAGCCCCCCCTAATACTTACCTAAGCCCGATCTTTATCCAGCAATGTGCATGAGAGCCAAGGCTCTCCTGGGTCTCTCCCTGCTCATTGGCTGAGATGGCTCCTGCTGCTATCAATCACAGCCCACAGCTAGTGAGGCAGAAGCTGGGGGGTGGGGGTGGGGCTGAGCCACGCTCTCTGTGTTTTATGGACACTAAAGGCCCGTACACACGATAAGAAAATCTGTAGGGAAAATTCGTCCGACGACCGATCTGCCGATTTTTGGATTGTTAGTATGGTGCTTTCGACAGCCAACTCCGAATTTGTGGCTGACAAAATCCTGATGTGCAAGCTATCAAATTTTTGTTGTCCGTAATACAACCTCCGATTTTTGTCTCATTAGTACAGATTTCGACAGAAAAAAATCTTAAGAGCAAGACTAGGCATGCTCAGAGAGCAAGAACACATACAAAGCAATCCAACACATGACATCACTTCTGAAGTAGAATTCTGTCGTACGGGAAAATTTGTATGAAAATAACCTCTTCACTTTCCACATCAGACTAGCATGCCACAAAAAAAGATCGTTCGATAATCTGATCGTGTGTACGGGGCTTTAGGCTAGGTTCACACTGCTGCGATGTGGGAACCACAGCGATTCCGTACGGAATTCCTGCACCGCATCAGAATTGCGGACAGTTCAGACTGCGCTCTGCAAACCACTGCGGTGTCAATATAAAGTTAATGTACCGCTAAATTGGTTTGCAGAATGCAATGCGCACTATGGAATCTAGGGTGTTCAGACCCATGCGATCTGATTCCAGTTCAGACCAAAAAAAAGGGTCCTGCATCATTTTGGTGCAAATACGATGCGATTTCAGCCATATGGATGAATTCGCACCTCACAGACATTGCATGTGCTGTGCACAGGAATGGGGTGCAAATCACATGCCATGTCTGCAATCACATTAGTGTGAACCCAGCCTTAGAGCAGGGCTTGGGAGCAAGCACACACAAATGCCACATAACAAGCAGCTTGCTATGGGGGCACTCACAAAAGGGGGAGAAGCCCATAGCAACGGCGGAGGCCCCAAGAAGAGGAGGATCAAGGCAAAACCATTGTACAGAGCAGGTAAGTATGGCATTTTTTTTTATTTCCTTTATAAACGCTCTAATATGAGTTTCCAATATCAATACAGATATGTGACAAAGCTGCAGTACTTATGACGCACTAATATAATTTTCTATATTTATGTTTTGCATGCATCATTCCTTTCAAATACACTGCTCAAAAAAAATTAAAGGAACACTTTGAAAACACATCAGATCTCAATGGGGAAAATATGCTGGTATGGACTGGGTAAGGTGTTAGGAACGAAAGGATGCCACGTGGTTTAATGGAAATTAAGTTTATCAACCTACAGAGGATTAAATTTAAAGACATCCCCAAAAATCAAAGTGAAAAAAATGATGCAGCAGGCTAGTCCATTTTGCTGAAAATTAATTGCAGCAACTCAAAATGGTACTCTGTTTGTATGGCCCCCACATGCTAGTATGCATGCCTGACAATGACGGGGCATGCTCCTTTTGAGACGACGGATGGTGTCCTAGGGTTTTTACCTCCAGATCTGGACCAGGGCATCACTGAGCTCCTGAACAGACTGATGTGCAATCTGGTGGCGTCAGATGGACCAAAACAGAATGTCCCAGAGATGTTTTATTGGATTTAGGTCAGACGAGTGTAGGGGCCATTTAATGGTATCAATTCCTTCATCCTCCAGGAACTGGCTGCATACTCTCCTCACATCAGGTCGGGCATTGCCGTGCACCAGGAGGAACCCAGGCTCCGCTGCACCAACATAGGGTCTGACAATGGGTCCAAGGATTTCATCCTAACTTCAGTCAGGGTGCCATTGTCCAGCCTGTAGAGCAGGCATGTCCAACCTGCGGCCCGAGGGCCGCATGCGGCCCGGGACCTCAGGCTATGCGGCCCACTGCCCCCTGACAATTTTTTTTTTTGCTGGGGAGGAAGTCAGGTCGGGGGCACGGCCACAGCAGCTGCCAACTAACGGTAGGCAGAGGCTGCCTCAGAGGGGGGGGGGGGGGAGCATGTGCAGTGTTTCTGACTCCTACCACCATGACCACTTCAAATCACTGAAGTGGTCATGGTGGTTGGAGTGTTCCTTTATTATCACTCAGAAGAAGTAAACCTCTGAATACAGTTTCCATTTCATTTGATCATCCTCTAGTTGTGCTAAATTAGTGCAGGGGGTGTGGCAGCGCGGGAAAGGCGCAACAGCATTTTATTACTTATATACCTTAACTATAATATTTATTTTATATGCGGCCTGAGAAAATTTCTCTACATTCAATGTGGCCCAGAGAAGCCAAAAGGTTGGACACCCAGGCTGTAGAGGTTTGTGTGTCTCAATGGATATGCCTCCCCAGACCATCACTGACCCACTACCAAACCGTTCATGCTGAACAATGTTACAGGCAGAAAAACGTAATCCACGGCTTCTCCACACCCTTTCACGTCTGGCACATCTTCTACATTTGCTTAGGGTGAACCTGCTCACATCTGTGAAAAGCACAGGGCACCAGTGGCAGACCTGAAAATTCTGGTGTTCAATGGAAAATGCCAATTGAGCTCCACGGTGTTGGGCAATGAGTACAGAGCCCACTAGAGGACGTTGGGCCCTCAGGCCACCCTCATGAAGTCTGTTTCTGATTGTTTGGTCAAAGACATTCACACCACTGGCCTGTTGGAGGTCATTTTGTAGGGCTCATTCTGTTCCTCCTTGCACAAAGGAGCAGATACAGGTCCTACTGATAGGTTAAACACACAGAAAACCTTCTGGCAATGGCATGTATTGATGTGCCATCCTGGAGGAGTTGGACATCCTCTAAAGGGTCCAGCCTCATGCTACCAGTAGTGGCACTGAACCTAGCCAAATGCAAAACTAGTGAAAAACAGTAAGAAAAGATGAGTAGGGAAAACATTTCAGTGGCCTCCACCTGTAAAACCATTCTGTTTTGGAGGTCGTTTTATTGTTGCCAATATAGTGCCCCTGTTGCTAATTTCATTAACACCAAAGTAGCTGAAACTGATTAACAATCCCCACATTCGCTACCTAACTGACCAGATCAATGTCCCAGGAGTTTCATTGACTTGATGCTATACTCTGATTAAAAAGTTTAAAAAGTGTTCCTTTCATTTTTTTGAGCAGTATATATATACATATATATATATATATATATATATATATATTTATTTATTTATTTATCTATTTTTCTCTATCGCTCATTGACAGACGTAGTCCTCGGTGATTCAACACCCTCGGGTTATGCTGCCCTCTACAGGAGTAGGACTAGACAGGAAAGAAAACGTTCTGGCCACACCCTAGGGGCAGTCCCAGAGGGTATATCCTCTCACTTCCTGCTCTAGCAAATCAGTTTTTTTCTAGTTAGGAGTAAGGACCTAGATACCTTGCTGGGATCTTCGGTCCTGGCAGGATTTTTTTCTTAGAAAAGATTTTTTAGACAGCTTTTTTTCTCCAGTGTTCCTGTGAGATCTTCAAGCAAGAAAGCTAAACTGGGCGACGGACTGGATGTTGAGATCCAGTGGTCACCCCAGTTCAGCCTACGAGCGCGTGCAGGCCATAGCTCCGCGCTGGGTCGGCCGCGACATAGTCCCACTGGACGGGGACTGACCCTGCGAGTTAAACGTCTCGCTGAAACGCCAAAGACCATGAGTCACGGCGTCCGTATTGGTCGACAGCCCTCCTACCTCGGTGGAGAGGGGTACTGTCAGGAGTTGGCGCCCGCCTGGTTCCGGTATGGTGAGTAGTATGTTCCCCCTTTCCCCCTGACGGGTCTTGTGGTGAACGCGGGCCCCTCTCTGTAATGGTAAGGATGGGTTCCCCTCTATCCTATAACATGTCACAGATCAGCCTAATTGAGTGTGATTTTTGTGTACAAGAAGCCAGGAGGCTTGGTTTGGGAGCTGACAATCTAATTGTAAAAATGTGAAAATGATTGTAGTCAGTGGCAGTACTAGAACTTTACTGTGATAGTATAAGGTATCCTACCTGTCAGAAGCCACAGGGCGATGTCTATACATGTATACTGCATTCCAGATCATTCCTCCAGCTAAGCAGATGCCTCCCGACGGCCACGGACCGCATACGGCCCGCCAGGGTCCGGTACCGCTGACCACCATGAGGGTGAAGGGTTGTGAGGCCGAGATCCTTCTGCAGACATGCCGCTATTCTGTGCAGGCCGCCGCCATTGTCTGGTAGATCGCACGCGGCCGCCATTTTGGTGTAGCCTCGTGTCTCCAGCATGGGGGGCGGCCATGTTTGAGGTGACTCAAACACCTCATGGAGCCAGGGGGAGGCGCCGGCAGGCGTGTTAAGGGGCGGAGCCGCCTCCTTTACCCAGGAAATAGGGCCAAAGACTTCCTGTCTGTAACAAGACAAGCACTGAGCAAGCTGATGAAAACTTCTGTGCATCAGGGATGAGCCTTGGGGTCTCTCTCTCTCTGTGGGGTCCAAAAAGGCAGGTAACACTGAGGGGCGCTGTTGCGACTGGGGGACACATAAAAAAAAAAAAAAAGTTTTTTACTTTGTCATTTTTTGTCGCTGGCAAGTGTCTTGTATAATCATTGACCCTGCCGCATAGGTATCCCCACCTGATCCCCTCAAGGTGGCCGCAGGACCCTCCAGTACCCCACTTGTTTTTAATGCATTATCGGCAGTTTTGGAGTCTTTGGTATCCCGGGTGGAGGTGGCCTGTCAGGGACGGGGGTCAAGAAGCGACCCCCGCCTACCCCTATTGTTTATCAGATACTTCAGGGGCTTTTGTCTCAGGTAATATCTCCTCAGCAGTGAGGAGCACGTTTCTGCCTCCGCCATAGCACAAGAGTGGTGGATGCACTAGTTGTGTCCGTCCGGGAAACCTTTAGTCTTGAGGTTACACCGGCAGAGGTAGCTGAGACTGAGATTCCTTTTTGGTACTTGTTAGCCTACCAAAAGGGTGAAGGATTTTCCTTTACCCAAATGGGGTCGTTTTGAAACGAACCCCTGTTATTTCCAAACGCATGGCTAGGTGCTATCCGTTTGAGGAATTCCTCTTTATAGGATAGACGGTACCACCTGCTGTCTTGCCACAGACTGTTAGGATAAAAGGACCTCGTAACTAACGAGGACCTTCCTTTTCTGCTCATAAAGAGTTGTTCGTTCCGAGAGGGCGGGCGATAAGGCGAAACCCTCCAAAGCCCCTTTAGAGGGGTTTCAAAGGGCGCTGGTCGGCTAAACAAAAAGTCCGGCTCAGCCAAGCCTGAAGATACAGCCTGATGCGCCCCTACCCATCTCTGGGGTGGGGGGGATGTCTTCACCGGTTTCTGGAGGACACAGAATCGAGTTTCGATCACTTCCACCGGTGCGATTCTTCCCTTCTAACATTGAACGGTTTCAGGGGGTCTATTCGAACCTATTCACAATGCCCAGGAAAGAGGGCAAGGTGCGTCCAAATCTGGACTTGGGAAGAAATAGAGTCCATCCGTACAGTGGTGGCCTCCCTGCATCAGGGGGATTTCCTGGCGTCCATAGACATTTAGGAGGCCTATCTTTATATCCCCATCATCGCAGGACATCAGCGTTTTTTCGCTTTCCCAAAGATCATCCCTGGTTCCCACCAGGAGACTGAACTATCTGGGCCTAAGGTTGGATACATCCTGGGCAAGAGAGTTTCTCCTTGCGGAGAAACTCCAGAAGGTTCAGTCAACGATTCGGATGTTGCTGTCCGTCAATTGGCTGGGACTGATGGTGGCCTTCTTAGAGGCAGTACCGTATACCCAGTCTCATACCCGAATTCTCCTGAAGGAGATTCTTTTTTAATGGAATCAGAATTCCGATTCCCTGGACAATCGGATCCGGGTGAGCGAGCGGACCAGGAAGTCTCCGATGCTCAACCAGGGGAAGTCATTTCTTCCGATAGTATCCAGATTACCAATAAGGGTATTGGAACTGAGAGCGATCAGATTTTGTCTGATTTACTGGATCGAGCAGCTCTAGAGCAGCCCGATTCGGATCCAATCGCATATGGCCTCTTCATCCAGAGGTTTTTCACTAGCTGTCCCTTCATTGGGACATCCCGGATGTGGATCTGTTGGCACCTTGGCTTAACAGGAAGGTGCGGAGGTTTGTAGCTCGCGCCGCGATCCTCTAGCGGACGCAGCAGAAACGCTGATCGCCCCGTGGGGGCAGTATCAGCTACGGCATGCCTTCCATCCTCTCAAGTTGCTGCGGGAACTTCTTCGCAGGAAAGAGGTAGAGGGAATTCCAGTTATTCTGGAAATTCCGGACTGACCTCTTAGAGCCTGGTACGCCAACTTGGTGAGGCTAGTCGCGGACGCTCCTTGGAGACTTCCTCTCAGGGAGGATTTGCGGTCTCAGGGACCGATCTTCCATCTTGCTTTACAGTCGCTGGCTTAATGGCCTGGCCATTGAGACCCAGGTACTGAAGGACAAGGGAGTGTCAGCTTCAGTTATTCCTACCTCCAGTTAAAGCAAGGAAAGCGACTTCCAGCACATGGAAGTCTTATATTGCATGGTGTGAATCTATTGGATTTTCCCCCACATACCTATTCGGTGACCCGAATTTTGGTCTGTCTGCAACAAGGGGTTGAGCAGAAACTATCCTTGAGCACGATCAAGGGTCAGGTTTTCGGTGTTAGCAATCTTCTTTCAAGAAACCTTTGGCTAATCATTCCTTGGTGCGGAATTTCATCCAGGGGGTGCGACATCTGGCTCCGCCAGTGCGCGCACCCTTACCGCCTGGGATTTTAATTTAGTGTGGTCGGTTCTTCAGAAACTTCTCTTTGAAGATATTAGGGAGATTCCCTTGCTTACATTATCCCAGAAGGTGGCCTTCTTGGTGGCCATTTCTTCTGCACGCAGGGTGTCAGAACTGGCCGCATTATCTTGTCGTTCCCCATATCTGGTGGTTCATAGGGATAAGGTGGTTCTTCTTCCGAATCCATCCTTCCTTCCTAAAGTGGTTTTCAGAGTTTTTCATCTGAATAAAAGTATTGTGTTACCTTCCCCGTGTCCTAAGACTAGCCATCCTTGGGAGTTTGCATTACACTCCTTGGATGGGGTTCAGAAGGATACACTTGACTACTACGAACTTGTTTTCGTAAGACGGACTCACTTTTTGTGATCACGGATAGCCCTTGAAGGGGGTTGCCTGTGTCTGCCGCGACCATATCTACATGGATCAGTCAGACGGTGGTACAGGCTTATTCTATTAAGGGTCGGAATCCTCCGTTCCCTGTTAGGGCGCACTTCACTCGAGCGCTCAGTACTTCCTGGGCCTATCGCCATCAGGCGTCAGTGGTCCAGGTATGTAAGGCGGCCACCTGGTCGTCGGTACATACCTTTACAAAATTTTATAAGATTGATGTGATGGCATCAGCGGATGCCTCATTTGGCCGCAAGGTTTTGCAGGCCGCAATTTGAGGAGACCGGTGGTCTATCTTGGGGGGTTTTTTCTGTTGAAAAATTTCTGTTGAGTCTCATCATTGAGGATGAGCATTGTAAACTTCTAGTTGGCACCGGTTGGGCCTTCTAGATTGGATTTGATTTCCATTTTCCCACCCCTCATTTGTGGTACTGCTTTGGGACGTCCCTAGGGTGTTGAATCACCGAGGACTACGTCTGTCAATGAGCGATAGAGAAAAATGGATTTTTGTAAAATCTTACCGTAAAATCCTTTTCTCTTAGCTCATTGACAGACGTAGTACCCGCCCCTCTGTTTTTGAGTTGGGTTGGGTTAAATTCTCTAAACACTGCTTTGTGACATAACTGATTTGCTAGAGCAGGAAGTGAGAGGATATACCCTCTGGGACTGCCCCTAGGGTGTGGCCAGAACGTTTTCTTTCCTGTCTAGTCCTACTCCTGTAGAGGGCAGCATAACCCGAGGGTGTTGAATCACCGAGGACTACATCTGTCAATGAGCTAAGAGAAAAGGATTTTACGGTAAGATTTTACAAAAATCCATTTTTTGTTGGCTGGCCATAAAACCCAAACTTTTTTTTTATGTATTTTTTTTGTCTTGTGTAGGAAAGCAAGTACGGTAATCTGTCAGCAAGTTAATACAGCTGTTGTGTGTGATGGAATGCAGTAGTGTGAGGTTGATGTTTATGGGTATACAACGTCAGAGCCAAGGGCAGGGATGATGATACATCAAGCCGTATAAACTTTAAATGACGGGGAATGTCATATAGGCCATAAACCTGCCCACACATACTAGTTGTCATTTCCAAAAATATGTCAAACAAGCATTGCTTTGCCTGTAGTAACCAGTCGGATTATTTGTACTATTTTCTTGTGCTGCTACAACGGATGCTTGGGTGCTTTGGACAACCTCTTTCTCATAGAAAAATACAGTAGGCCATGATAAATAATTAAAATACTAAAAAAGAAAAGAATGCTAGGTTCTTTGAAAAAATATTTCCAAATAATTTTGCTTTTTAAAACTCTGCTTACTAATCACTGCTTAGGATGGCCATACACACAATGATTTCTCTCTTTCAGACCTGTTGGCTGAACAGTGAAAATCCATAGATTCCCCCATACTAAAATAGCGTTGATGAAAGAATCTTCCTTATAAAAAATTGTATTTGGACAGCTGCTACTACTGCGGCTGTCAAAATACCCAAACGACTGCATCTGATTGGCTGGAGTCACTTTTGAGCGTTGTCTGTCCAGCTCCTTTGAAATTCAAATTTGTGAAGCGGGATGGTTCCAACAGGCTCACCCATGGATTGAATTGTCAAAGTTTGAGCCATCTATGGCTAACCTTCTGTTATAGATTGCTCTCCTAGGTATTTTTTGAGTTGTTGGGTTGATAACCCTGTAAAAATCTTTATTGATTTTTTTTTGTGGCAATGTCCACCTCAATTTTCTGATAACCGCAACTGTAGACTGAAAGTAAATATATTTGACAGCTATGGAGGGTAGCTGTAGGGCTCTCTCTCTCCAAACTACCTTCTGAAGATGTTAAATCCGCTCAGGGGCAAAATAAGTCTTTATGCATAAGCTCTTATAAATAAATAAACGTTCCTCTCGTATAACTTGTCTCCGGTTATATCCCATGCTTTTCAGAATATTTTCTGCCTTTACTATGTACACAGTGGGATTAATTTGAGAGCCTTCAAGCAAAAAAAACAAAAAAAGAGACAATTTTTCATAGCAGCCAATCAGATTTGATCATTTTTTACCAGTGATTAGAAAAAACACATTGAATTTGGTTGCTGTGTGCAACTACCACAGTTCTGTCGTTTCATTTTCCATAAATCACCTACAAAATGGGCAATAATTGTCAAAGACAGAAATAAAAACTGTGTATCTTCCCACATATATAATTAACCACAGATGCCTCTGGGGACTTTAAGGGAGATCTGCTTTAGCAGAACCTGCTGTTTTGCCTAACATAGGCAATGGGTGTTTATTGCAGAACACTGACATGCTTTGTGATGCGATGTCAAAAATACTACATGCACTATTTTGATGCATTAGGTTGTCCATTTAAATTAAACAGCTGCCGTAGTGAAACAAACGTTAATGTGTGGCATAATGCATGTTAAGGAAAATGTACTTACACAGTACACTAGTGTGAATGTCCCCTAAATGTGCCCTCACTGACCTCTATAGCTGCAGGCACTAAGGAGTAAATCATCCTCAAGTTTTGTAGCTGAAGCTTCCAAGTTTACTGCCACTTCCCATCTGTAGCTCACCTGCCCATTAGCAGCCTGCCAGTCTTTTAATCTTTTAATACAAGCACAAAGCAAATGCACAGAAAAGGAGGACAGAAAAAAGTCCTGAGACCCATCTTAAAGTGTTACTATACCCAGGAACCTGCATTCACTATATCTGGTTTCCCACAGTACACAGAACATGGAAATGCAAATATTTTAGTAAATACAAACTGCTAAATACTTTTTCTTATCAGCAGAATATAACAGTCTTGTGACTTCTATCAGTTCCTGGTAAAGTTTGTAGGAGGAGTTTTCATACTGCACTGAGCTGTCCTATCAGGATGCAGGACCCCTGTCCTTCTGTCTGGACAGTGCTGATTGGCCCTGATCTGATCACATGCACTCTCCAAAGAAAAAAAAAAACTCTACACACCAAACTGAGCATGTGCAGAGTACCTCCAAAGGCTCTGTCTTATCCGGACATGTTCTGGAATCAGTGGAAGAAGGGGAGGATCTGTGCATACAAGATCAAACAGCCTTTTTATACAATGCAGAGGATTAACCCCTTAGGTTCCACAGTAAATATAACAAGCATGCTTTACTGCATATACAGACTGATTTTACTGTTGTGGGTTTAGGAACACTTCAAAGTATGTCTAAAGTCAAAACTTTTCTTAATTTTTGGATAAAGTGGGGAAGGGTTCAAACCATTATCAGTCTTCACTTCCTGTCCTGTGGACTAAACAGGAAGTGAGAGGTTATCTTTACATTATGAGGAAACTCCCTGACTAGACAGTTGTCATGTGAACAAGTATCCCTACTGGAAAATTATCCTTGTAGTTCTGTTTTGGTGGCAACTCAAAATTTTGGATTTTCCTTCTTTTTTATTTCTAGTTACGTTGGTGATCAGGACAGTTAGAGAGTCTGGCTATCGGGAACACAGACAGTAATAAAAACCTGACAGTGATTCTAACCAGTCATCCCTCTATTGAAATCTTAAGTTATACTTAAACTCGGAGGATGAATTCCTGAACAGTAGATGATCAGAATGATGATTGGAAGCAGGTAGAAGGGGCTTCTGATCATGTGATCACTGTAAGGCTGGATTCACACTGGATTGCAGAGCGGCTTGAAACAAGAGGTCCGGTGCATCTTGTTCACCGTTTCAGGTCTGAATTCGGTCCGAAATTTTTGGCTAAATTTGGACCTGAAATGGACCAGAGGACACACAAATTTCCTGCAAACCGCTTCACAGCTCTCCGGAGTTGTGTAAACCGGCTCCATTGAGAGCTGGTCACAGTCTCCTGACATGCATCCAATTCGCACCAGTGTGAACCCAGCCTAACAGTCAACCACAGTGATCACGTGATAAGGAAGCCAATGAAATGCCTCCCCTCTGTTCTGGCGTTAGGATTTATTTTAACAGTCAGTGTAGAGAGATAAAAGCTTATTTACTACTTGTTAAGAATAATTAAATATTTGAATAAATATTTGAACGTTCTTAGTCTTGCCACAGTTCTATATTAAATTTCCTCTATGATCACCTCTGCCAAGATCACTTTCCAAAAACCTTCTCCATCGTGACATGCCATGGATACAGCATTTTTTTCACAGCATGCTCCAGTTTTCTAGCAATGACAAAAGAAGGGCACAACCTATATCTCCCCACCTCCAAGCTTGGCCAAACAGCAGTTTGTCAGCCCAATTAGCTATGCAAAGCTTAATGGCCCATACACACTGTCAGAAAATTGTAAGAATAATACCGCTTTCGATATTCGGATCGTTAATACACAGCTTTCGAGAGCCGATCACGACGGTTCATCCGATATTATCTGATGGGACAAGCACAATATTTTTACTCGTACGATACCAGATCATCTGATTTTCGTTTCATTAGTACAGTTGTCATTTGAAAATACAATGCAAACACACTACACATAACATCACTTCTGAATATTTAGTCTTATCGTACGAGATATTTAGTCACTTTAGTAAACTCTTCATTTTCAATATGAGACTAGCATACAAAAAAAAAAAAAAAAACAGATGTTTTGTGTATTAGGCATAATACCAGAGAAAGAGTTATAGAAGACACTTCTAAGTGTAGTATTAACTATAATAGTATAACATTTAATTAGAACAACACATTAAAATACACTTGCAAGCTGTAGATGTATAATAGGCTTATCTGACAATCACAAACTGAGACCATGTTCCTGCCCCTGTGGCCCTGAGTCCCCTGGCCAACCATCAGCAGTGGGAACGATGGATGAACTGATGAGACTAGGATCTGTTGTCTGAGGGTAGTGGTGCACCACACGCCGCGCTCGTGGATCTCACAGACCGGAAGTGATGTCAGGATGTGGACGGTTACGCATTTCAGAGCATATGTACAACGCTCCCTACTCAGACCAATCTCTCTGACTCAAGCCACAGGAGCAGGAACCTGGTCTCGGTTTGTGATCGTCAGATGAGCCCTTTACACACCTACATCTTGAAAGTGTATTTTATTGTGTTGGTCTAATAAACTTAATACTGTGCCTTCTCTACCTCTTTCTTTGCCAACCAGAGTTGATTCCACTCTTAGAAGAGCTTCTTGGGTGCCAGTGTTATTAGTTTCTACACCCCCTGCCCACAATCCTCTTGGAATCTAAGGCTCCAGTCACGCTGATACAGGATCCACGGGACAGAAGCACCCTATGTTCCATGTTCAGGCATAATAACATGTATACTTGCTGCTTTGGGGAGAAGACCAGGGTAGTAATAATTAATTAAAGCCTATTTATTCGAACATACCCTTACTGTGTTTGATCCATAAATTAACTGCTAATCTTATTTCTCTTTCGTTCATCAACGGACACAGCACTCCATGAATCATAACTACTGGGTTTTATTGCCTCCTCCAGGAGTAGGACTAGGATGAACAAAAAACACCTGACTACGCCCATGGGCCCTCCTTAGCTTGGTATATAACCCCCCTCTCTGCTCTAGGTAATCCGTTTTAATCTTTCTAGTCAGGAATAAGGACCTAGGCTCCTGGCTGGGAACTCGGGTCCTAGCAATTTTTTTCTCCTTCCTTACATCTTTTTTGTTTTTTCTCTCTCTAATCACCTCAAAGTATAGCCAATTAATGCGCCTTCACCGCACCACGTGTTCAATCCTTGGTATTGCTATTGATATGTACTGTGCCTTTAAGTCTGACCCTTTTATGCTGAGTAGCTATCTACAGGAGGTGTTATACACATTTCTATTTTAAATAAGGTAGTACTGAGTTCCATTTGATACGTGCATTGGTAATTATTAAGTTCAAGCATGAAAAGTATAACTGAAATGATTTGTTTGTTAATAATAAAAAACAAGGCATTAATTTATTAATTATAATGGATATTATGTCAGTTGGTTGGTGATTTTTTTATTTTATACATTTTTTTGTTGTTATAAAATAATGTAATTCATTAAAAATGATGCCATCTACCCAGCTAAATGTTCCTTTTTTTTTTTGTTAATGTAGATCTTTCTATCAGCTCTTTGTCTCTGGTGTACTGGGGTAGGAGCTAAAATGTTGTTTATCTCAAATGTGACTGGACTTTCATTACTGGAGAGCTATGATAATGGAGGCTATGATACAAAATAAAAATGAGCAAAAAATTTTGGCGGCCGAAACATATCAACCACTTTGCCAGTAAGAGAAAAAGGTGCTGATAATGGCACAGAAAACACACGATTTTAACACACTTTTTTGTGTTTTTCGAAGATCATGTGAATCTAAAACTGCATCAAAAACGTAACATGGGTATTATTGTAGCTTTCTTGCTGCGTTTTCAATACATTTCAACAGGGAGGTGCATTTTTAGTGTGTTTTTTTAACTGACAAAAATACAGCAAGCAGGATATTTTACACCACAATGGAAGCACAATGGACCAGTGTGAAGACATACTTAAAATGTTGAATATTTAAAAAAAAAAAAAATTATATATATATATATATATATATATATATTTTTTTTTTTTTTAACTGTCATTTTTGGTTATGGTTTTCGGCAAAGCGCATCCTGCATTTTTGGTTTCGGAACCAAAATTTCCATTCAGTGCACCTCTAAAAACGAGCGTGGATACTTAGTTGATTTTCACAATTTGCCCTACTGTTACAATAACAAGTTTCATATATGTGGCCATAAAAGTTAGTTTCAAAGTAAGCGTTGGTATGCCTTTAGTGTTACCATCATTTTAATATTATTTAAATAAAAAAAATGATTGTGTAGCAAATGGTAAATCTAGATTGAATTTGTCTTGAAATGAAACTGCTTGCACAGCATTTGTTGTTTTTGGACCCGTTGGTGTGACCTTTTGTGGTAAAAGAAGATCGCAGACAGGAGCTCATGCTCGCTATGTATTCAAACAGTTAAAGACATGAAGGCCGTGTAATCTTGTTGGCATCTGGGTAAGGGCAGTTAGCTTCCATTTGATACAGCATAGTCTCCTACTGACACAACAGTTTTAGGTCAAATGGCTTCAGTGTTTTAGAGTTGGCTAAAAAGCGTGGGATTAGGGCTCATTGACAAAGCGTACAGCTCAGCTTAGTATTCCTTCCCTCACAGCTATTCTGATATGCTGCCAATGCTTTTAGTAGGCCTCAACTTCGGTCTTACGCCCATCTCCTATATTATGGCTTTAGTCTAATGAAAGCCTATTCATCCAAATTACCTGTTGAGCACTATGTTTCATGGTTGGAAATGTTTCCAATAAAAATAGTCTTTCATCAATCTTGTAGATGTGAACGTTTGTTCATTTGAAAGCAGTTTTTTTTTTTTAATAAAAGCCTGTTATTATTGTGTGTATGTAACCTTTCTTGGTAACCTTCAGACCTATCGTATAGTCTCTTGTTCCCAAAGACACTGTGGATGTTTCATGACATTATAAACTGCAGTTTGTGTTATTGCTTTAGGCTACGTTCACATGTGGGCGTAGCGGATCGGAAATCATTGCAAATCGCAGGACGCCTGTGTGTTGCCCGTGATTTGCAATGGCACCCCACACGCTGTGCGATGTTGCCACGATTTCCGCCTGCCAAATTGCGGTAACATCGCGCAAACAAAATCGCACGGCGCCCAAAAAAGGTACAAGAGCTTCTTTGGGGCGTCATGCATCCCGCGATTTTGTTTACGCGATGTTACCGCGATTCGGCAGGCGAAAATCGTGGCATCATCGCACAGCGTTTGGGGTGCCATTGCAAATCACGGGCAACGCACAGGCGTCCCGTGATTTGCAATGATTTCCGGATTGCGGGCAGAATCGCAGTGATTCTGCCCTCGATCCGCTATGCCCACATGTGAACGTAGCCTTAAGGCAGCTCATTCACGTGAATGAGCTGCCAACACACCAGAATGCAGAAAAAAAAAGGACAAGCACAAGTTTTGTTGCTGGCACAGCACACCACAATACATAGTAGGGTGTTTCTTATGTGTTGTGGGGTGCAGCAGCACATGTTGGTCGTCTTAGTGGATTGGGGTGCCACTGAAAATTAATAACATGCAACATGTTATTGTGTGTATGTTGTGATGGTGGACATTGCACTAGTGCGGGGGTCAGCAACCTGTGGATACTGGTAAATAGTCATTTGCCCCCTGCTGCCTTTATTTGGAAACAGATTTCAGAGTTTAGCAGTTGTATACCCCACTTGGTGTGTCAATGTGTTTGGGTAGTAGAAACAAAAGGGAAATACAAACGGCAAATAATGTACACCTATATGGCAACGCCACAGAGATCAGGAGCAGGATAGTTTATTTATTTTGGTGGTACTGTAGGGCTTGGTAATAGTAAGCAAATTACAACTAGAGTTTTAAAAAAAAAAAAAATAGTTTTTGTTTTCTATTAATTTAGCCCGTTTTTATAATATGAAACTGGATATATTTATTACAATTTACCTTCAAATGAGGGCTGGGTTTATTTAGAAAAAAAAACAAAGTATAATTTACGTGAATACACAAAAATGTTGTGATGATATGTACAGCTAAACTAAGGCCCCTTTCACACAGGGAGTCCATCAGGCGTACTCCGTTTTTCTCAGCGGGGGATCAATCCGCTGATCCCCCGCTGAGCAGGCGGATGGCAGCTGTGTCTCCTCGCTGTGTGCAGAGACAGAGCTGTCAGGTCCCTGCTGTTCTTTATGGGGGAATCAGCTGACATCCGATGCCCCATAGAGATACATGGGTCATCCGTTCAGATCCGCCTGAAAAATGGACAGGCGGATCTGAACGGTCCCCCTGTGTGAAAGGGGCCTAAGACCTGAAATTTGCAGAACTGGGTTCAGTCATTAAGATTTGACCAGTCATTAGGATTCAGGCACTAAAAAGATTAAAAACATAACTACACTATATATAATGGATAAATATGTTTGCCTATGCCTAACTGTCCGTAGAAAAAAGATTTCAAAATGTTAACACCCATTGATAAGATTAATTACATTAATCTAGTCTATTTTACATGTGTATGTAATATATATATATATATATATATATATATATATATATATATATATATATATATATATATATATATATACACTGTGTATATAATATATATATATATATATATATATAAAATGTTTTATTTATTTTTTCCTGTTAGTAACATCCCATGTAGAGGCAGGATCTTACTTCTTTTTATTTGATTATTTATTTTAATAAAATGCAGTGTAGGCCTGATATCCCAGGTTGTACATTATGAACCAGTCACCATTTGAATCTGTCTATATCTTATACTTATTGTGACTAAGGAATAATTTTCAATATAGTATTAAAAAAAACAAAAAGGGACCACGTATGTTCAACTTTCTATGTTTAAAATTCTGATTGTTTCTAAAAATGTGTTCAACTCTTTGGAAAAAAATGTTAACGTTAAAGTACAATGGAGCATTAGATTGTTTCAGAGATATGACCTGACTGAAGAAAAACATTTGTGTTCACACATTAGGAGCAAGGTCTTATCTGGAAGGCATTATTCTATCTTAGAAAAAAATAACTTGTGGCCAGCTACAGACAGAAAAACTCGTAGTATGGTTACATTGAAAATTCAGTGCAGTTCCTGGAATTGAAAAAGAGTGTCTTAAGCTGGTCATAGATGGATCGATATTGGGCCGGTTTCAAATTTATGTATGGCTGTTCCCGTTTCCAACGGGAATGTTGGAAAATTACCATACAATCAGCTCATGCAGCCAATCGGCTGCAGCTCTGATCAGTATATTCTAACAGCGAAGTAGTCCCTGCTGTTTGAATACAATAGCTTAGCGGAAACGTAGCAACCATCTGCCTCGCTTCTGTAAAAGAGGTAATCTGTTCAGCTTCAGCTTTAAGCCCACCGGCTGGTCAAAAAAAAAGGTTCATCTGTGGCCACCTTCAGACATTTATTAGAGCCTAACACAAAACTGACAGCTCAGGTCGGAGCCGCTGTACTAACCATCCGATGTTAGTACAGCGATCTCCCCTGCTGCGCTTTTGTGTTCTGTCAGGAGGACAGCCCCCTGCCAGAACACTGTAGTCAGCGCTGTCAGCCATTGGCTGAGAGCAGTGATCAGGAGCTGGTCGTCAGACTTTTTTGGTCACGATCCGCTGTCAGAAGCTGGCCTGGCTGCCGTACACACTGGCTTGAATGACGGCCGGTTTCTATTGAACCGGCTGATGTCGCCTGATATTTGGCCCGTGTGTACTAGGATTAAAAGTCTGTCCACCGTCCATGTAATAAATGGCACAACATGCAGCAGATTCATGTAACTGTCAGTAGGTTGTATATGAACCTGCTCGAAAATTTCCTCAGACACAATTTTTGTCTGCAATGCAAACCTTGTTGAATGTCACCTTGGTTTCTTTTCTGTTATACTGTGTTGGGTCCTATTTATTCAGTACTACACCTTCAAATGTCATTATTACAGGGTTTGAAGTGTATGTACAACCAAAACTTTTTTTTGATTTGGATGGATTGGAAAAAAATTACATTTTCTGTCCGCTTTTACTGACTATGTTTTGCCTAGACGTAGGAATAAGGGTGATACATGATTTTTGTATTTCTTTCTTTATTTGAGGGGATCTTTAGTGGTGTTGTACATAATATATTTTTTAGTTATAGTTAGAATAACATTTTATATATATTTTTAAGTCCTATTTTACTAATAGTTAACTTTTGAGTCAGCATGGAAAACCTTAGGGGCTACTTTTTACTTTGCTCGATCCTCACATTGCTGTAAAGCCTCTTGTTAACAGGACTCAATAGCTCAAGCTAACATTTATTGTATATACCAGCTTCTTCATTACTCAGCTAAACCCAACATTTTTATGAAATAAAGTGACCCTCAAAGCATATAGTACATATTTTGCTGGCTGTATAGGTAACCACGGTGCTATGGTAATCATTTTTCCAAAACAAAGTATAAATATATACTGTAAATAAAAAAATACAAAACAACATGTGAACCTAAAAATGGAACACAAATAAAATTGCCTAAAAACCAAGCAACCATTCTGTTCAGAACAGCATAGAGTATGCAGTAAATTGATTGTACCAATAAAGAGAATGCTTTTTTTTGGGTAATGCCTTTCAGATAAGGATTAAGTATGCTGATGGAAGCCCTCAAACAGGCAGTTAGAACAGCAGAAAGACAATGAGATCGTTCTGACAAGTACCATTACTTCAATACCCAGCTTACTTTCCACAGCACTTAAATAACATTCATTATCTCAAATGAAAACACATATCGAGTCACCTTTGAGGTAATGTCAAACAACCAATTATAGCTCTCAGGCTTCATGACTGATGGCGTTTCTGGAAAGCCATGTAGGAACTATACTGTTAAAACTTCCATCTGTGTCACTCATAATAATATAAAACCAAAAACTGTACAGTTGTGTTGTATTATTTTATATAATGTAATTTAACAGAGTTAAATTAAAAATAAACATACATCTTGTGAATAGGCATATAAGAATGCCTGTATTGATGGACTATCTATAAAAATCTTTGAATTGTCGCTAGACTTTGTGAAAAGGATTCTAAATGGGACCATGGTGTTCATCGTCATTGATCATATTGTCTTTTTTATTTTTAAACTTTCACTAGATAAAAGACAGTTGGAAGCAAATTACCATCACTGACACTTTCCTTTAAAGCGGAACTAAAGTTCTACTGTAACAAACAGTGAGCAGGTGGGGTTTTTAATTGTAGAAGAGATATACAGGGTCTCTTCCGTAATAAAATGCACCACCTACCTGCTAGCTGTCTTCTGCAGTGGTATCAACTGAGCTAATCATGCGCAGCTCAGCTTACAGTGCCAGCACTGTCCCTGTGTGCCGGTGTTCCGTGAGAACAGCCTACCCTCGTCACTTCCTGTCAGAAACATCTGAGCAGCGTAGCAGTGCGCATGGTCAAAGCCGCGGATACATCATTGAACAGCAGAGGAACTGACAAGTGCGCATGCTCAGATGGTATGGATTTATCACGGTAGTGTGTGTAACGTTACATTTGCGGCAGGTAAATTAAAACAGCTCCTGTGCAACATGAGTCATCTCCACTCCTACCCCTGTCACTTCCCTGATCTCGGCTACTAAATGTAAAAGCGGCGGCGGGTGTATGAAATGTAAATGACGGAGATCTCGGCTCTGTGATCCGCTTTTATATTTATTAGCCGCGATCAGGGAAATGACAGGGATAGGAGCGGAGATGACTCATGTTGCAGAGGAGCTGTTTTAATGTAACCGCCGCAAGTGTAGCGTTACACACACTACCGTTAAAAATCCATACCCTCCGAGCATGCGCACTTGTCAGGCCCTCAGCTGTTCAATGATTTAGGTGCTGACGTAGGTGCGCCAGAAGTGACGAGGGTAGGCATTTCTCACGGGTAGGTTTTTCTCACAGAACACCGGAGAAAGCAGATGGCCAAAGATCTGAGAAAACAGGAGAATTTGCCATCCTGGGGTACGGGAAACCATTGAGGGAGAAGTAATTATAGGTCTCTTTTGTTCTGCTTTAAGCTGAACTCATCAGGACCTGGACCAAATTTGAGCCGTGAGAGGCCCTGTCCGCGTTTTTTGATCTGATGGATAGACCTCCAAAAAAATGTATTATTTTGCTATCAAATTTGTCATACTGCACTGAACCCTACACTTATCCTCCAAATTATTATTTATATTCAAAATCCAGTGTAAGGTAAAACTCAAGGTGAAAAAGGTAATTGTGGGTTTAAAGCGCCACCCTTCCCCTCTCTACTTCCACATTTGGCACTTTTTTTGGGGGGGGGGGGGGTACCTGGTTTTGACCTACTCCCACTTCCTGCTCAGATCGCCGCAGCAATCTGAGCAGGAAATTGGGCCCCTCCCTCCTTCCCCGCAGTACTCTGGGTATCACAGTACCCAGAAGACTACTACGGGACCATTCAGAACACACAACGCGACTCATGCATGCACAGTAGGAAACAGGCTGTGAAGCCACTAGGCTTCACTTCCTGTTTCCCTCTAGAGATGCCGGTGCCTGAACTTGATTGAAGAATGGGCTTGGATGAGGACATCACAGGATCTCTGGACAGGTAAGCGTCGTTATATTAAAAGTCAGCAACTACAGTATTTGTAGCTGATGACTTTTCATTTTTTCTGAAGGAGTCTGGAGCTCCTCTTTAACTAATCATTTTTACATAATTCTTGGGCTGAGGTTGTGTCTTTTGCTGACATACTTTTTGGTAAAATGTGTCCCTCTTGTTCATATTTTTTTTCTCTTTTTCTTTTGTATTTATTACAGGTTTTTATATAGTATTAACAATTGACACAGTGCTTTATACTGTATATTGTCTATATTCACACCCAGCACCATCCTCAAGTAGCTTATAATCCAAAATCCCTAACCAAAATACATACACATATTAGGGCCAATTTAGACAGGCGCCAGTAATCCTACTCACATGTAGTTGGAGTGTAGGTGGAAGCTGGAGAACCTGGAGGAAACCTACACAGGGACAGGGAGAACATGCAAACTCCATGCAGGTAGTGGCTTGGTAGAAGCAAAACATAAGTGCTAACCCATAAGCGGCTGCGCTGCTCACACCCTCTTTTTTTGTTCAGAAAGTTGGTAGGAATGCATTATAAAGCTAAACAATCATAGGATAAATGGTAGGTCCAGCTCTTTGATGTTTTCATTCTAGCGCGGGATACATTTCACCCTTGGAATCTCCCTGAGAAAGAACAAGGTGCTGGATGATTCAACTCACAAGGACCTCCAAATGTTGTCCTTATAAAGGGCTTGGGTTGGAAATCTGAATGTAATTTTGGGGTCTCCAAATCAGTGTTTCTCAACCTTTTTTCAGTCAAAGCACCCTTTAAAATTACAGACAATCTCAAGGCACCCCATTCTAAAATGTAAAAAACAATTCTAATAGTTTTACACAATGCAGCAACATCCACACGTAGGACACCTAATGTTAGGTGATTTATTCTTCCAAAGAAAATACACTTTTGCATACTGGCACTGACTAGTATTCCAATGTTTCTCTTCTCCTTCAATTTCTTTCCATCAGTCAGCTATTGTGACCTCAGTGCTGAGGGAGAGGAACAAGGATGCTGTGGAGGCAACAGACCTCCTCTTATCAGCTGATGACGTCATTGGTTGTTGCCTGTGTCTAGTCGTAATGGTGCATAATGAAAACCTGTGACTTTTTTGCAACTAAAAGGCAGGCTTAAGCCCCGTACACAGGCACAGATTGTTGGCCAACTGATCGGCCAACTTTTGTCCAGTGTTGTTTGTTGGTTGAAATGTGCTCTAGACTTGCAGTGGACTTTTGTTGGCCAACAAAAACCAACTTCAGAAGTGATGTTATGTGATGGTTAACTTTCCGTGTGTTTTTTCTTCTCTGAGCATGCCCAGTCTTTGTCATCTGATTTTTATCTGCCGAAATCTGTACTGACTGAGGAACAATCGGCCGTTCTGTTGTTGGCCAACAAAAATTTTATAGCATGCAGACCAGATTTTTTTCGACCGAAAAGTCGCAGTTGGCTGTCGGAAGCATCATACTAACAAGCCTACAATCGGCCGATCGGACGTTGGCCAGCAATTTACGGCCAACAATCTGTGCGTGTGTACAGGGCTTTAATCCACCTGCTGGCTTCTATACAATTTTTGATCAAATTTCAGGCATTTTGCCAAGGTACCCTGGTTGAAAAGGGCTGCTCTAAATTATTATAGTTATTTGTTACAATGTTACATGTCCATTGGGTAATATATACACTGGCATTGGAATGTCTGGAATCACACAGAAATGTTAATGTTTGTGATACTTGTATTTGCCATGGTAATATTTAATTGATCAGAAATTATAGTCAATACATTAACAATGAATTTTCTATTCTAAGTTCAATACATAAAATAAATTCTCTATATGCAGCAAATACAGCTTTGGAAAGCTTTGGTAAAGTAACTGTCAGCTTTTGAACATGTTTAAGGGAAGTTTCAACCCACACCTTCTGTAGCTATTCCCAGAGGTGTGACTGGCAGATAGGAATTTTTTCTGTGACTTTTTCGTGAAGCTGTTCCCACAAGAAATAAAACAAGCATAGCAGAGCACACAGAACAGTGTAATAACTTCTTTCATTCAGGATAAGTAAAAATAAAGTATCACACTCACAAAGACAGCCTTATACATAGAGCATGTTGAAGAACTAGGTTGGTGTCTGCTCACAGTTGCTTCTAGTCTCCGTGGCTGGGTTAAGGCAGGGAATAGTAGTCAGCTCCATTGGTGACACTCTGCTCTCTTGTCCTCTCTCAACCCACGTCATACCTCTCCATGTCATACCTCTCCATGTCATACCTCTCCATGTCATACCTCTCCATGTCATACCTCTCCATGTCATACCTCTCCATGTCATACCTCTCCATGTCATACCTCTCCATGTCATACCTCTCCTGTTAGCTCTGTCCACTGCTGTTGGCTTCCTGTCATTTGGAGGATTCATTTTGGAGATGTTCCATTTCATCAGGGGCTGATGAAGGGGAACATCTCCGAAATGCTTCCCCTTGGCAACAGGGGTTGGAAGAGGAGAAACTGGAGAAGTGACAACGTCAGAGACTACTACATTTTTTGTGCCTTACAAGGGTGTTTTTGTGAGTGTGATACTTTGTTCTTACTTATCCTGAATAAAAGGTTTTACTAAGCTATGCTGTGCGCTTTTCTATGCTTATTTTGAGCTCCTCTCTAAGCGGCATGGCATGTGAGAATCGTCTTATATCAATAAATTGAATATAGTTTTTCTATATACTTTTATTTCATACATTTTCAAACTTTTTGGTCTCCTATGGATATTAGATTTTTTAATTTTTTTATATACATTTTGATAGTGCCAACCAGTCTATCAAAAAAAAATACCCTGGCTTTCTTTATCACCAAGTAGGTTTTGCAGAGCTTGGATACATGGTTGAGTTTAGCCTTCTTCACACTGTTTATTACAGGGAACCCTTGAAATACCTTCCTGATCTCAGGGAACCCCTGATAATAATTACTATACCTACAACTCCCAGTACATTGGAATGATGGTCAGTTGTAGGAGTGCTCTTTACATTTTGTTCAGTGGGAACAGATCGCTAAGAGTCGGTTCACACTATGGCGACACGACTCTGCTACTTCGGGAGGCGACTTGTCAGTCCCGTGCACCGCGACTTCGGCCTGACTTGCACGGACTTCATATAATGAATGTCTATGCAAGTCGCTCCGAGGTCGCCCAGAAGTAGTACAGGACCCTTTTTCTAAGTCGGAGCGACTTGTTTCGCTCCTATTAGAACGGGTCCTGTAGCAATCAATGGACTGCGAGGGACCGTGACTTGTCAGGCTGACAAGTCGCTCTAGTGTGAATCGAGTCTAAAACGATTGTTGTGTTAGTCGTTATTTACAGTATATACAAGAGGCAGACATTGCTAATTGTTCAAGAAACCCCTGGCAACCTCTTGAAGAACCCTAGGATTCCATGGAACCCTAGTTGAGTTGTTAATTTCAAACAGTAATAATGGCCATTTCCAACCTTGATTTTGGTTTTGCTGCAGTTTTAAAACCTTGGGGAAAAAAAAGCAATACCCTGACTTTCTTCTTTATCACCAAGTAGGTTTTGCAGAGCTTGGAAGCATGGTTAAATTTAGCCTTCTTCATACTGTTTATTACAAGGAACCTTTGAAACAACGTCCTGGTCTCAGGGAACCCCTGATAATAATTACTATACCTACAACTTCCGGTACATTGGAATGATGGTCAATGGGAGGAGTGCTCTTTGCATTTTGTTCAGTGGGAACAGAAAGCTAAAATGATTGTTGTGTTAGTGATTATATACAGTATATACAAGAGGCAGAAATTGCCCATTCTTCAAGAAACCTCTAGCAACCTATTGAAGAACCCTAGGATTCCATGGAACCCTAGTTGAGTTGCTTATTTAAAACAGTAATAATAGCCATTTCCAACCTTGAGTATGGTTTTGCTGCAGTTTTAAAACAATGTAATGACACCTTGGTAAAAAAAAAAAAAAACCCAATGCTTTAAAAAAATATATATATATATTTTTTAGGATCATAGAAAAGGATAGCATGACACTTAGTGGGCACAACACAAAAAATATTGGGAACCTCTGGACTAGAAAAATATAAAAGCATTCTGAAAAGATTGCTAAAGATCAATATTATACTCAAAATAGGTTTCAATCATTCATACAGCTCTCCAGATCTGCCATTCTGACACTCATCCTGTTATCCTTGTTCTTGGCAGTGATATACTATAGAGATCATTTACTAAAGGCAATTAGGCTGTTCGCTTAGCAGTGGAATTTTCTCCTTAGCTTAGTAAATGAGGTGAAGCTCCACTGACTTCCATTTTTCAGCCGTGTGTAAGCAAATATACTTTTGTTTCCCTCCATGCATGTAATTGAATATTTTTTTGCAAATTTTCACCACATTCACTAGAAAAAAGTTTGCTCATGAAATGAACAACCTATTTGCCTTTAGTAAATCAATCCCTATATCTTTCAGTTGCTGCTTGTGTCCCCAAGTGTGCACCACCAGTTCCGCCAAACTGTGCAGTAGAGCTTAGTGTCCCCCTTCCGCATTAGAAAGGGGTTTATTCCTACGTTCCTCGGAGAAGTCATTATTTGTATATCAGCTGGTTTGAAATGGCTTCTGGCTGTCAGTTCTCGTGAGCTGGCCTAATAGATTTTCTAATCATTGAAAATTTATATGAACATTCATATGAAAACTTCAGTACATTCAGTGACTTGACCAAAGTTCGTTTGAACGTACTTCAAAATTTTGTTTGCTTTTAAGGCCTCATGCACACAATGGCGTTAAAAAAACGAGTTGCAAAGCCAGTACCAATGCCAGGAAAAAGCGGCTGTAAAAACGCGCTTTTATTAGCGTTTCTCTCCCCTCTTCTAATTTCAGCTTTCATATCCAATTACTACAGCTTGAAACGCTTGATGCAGCTTAACACTGAATACAGTGTTAACAAACGTTTAGCCGCATCCGGTATTTTTACAGCTGTAACGCTGCTGCTCCAGAACGCGCTGGCCCTGGTTTTTTTTTTTTTTACAGCTGAAAAATGCCCATGCCGCTTACAGCTCACCCATAGAATAACATTGAGAGGCATTTTTAACCACTTCTGGACCGGAAGGATTTGCCCCCTTAATGACCAGGCCATTTTTTTGCGATTCGGCACTGCATTAACAGACAATTGCGTGGTCGTGGGACGCTGTGCCCAAATAAAAACTGATGTTTTTTCTTTCCTATAAATAGAGCTTTCTTTTGGGTGGTATTTAATCACCTCTGTGGTTTTTATTTTTTGAGCTATAAACAAAAAAAGAGCAACAATTCTGAAAAAAAAAAAAAAAAACACAATTTTGTTTCACATTCTGCTAT
Source organism: Pelophylax lessonae (assembly GCF_965119305.1). Lineage (NCBI taxonomy): Eukaryota > Metazoa > Chordata > Amphibia > Anura > Ranidae > Pelophylax > Pelophylax lessonae. Next base: position 151,151,170 of record NC_138772.1, read on the forward strand.
ATGACATTCCCATTTGCTACATATTTTTAGTAAAAAAAAATCGCCATAAGCGTATTTTGATTGGTTTGCACAAAGTTATCACGTCTACAAACTAGGGGAAAGATTTATGTCTTTTTTTTTTACTAGTAATGGCGGCGATCTGCTATTTTTAGCAGGACTGCGACATTGCGGCGGACAGATCGGACCCCTAACTGCCATTTTTGACACTTTTGGGGGGACCAGTGACAATACTACAGTAATCAGTGCTAACAATGTGCACTGTTACTGTAATAATGACACTGGCATTGAAGGGGGTTAACCTAGTGGTGATCAAAGGGTTAAGTGTGAGCCCTAGGGGAGTGTTTTCTAACTGTACGGGGGAGGAACTTGTGAAATGACGATAGAGACCTGTGATCCTAAATAGAAGGATCAGGATTCCAGGCGCTCTGTGATCATTTCAGAGAGAACACAACGGTCGGCTATCACGGCCCTGTGGATCGACATCCCCACTGCCTAGTGGGGGGCGGGAGCGCACCGTCGGCACACACTCAGCCCCAGCACCGCTCCTGCGAACCGCCGTACCCATATGTTAATTCGTGCAGCCGAGCCAGCCAGCGAGCCGTTAAGCTGTAAAAAAAAAACACTTGACGCTCCTAAAAGCGGCAGGAAAAACTCCCTGTGTGCATGAGGCCTGAGATTCAGTTTTGGAATTAATGGACTTAATCTTTTGAAAGATTTCAGTTTTGGAAATAATGGACTTTCCCAAATTACAAACACTGTTAGAAATTCGGTCGAGAAACATTTTCCATCCTGCTTCTTCGAATTTCCACCTCACTGCAGTTGAAACCGAACATTAATTTCACTAAAGATTAGAAAATTGTACGAAGAAACAAATTGAAATAACATTCCTGGCCAGCTTTACTTTAACCCCTTTAAGACCGGAAGATTTTACCCCCTTCCTGAGCAGGCCCTATTTTGCGATTCGGCACTGCGTTAATTTAACGGACAATTGCACATGTGTGCAATTGACGTGCGAAGCTGTTTCCAAACAAAATTTACATCATTTTTTCCCCACATATAGAGCTTTTCTTTTGGTGGGATTTGATCACCTGTGCAATTTTAAATTTTTGCGCTATAAACAAAAAAAGAGCGACAATTTTGAAAAAAAAAAAATATTTTTCACATTCTGCTATATGTCATTCCCAAAAAAAAATTTAAAAATCAAAATTTTTTAATATTTTAGGCCAATTTGTTTTCTGCTACATATTTTTGGTAAAAAAAATCACAATCAGCGTATTTTGATTGGTTTGCGCAAAAGTTATCGTGTTTACTAACTACGGGAAAGATTTATGTCACTTTTATTGATTTTTTTTTACTAGTAATGGTAGCGATCTGCGATTTTTTGCGGGACTGCGACATTGCGGCGGACAGATCGGACCCCTTATTGACATTTTTGACACTTTTGGGGGCACCAGTGACCTTACTACAGTAATCAGTGCTATAAACATGCACTGTTACTGTAATAATAACACTGGCAGGGAAGGGGTTAACCCTATGAGTGATAAAAGGGTTAAATGTGTGCCACATGCTTACTGACGTGTGTGTGTGTGTTGGGGGGGGGGTTCTAAGATACAGGCAGAGATTGCAGGTTCAGCTATGCTGAATCCTGTGATCTCTCCCTGTGTGTCACTGAGAAGATCCGCTTGCTTTGTTTACATAAGCAGGCGGATCTTCTCACACTTTCCCCAACGATCGGGGAAGGGAGGTGGAAATCGCCTTTCCTCCTCCAGCCCGACTCCCGCTGTGTCTAAACACAGCAGGAGCGAACCTCCGGTGGCACGCGCGCACCACCGAAATCGCTAGGAATCCGGTGGACCCCCCAGGGAGCCGCACTGCTGCAGTAGGATTACTGTGAGCAGTCGGCAAGTGATTAAGTAGCCGACATTGGAAAAAAAAATTATTGTAGTGGAGTTTTTTTGTTCATTAGTGAGATCTAAAAAAAAATGCTCTTTTATATTTCTTTTAATATTTAAAGAGATGAACAATTAGATGGGTTGTCAATGGTTATTACAAATAAAACTTATAACGAAAGACGCTAACTAGTCATACAAGGCAATAGTTCCTCCCGACAGCTTAGGTCATGAAGGCCTGTAAAAAAAATGGAATGAACCTAGATATATTTAATTTGGAAGAGAAAAAGCTGGAAATACCAATCGTGACTTACATCTAAGAACGGGCTGCCCTAGAACATGACAGAGCAGCAGCCATACCAGAAGAGAGATGGTCCCTGCGGCATAAACCTATTATCTTCTTTGAGCTATGAAAGTAAAACTGCCTTTCCAGCAAAGGGTTTCTGCAGTAATTGCTTGCTCCGGCTACTTTACTGCCTTCATCTCTGTATGTGGCAGGCAGTCTGTGGGAGTGCTGGACAGTACATCTCTCTAGTAACCTAGTGACTCTAAAATAGGTTATGATGGGTAATACTTCATCTGCTCTGATAAATTACAGTCCATCCAGCGTTTATTAGCTTTACCTCATTAGAATGCGTGCGATCAACGAGGCTAAAGTTTGATTTGCAAAGTATTGAAAAACTCCAAGAGGCAGCAAGCTATACCCCTTAAATCCTACATAATGGGGAAATGTACTAAAACTTGTATACCCAAATCTGGTGCAGCTGTGCATAGTAACCAATCAGTTTCAAACTTCAGCCTCTTCTGTTAAAGTGTAACTAAACCCACAACAGTAATATCAGTGTGTATATGCAGTAAAGCATGCTTGTTATACTCACTGTGGAACCTAAGGGGTTAATCTTCTGCGTTGTGTAAAAAGGCGGTTTGATCGTGTCTTCTCTGATCCTCCCCTTCTTCCACTGTCCCCAATCTATCTGCTGATAGAACAGAGCATTGGGGGCAAGCTGAACATGCTCAGTTTGGTGTGTATTGCTAGAGAGGTTTTTTTTTTTTTTTCCTTGGGAGAGTGCATGTGGTCAGCAAAGGGCCAATCAGCACTGTGCAGACAGAGGGTCAGGAGTCCTGCAGCCTTATAGGAGCGAGTGAAAACTCCTCCTACAAGCTTTAACCAGACACTGATAGAAGTCATACACTGCTGATGAGAAAAGGTATTTAGCAGTTTATATTTACTAAAATATTTGCATTTCCATGTTCTGTGTACTGTGGGAGACCAGATATAGTGAATTCAGGGTACTGGGTTTAGTAACACTTTGAAGGGTAACTCCACTTTCGTGGGGGAGAAATAAAGAAAAAACAATATAGTGTATACAATTGCAACACGATTCATATTGTAATTGAATGCTATTAAAAATTACCTTTCCTTTTCAGTATCCCTTTAAATCTGTTTGCATAGCAATTTCCAGAATCCGCATATCATATCAAACCATATATACCATAAACAAAACACAGAATGCATCAGTCCATAAAGTGTCCTTTGGTATGAATTTAGTTGCATATGGCCAATCTTTCATAAAAACAGGCTTGTGTTCACATATCCAAACTGTGATCATAAGCCTGATTTTTATGAAAGATTGAGCAAATTCATACTAAAGAACACTTTATGGACTGATGGATTGTTTGTTTTGTTTATGGTATATATGGTTTGATATGATATGATGATTCTGAAAATTGCTATGCAAACAGATTAGGTCCCGGTTCACATATATGTGATGCATGAACCCTGTGAATCCACTGCAGGTTCCCGCATCGCACTCAACTTGCAGGCAGCTCACGCTGCCATATGCAAATCGCTGGGGATATCAATACAGAGTTAATAACACCCCCAGATCAGTTTGCATATCGCAGTGCGAACCGTCAGTTCGGACATGAATCGGATGCATTGGTGTTGTGACGAGAGTCACTTTGGCTGGGGGGCTCCTGGAACCCAGATTACTTTAGAGAGGTCAGGAGACCCATTGTCCAACTTCCCCGGCCCCTCTTATGTGTAAGTCTCCCTGTGTCTATTAGGGGCACAGGGTGACCAAGAACCCCAGTCGGGTCTACACTAATCAGACTCGCTGTACAACCACACAGCATTTCGTGTTATCCCAATTATCCTTGGTTCTATATGTGTAGTTTGTGTTGATAGAATGAAGGGCCTCTTTCACCTGGGACAATAATATTTCTGAACAATATCCCCTCAAGAAATATATAAAGATAAATAATTTGACTTTTCAGTTTGCTTGAATATTGTTGGCGTGTCAAAGACCATTGCTAGATAGTGAGGTGGGGTGGGGTTTGTTATTGGTAAGTGCCTGTATACCATTGTTCTATTGTTCCTGTCTGCCTTAAGATCAACCTATTATGGGATATATATGTGTATGTGGATTGGCTGCTAAGGGGGAGGGTGGGGTTGTCCCACAGTGTATATCTCTTTGTGCCTGTTTTTGAATAAACATTTCTTATTCTGGAAGGTTCCAAAACTTATACAAGCTGTGGGATGTATATTTGTATGTGGATTGGCTGCTAAGGGGGAGGAGGGTTGTCCCACAGTGTATATCTCTTTGTGCCTGTGTTTGAATAAACAGTTCTTATTCTGGAAGGTTCCAAAACTTATACAAGCTATGGGATGTATATGTGTATGTGGATTAGCTGCTAAGGGGTGGGGGTGGGGGGTTGTCCCACAGTGTATATCTCTTTGTGCCTGTGTTTGAATAAACAGTTCTTATTCTGGAAGGTTCCAAAACTTAAACAAGCTAAGTTGTCTGCTAGCTTTGTATGGGGGCGGCTGGGAGAATCTGATATCTGTGTTCACGACTGGGAGGAAGCCGTATACTGACGGAAGTCCATAAATACAGTGTGGGTTGCAGTTCCGTACAGGTGTGAACACCCATGCGATCCGATTTTGGTGCGGACCAAAAAAGTGTCCTGTGCGAGTTTGGTCTGAATGCGATGCAAATTCAGCCATACAATCCTTATAGCTGAATTCACATCGCATGTGATTTGCAGAGCAGTGCGCTCCGAATCACATGCGATGTCTGTCATTGCATATGTGTGAAACAGCTCTTAAAGGGATACTAGCACAGCGCCGCTTTTTAATAACATTTTGCACATTGATACACGTTTAGAGAGTGTGTATAAGTGTGAGCGATCCGCTTTGTAAGTACACCCATTTTTGAACGTTTTAAGGCTTCCCAGGCTATTCTGCGTGCCTGTCTCCCCTGTCACAGCAGAAAATTACAGAGCGATTCTATTGAGTTCCACAAGTGCTGAATGGTATAAACTTCTCTCCAGAAAACATTGACGCCTGTTTTATTTGGAGACACTCCAGGGCTTTGTGCATTTTTCTTTATTGAGCTATTTTCTGCCTCTAAAGTTACAGCAAGCCTTAGACAGCGCAGTCCTATTGTTCACATCTCTTCCTATAACTGTTGATGTATATTAGAGGTCAGGTTTCTGGATACAACCAATTTCTTATTTTTGTAGTTAAACTGGAAAGTAGAAAAATATGCCCATAGTGATGTATTTTCCGCACGGCATTTAAAGCTGAACGTCAGGCACAAATACTTTCAATTAAATATATTTCTCAGTAGCCACAAAGGATATAAACCAACTTTTTGTGTATCGGGTGTCTTTGCAAATCCAGATATTACCTTGTATAAGTAGCAGTGACATCATCAACTGTGCAGTATATAGACTGAACAAGGAGCAGAATAGTGGGAGTGGCCCAGTAGGTCTACCTAGAGAAAACTACAGGAGGGGGCGGGGACAAGACCAGTCACTCTGCCATGCCACTTGTGTTTAAACAATATTTGCTTATAGCAGGGTTAAATTGGGGCTTCACCCAAAAGGGGAAGCTCTGCTTTTATGCCTCCTCCCGTCTTCCGGTGCCATCTTTCAGGGGATCACCCAGAAGTTCGGCGCCCTTTCTCCTTCCCCTGCCGCCGCGCCATTCACAAAGCGCGTCATGCACACGCAGTGGAGAACCGGCTGTGAAGCCGTAAGGCAATGGCGGCAGCACCTGGGAGAGCGGATGGAAAAAACGGCTGGGAGGAAGACACTAGGGGATCCCTGGACAAGTGTGTCCTAATATTTTAAGTCAGCAGCTACAGAATTTGTAGCTGCTGACTTTTATTTTTTCTGAAGGAGCCTGGAGTTCCTCTTTAAACTGTTTTTTTTTCTTGTTATTTTTAAGTGCATGTTTAGACAAAAAAAAAAAGAGAAATAGATAGATTCTTGGTTTGTGCTCTGACATGCACTGTTAACTGTGGGACCTTATACAGACAGGTGTGTGCCTTTGTAGTCCACAGGTGGACCACAATCAAATTGTAGAAACATCTCAAGGATGATTAGTGGAAACTGGATGCGCCTAAACTCAATTTTCATGGTAAAGGATGTGACTACTTATGTACACGTGATTTTCTCATTTTTTATTTTTAATACATTTGCAAAGATTTCAAACAAACTTCTTTCACGTTGTCATTATGGGGTATTGTTTGTAGAATTTTGAGGAAAATAATGAATTTAATCAATTTTGGAAAAAGGTTGTAACATAACAAAATGTGGAAAAAGTGAAGCGCTGTGAATACGTTCGGGATGCACTTTACTTCAGGATACCCTAGCAACATCTGACAAAAAGATCTAAAACACTGAAGCAGCAGACTTTCTGAAAATGAATATTTGTGTCATTGTAAAAACTTTTTGGCCACGGCTGTAGTTTTTCAGATCATGGAGAGAGGGTGAATTTGCAGTAAGGAAGTGACTGCTCTGGACTTCAACAAAATGGCGGCCTCCAGCAAGGAGAAATGGGAACCACGCTGGAGGTAGTTTCCAGCACACACACACTAATTTTGGTAGAATAAATATTAATGTGGAATGTAGGCTCTTTTTTAAAAGAACATTAATTGTTACCAAACTGTTATGGGTAAAGTTCTGCTTTCAAAGAAACAAACTGATGGAATAATGATTATAGAGTTTCACAATTTAAGTCTTTTATATCAGCTTTAAATATGTAGCTATGAACATGCCCAATCCCTTGTTTTACCAGGAAAAGTAAATTTTCTGTTTTAGTGGACCTTTAATGCAGTGCACCAACAATCAGCCTGCTCTGTAAAGCTATTATCTGCACTGCCTTTTTATAGCGCTAATAAATATAAAGGAACGCTTGCTTGTTCAGTATGAACTTTGCTCAGCATGTAAGCTGAGAAGCACATTCTTTGGTAACAGCCATACAAAGAGGATTGGACAGCAGCCCAAATCTCTAACTTCCTAGTAGCAATGTTTGATGGCTTAGTGCTCCTTCAAATATTCATGTAGCTGCTCTGTTTCATATTGAAGCTCATTATGACGGAGCAGCGGAAGATATGTTTAGGATTCTCACAACATCCAAATTGAGCTACCACTCAGAATTGCGCATTCTATGAAAAGCAATCTGCTGTGGATCACTTTTCAGAGTGCAGCTAAAAGCAGCCACTGGGAGGCAATCCTGCTGTCTCCTGAGGTTTTTTTTTTTTTTTTTTTTTTTTTTTAGTGAGCGGTTATTTTTAGAGGAATTAAAGGAGATGTATGGGATTTTGTTTTTTTCCCTAATTATACTTACCTAGGTGGATGCAGCATCGATCCTCTGGTGCCTCTGCGCTGAGAACCGAGCGCAGATCACTTGGCTCTGACAACTCTGTGAGCAGAGAGCACTGACTGTAGGTCACCTCTCTCTGCTCTGCTCCCTCCATGCTCATTAGAACACTGGGCTGTGGAGGGGTGGGGAGCGGTTGGCTCAGGCTCCCAGCAGCCCGCTAAGAGGCTGAGCCGGGTGTAGGTCCAGGCACCTGGCGGATCCCAACTCCGTGATGACGCTGACACGGTGCCTGTACCGACTTCTGTGATGTCAGCAGAGAGTAGACTTCAACCCGCTGTCTGCTGAAAACAGGTCACAGGAGTGCAAAATGAACTGCACTACTGTGATCCATTGGGGATGTACAGCCAAACATGTACATCTTTAACTTTGAAAACTATGAGCATTCTGCTCTCAACATGACCCCATTGACAGAGATTGACATAACTGTACATGTCACATTACATTTGCCCTGACTGTATAATAGGCTTTAGTTGGAAATTTTTTTGGGGGGTGGGATAAAATAGCAGCTCAATTGCCTGTTTCTACCTCTCCCGCCTAGTTGATGGCCACAACGGCCTTTATTTCATAGAAAACACAAACGGGACATTACAGTAGAAGGCCCCAAAACAGAAAATATTAATCCCAACGACCTAAATGAGAGCAGGACAAATGACACTTAGGGCCAGTTCACACCACATGCAATCCTGAACGTTTTTTTTTTTTTTTCTGCATCAAAAACGTGGAAAGTGGGCTATATGGTTTCCAATACCATAGTTCACACCGGTGAAGCCAGTTCCAGGGCTTTCCAATTCCAGGAAAAAAAAGTAGAACATGCTGCATTTTTACTGTACTTGAACGTGGTAAATTGCATTAAAAATGCACCAGACCCCAGCACAGTAAAAAACACAGGAAAAAAAATAAGAAAAAAAGCATCTGCAAATGCATCAAAAACGCAAAAATCCCATTAAACTTGTGCATGCAGAATAGAATTCGGAACGGATCTGGAGTGCGATTTTGTGGTGTGAATCAGCCCTTAGAGCTTTGGAGAGAGATAAGTAAACACTACAGATTTATGTGTGTTGCTCAGATTCCCTAACTGAGGTTTACAACCACTTTAATACTTCTTCAAGAAAGATCTTTGTGCAGGTGTGTTGTATGTTTCTTTTTGGCCTCATAAAGCGCTGTGTACAGTATATGACCTAAAGGAGTTGTAAAGTCAGAAGGTTTTTTATCTTAATGCATTCTATTCTATTACCTTCTGTGTGTAGCAGCCGCCCCAGCACCCCCTAATACTTACCTGAGCCTGATCTCTGTCCAGCAATGTCTACAAGTCCCTCGGCTGCCCGGGACTCTCCCTCCTGATTGGCAATGACACAGCAGCGGCGCTATTGGCTCCCGTGACTATCAATCAAAGTCAGCCAATAGGAGAGAGAGGAGGTGGGGCTGACTGGCATCTCCGTGTCTGAATGGACACACAGAGCTGCAGCTCAGCTCAGGTGCCCCCATAGCAAGCTGCTTGCTGTGGGGGCACTCGACTGAAGGGAGGGGCCAGGAGCTGCAAAGAGGGAACCGAGAAGAGGAGGATTGAGGCTGCTCTGTGCAAAACCACTGCACAGAGCAGGTAAGTATAGCATGTTTGTTATTTTAAAAAATAAATAAATAAAAATACGAGACTTTACGATCACTTTAAACTGTGGCCATAAAGATTCTATAATGTAACAAATTTGTTTGGTCAATAAAAGAAGTAGCTTCTGCAACTTATTGCTGTTTATCTTTGTATTGGATTTTAATCCCAGTAAGGCTCCATTCACACTAGCGTGACTCTAAAATCGCATAATTTCCAGTGCGACTTTGGCCACCTTTGAGTGCGACTTTGATCTGACTTTACAGTCTCTGGATCAACGTCACTTTAAAAGTCGCATCAAAGTTGTCACACCGATCTGAACAGGTGCCATTGAAAAGATTGGACTGTGACTTGTCATGCGACTTTGTGTCCAAAGTCGGATTACAAAGTCGCACAACCCCTCATGGGATTGTACACCCCATTAACACCCATCATACCATAAGAACATACCTAAAATATAAAATAAACACACAACAAGGATTGTGGAAAAGTTTAGGCCGCGGCCCCTTTATTGGGTTTAAAACCATTTTAATTATGAAATGAACTTTTAACTTTTAATACCGAACAGAACTGCTGTTAACCATTAACAGACCAATATGCTTAGTTACTGAGACTCAAGCAGCAATATCCAGACATCCCAAGTCTCCCGCGACCTGCGGGAGTCTCCCGCCTTTGGTCGGTGGTTCACGGACACCCGCAAGTGCCATGCAATCTCCCGGCTTCCGCGAGAGACTCGGGATGTCTGCCGAGTTTCCTGTGTGATGGATGGATGGATGGAGGAGCCCACCTCCAGGGACACACATCGTCTATCACGTCTGGAATCAGCACTGTCACTCACTACCGCCACCCTCTAGTGGCCACAGTGCATCAGCGCGGCTCGTCTCTGTCATATGATCATGGTGCACGTGTATATGACACAAAGCCTTAAGGAGGGGGAGACTTGGTCCAGACTCCAGAAGGAGTCTACTATTACACAAACAGCCAGCTCTGTGCTGGGAGGGGCATGTCTGATCTGAGCATGGCCAGCTGGGAGCCCTATAGAGCCTGGGTACAAGAGCTTGCACTCACTTCCAGCCCTGAGGGGACAGGAGTGGGAACAGGGTAAGGTGGGGAGGGCACAGTAAGGAGGAGAGGGCACAGGGGTAGGGTGGGCCCATGTGCAGTGGGAGAGAGCACAGATTGGCACAAGGTAAAGTGCAGAAGGCACATGGGGAGGGTGGGTACCAGTTAAGGAGGGCATGAGGTAAGGTGCTTAGAGCACAGGTGGTCACAGGGGCAGGGTGGGCACAAGATAAGGTGGAGAGAGCACAGCGGGTACGTAGAAAGGGTGGCCACAGGGTAAGGTACAGAGAGCACACGATGGTGCAGGGTGGGCACAGCATAAGCTAAGAGGATACAGGTGGGCAGAGGATAAGCTAGGCAAAGCACTGGTGGGCACAGTGGTAGGGTGCACAGGGCACTACCCACCAGCAGTAGCCCCCATCAGTACCCACCAGCAGTCTGCAGAATAAGTATAAAAGATATGTGCATTAGTGTGTAAAGTGTTGCAAATTGTTTTTTAATAACTAGTTGTGTTCTGTCATAATGTCATGTCCTTGTTCATACATGTATAAATAAGGACATTACATTTTCTGGCTGCCTAAGTCATATGTGCTAGGGGTGCAACTATCCCCCAGCACATAACTGGAAATGTCCCAGCATGTGCAGTGTTTCTGACTTCTACCACCATCATCACTTCAAATCATTGAAGTGGTCATGGTGGTTAGAGTGCTCCTTTAATATCTCTCAGTAAGTAAACCTCTGTATAATGATTCCATTTAGTTTGATCATCCTCTAGTTGTGTTAAATTAGTTCGCGGGGGCGTGGTTGCGAGGGAAGGGCATCGTGCGCTCGCGCAGGGCGGGCTCGTCGGTAATTTTCTCCAGTCTTTGCTGAAAAATATATATAATGTTTGGGGATTTTAAGTAATTTTCTAAAAAAAAAAAATACTGACTTTAACTTGAAAACGTGTCAGAAATAGGCCTGGTCCTTAAGTGGTTAATAAAGTCTTCTAGGTAAATTGTTCCTTTAATAAAGCTTTAAAGAGCATATTTTCTTTGTCACAACCTGAAATAACAAAACCAGTGACCTCCAAACAGTGCATCAGTGGCAACTTGAAAAATATGTTTTTATTGCCAGAAGAACGACTTCACAGCAGTATTGTGTCTCTTCGCCAGAACAATGTCTATATTTGCTGTGAAATAAAAGGGAATATTATCATTTAGAAGCATCACTGTCTTTTTGGTTGCTTTGTATTGAACTGTTTATATCATTCATCAACTACAGACATGTGCTTACCACCCAGGAAACTGCTAAGAAGGGAAAGTTTCAGTGAACAGATTGACTATGATCAGCACTGGCTGTAACATCAATCTTTATAGCAATCAGCGGGAGGCAGACCCCTTCTGTTAGATATCTATTTGTTTACAGTCAGTTCTCACAATTGTAAAATGAGGTTGGACATTATTAAATTCAAACAGTGTACTTTATCCTGTGCCAAGGCGACATTCTAAATTCTCGCTACATGCAATCTCAGGAAAATGAAATAATCTAAATTCTGTTAGTGGACTTTGTATGAAAGCATTATGATCCAATAATCTGCCTAGCTCCTTTAGGTTTGTAAAGGAAAAAAAGCATTACTCTGGCTTCGTCCTGGAATAAGGAGACTCTCCAACTGCATGCCAGTGACTGCAGCTTCACAAATCTCTGTGCCAACCTCTTTAGTTTGATGGTCCTAATCCAGTTTGTAGTGATCTGTGTGTAAGAGTGGATTGTGAGACTCCAGAAGCTGCCAAGGATAGAAGCAATCTGTCTTAATGCAGTCAGAGGCTTCTCACATATGGTCATTCCACAATACACCTCTTTACAAAAAATGTAAGAAATGGGCATATATAATATATTATGAGGTCCATTTAAAAACTTTTTTCCTATAAGAATATAACAATGGAGCACTTTGCAAATCAACTTGCGTAACATTTAATTGTGTCAATTGTTGCCTTGAAGAACATTGAACAAAAGCATTACCCTGCCTTCGTCCTGGAATAAGGAGACTCTCCAACTGCATGCCAGTGACTGCAGCTTCGCAAATCTCTGTGCCAACCTCTTTAGTTTGATGGTCCTAATCCAGTTTGTAGTGATCTGTGTGTAACAGTGTATTGTGAGACTCCAGAAGTTGCCAAGGATAGAAGCAATCTGTCTTTATGCAGTCAGAGGCTTCTCACATATGGCCATTCCACAATACACTTCTTCAAAAAAAAAAATTAAGAAATGGACATATATAATATATTATAAGGTCCAATTAAACACTTTTTTTCCTATAATAGTAATATAATGGAGCACTTTGCTAATCAACTTGCGTAACATTTAATTGTGTCAATTGTTGCCTTGGAGAACATTGAAAAATCTTTTACATGACATCCTTATTAGGGAAGCTTTCTGCTTTACCTATGGATTTTTCCAATCCCATGTTGACTCGGCTATGCTAAAAAAATATAAACTTGTCTAGTTCCTGAAGGATTAAAGCTTATATGGTGTATTGGTGTGAATACACGATTAGAATATCGCCCGATTATTCGGCCACCGACTTTTGAAAAAGTATTTGTCGGTCGAAAACGTTGCCAACATACACAGTCGGAATATCGCCCGACCGTTGCCTGCCGACCATCGAAACAGTGTTCGCCGGTCGAAAACGTTGCCAACATTAACATATTATACAGATTTAAACTGAACGACCTCAACACCAACGTATAGAATATCGTTCTTTCGCAAACGAGACGACAGAATTTTTTGTGTTTTTCGTTCCCAATATTGATATCGCTCATTGATGGCTGGGCATTAACGAGTAGAATATCGGTCGATCGCTCACTGAACGGAAATTTTCGGCTGATTTTCTTATCGTGTATTCCAGCCAGTTTAAATGAGCCTTTTATATTTGTTTTCTAGATGCAGGTAACTTTAGTCTGGCCCCTAATCAATTTAAGCGATTTTGTTTGGTTAAAAATAACAAACATGTTTGGTCTCATGCACACTGGATGTTATCAAAACGTCAGTAGAAAGCTGTAGCTGTAGAAGGAGTTTTTCAGCTTTTCTGGAGTTGCGTTTTTCAGTGTTTTTTAGCTTTTTTCAGCTGAACCATTTTTTTAGCTTTTTTTTTTTAACAAAACTGTATTGCCACAAAATCTTCTGGCTCAAAAACGTTGATAAACGTGAAATAGCCAAGTTTTTCAGCCCTTTTTGGCTTTTTTTTAAGCGTTTTTTAAGTTTTTTTAGAGTTTGAGGGTTTTTACAGCTGAAAACCCCCTCTTAAAACTCACTAGTTCTAAGGTTTTTTTTCCAGCCAGAAAACACCCCTGCCAAAAACTGCTGATAGCTGTGACAGCTGGGTGGGGGACAAGCTGGATATCAATAGTTCCTTGTAGTCTCCCCAGACAGACCAATGTCTGAAGTTCCTCGCTATAGCAGGTTTAATTGTGACAGCTGTGGTCATCCATTCAGTCCTGGTTCTAACTAGAGGTTACCCATCATTATCTTGGAGGTCCTGGCAACACTTGCAGTGGACATTTTTCCAGACAATCTCCTTTCCGCCTCTTGGGTTATGTTCCAATTTTATTTACTGTTTTATGTCAGGGAGGTGTTCACTCGAACTTGACATCTATATGGGAATGCTCTGGGCCAGATGCCCAACACTGTTTTCTGTGGCTTGCACCCACTCTTTGTAGTCTAGAGAGACCGCATTCGTCCAGGGAACCTTTGTAATTGAGGCTGCATCTTCTGCAGCCTACTTGCTCCATAAGCAGTTGCCGCCATTTTGCTGTAGGGATATTTCTCCTTAGTGTCTTTGTTTCTGCCCACATCTGCTGGAACCGCCACTTCAAGACGGCGGTCCCTTGGCTCAAGGCATGTAGTCGGCAAGCACAGGGAATTTGTTGCTGTGCTATTTGCAGGCTATTGAACCTTCCTAGAGGTTCTTTGAGACACTGAGTATCTCTCTGGGAGTTCCTTCTCCTGAAATTAACCCTAACTAGTCCTCCAAGAGCTACTCCTCCTTCAGCATGATGGAGAGGTAGTCTTGTTCATTCACTATAGAGTCGTTAGGGACAAAGTGTCAACTTGTTTGCAAGGGCTGTGGATTTCATCACTACCCCTAAGTCCCCCGATTGTGGTTTCTGTAAGCCCACTTCTATATCCTAACCATCCACCCTGTCATCAGGATCAATGTCAGATACTTCCTTGGCCCTGAACACCCTTCTTTCATATGAGGTTCTTTCAACACCATAGTGATCTGCTTTGTTTCATGTATCGATTGTTCTCTGTCCCACGCACCCACAAAAAAACACCCCCAGCTTTCCTTTGTCAAGTTTTGGCTTCTGCCCTGATTTCTCAGACATTTAACCAAGTGAGTGAAACTCCTGCATCAAGGCCTTGCTGGTGAGAATGTGTCTCCCTCCTATGTGGAGCTTTTGGAACAACGTGTTCAGGGTCTTCAGTATCTTTGCAATGCTGCCTTGAATGCTGGACCGCTGTTTTCCAAATTATCTATGTCTGGGCACACTTCTGTGGTTTAAGTGCCGGTCTGCTGATCAGACTTGTAAGATACCTCTTACTGACTTTCCATTTGCAGGTGACTGTCTATATGAAGCAAAGAGATTATTAAAAAACAGGAGGTAAGAGTACCGTTCTACCTCAAGGTAAAGTTTAACCACTTTACCACTAAGTACTGTAATAGTACTGCGGCAAAGTGGCTCTTGTAGGTCTGACGACGTAGACCTACGTCGCCAGACTCCTCCCCTGTAGGCGGCGCGCTCCCGCTGTTTTCATTCACAGCGGGAGTCGGGCCAGGGGAGGAGCGGCGGCGATCGCCGCTGCTCTGCCCCGATCGTCGGGGATCTAGTGTGGAGATCCACCCGCCTGTGTAAACACAAGCGGGCGGATCTCCTCAGTGACAGGGAGTGACAGATCGGAGTGTTCAGCATAGCTGGACATCCGATCTGTCCCTGTCTCACACAGTCACCTCCCCCCCCACACGTCAGTAAGCACCAGGCATACATTAACCCCTCCCTCTCCAATAAAGTTAACCCCTTCCCTGCCAGTGTCATTTTTACAGTAACAGTGCATATTTATAGCACTGA
Source organism: Pelophylax lessonae (assembly GCF_965119305.1). NCBI lineage: Eukaryota > Metazoa > Chordata > Amphibia > Anura > Ranidae > Pelophylax > Pelophylax lessonae. The sequence goes on from NC_138772.1 coordinate 151,166,503, forward strand.
TTACTGCAGTAATGTCACTGGTACCCCCAAAAGTGTCAAAAATGTCAGTCAAGGGTCCGATCTGTCCACCGCAATGTCGCAGTCCCGCAAAAAAAATCGCAGATCGCCGCCATTACTCGTTAAAAAAAAAACACCAAAAATGACATAAATCTTTCCCTTTGTTAGTAAACGCAATAACTTTTGCGCAAACCATTCAAAATACGCTTATTATTGCGATTTTTTTTACCAAACATAGGTAGCAGAAAACAAATTGGCCAAAAATTTAAAAAAAAATGGTTTTTACATCTTTTTTGGGGGGAATTTCATATAAAAAAATGTGAAAAATATTGTTATTTTCTCAAAATAAACGCTCTTTTTTTGTTTATAGCGCAAAAAGTAAAAATCGCACAGGTGATCAAATACCACCAAAAGAAAGCTCTGTTTGTGGGAAAAAAAGGACGTCAATTTCGTTTGGGTACGGCGTCGCACGACCGCGCAATTGTCAGTTAAAGTCGCACAGCGCCGAATCGCAAAAAGTGGCCCAGACGTAAGACAGCAAAATGCTCTAGTGGTAAAGTGGTTAAAGAATCATGTGTCAAGTCCGGGCCTTCCTTTTCAGGTCATAAAGACCTTTTTTGTTACTAAGTTTCCTCCAACAAAAGCAGCAAGTCCTCTCAGCGTGTCCACTGCTGTGTGTTCAAGTGCCCCTGGCAGCCAAAATCTGTCAAGCCCACTGAGGAGTCTTCCGCCATATGTAGGTTTGCCCCCATCAGGTCTTCTCAAGTGGGGTCATCTTCTGGTATTTGGGTCAGGCTAACTCTTTGGCTAGGATTTCTGGGTGGATAGGGTGTTCCTAAGCAGTTTGTTTGGGATTTGTACCTATTTTTGAAAGGAGGACTGGCCATGCATTATGCAGTTTTCCAGCCTGCCGATTGAAATTTGACCAGTTCCTGCTGAACCGGCCGAATTTCAATCTGTCTTTGACCGGCTTTAGTTTCACTGTATTTGTATTGTATTTTTGTATTGTTTGAAAACATCAGTATATAAACTTGAATTTAAATTATCTTTTTGTTTTCTGTAATACAAATTGATATTAAACAGCAGGGTCAATTAACAGATAAGTATTATCTTTATAGTGCAGATAAAACTTTAAACTTTGGGGCTGTCTCAGAAACTGGGGACAGCTGGCACTTATGGAACTAATTTACAAAATGTGGAGCGGAGAAAATTGGAGCACGTGTGAAACAGGTGGCCATAGCAACCAGTAAGGATTCATCTTTTAAAAGAGCAAAAAAATGAGTTGTGTTGAGATGAGTAATTGCCTTATTTTTTTTTTTTAAATAAATGTGCTTCTATGGATGGAATTAATAAAAAGTGTGTGAGGCAAATTCGAACTCAACTGGTGTTATTGCTCATAACAACCAACCAGCTTATATATACAGTGGGTACGAAAAGTATTCAGACCCCCTTAAATTTTTCACTCTTTGTTATATTGCAGCCATTTGCTAAAATCATTTAAGTTCATTCTTCTTCCTCATGAATGTACACATAGCACCCCATACTGACAGAAAAACACAGAATTGTTGACATTGTTGCAGATTTATTAAAAAAGAAAAACTGAAATATCACATGGTCCTAAGTATTCAGACCCTTTGCTCAGTATTTAGTAGAAGCCCCCTTTTGATCTAATACAGCCAGGAGTCTTTTTGGGAAAGATGCAACAAGCCTTTCACACCTGGATTTGGGGATCCTCTGCCATTCCTCCTTGCAGATCCTCTCCAGTTCTGTCAGGTTGGATGGTAAACGTTGGTGGACAGCCATTTTTAGGTCTCTTCAGAGATGCTCAATTGGGTTTAAGTCAGGGCTCTGGCTAAGCCATTCAAGAACAGTCACGGAGTTGTTGTGAAGCCACTCCTTCGTTATTTTCGTCATCGGAGCCAACAACTTTTATCCAGCTTCTTCTGGGGATGCAACTGTTTTCATTGGCCGCCGTGGGATGCAGTCATCCCGGCACATAGGGTCTGCGCCACATTGTAAACTAAACCGTCCATTCTAAAGAAGACTTTGAGCTGGTAGGCAGGTTTATTTTATTGATAAGAACAGCAATGCAGTATATTAACAGATTTGTTGTGGTGAAAAGACAAATGGCAACTCACATTGTGACAGTAAAAATCAGGCTCACCACATAGTAAAGGCTTCCTATGGACAGTCTCACAACAACAGGGAACCTCAGACCAGTATAGTAATACTGGGTGGATGGATATACCTATAGGACCAAGAGAATATACCGGGGGGCACCAAACTAAGTGTAGCATTAATTGTACTGAGCAATACTTGTAAATTAACAACTCACATGGGAAGAAGAAATGGCTCTTTTTGTATGTCATCTGTGGGCTTCATGCATCTAGGATGAAGACCCTTTCCTACAACTTGCAGCCTGTAGAGTTTGGACGTTGGGCTGGATGACAGCTTAGATGAGGAAGTGGTAACTAACAAGATGGGGGCGAGCTTCTTGTGGGATACAGACCAGACCAGAAGTGATGTAATTGGGATGTCGGGGTTGGGCTATGCATTTCATGGCCACCCAAGCCTCTTTTTCAAGCCCCATGAATGCTCCAATTGGACGTTTTGATGTTCTGGATAGACATTTATCCACTTCTGAACCGGAAGGTTTTACCCCCTAATGACCATGCCATTTGTTGTGACACAACACTGCGTTACGTTAACTGACAATTGCGCGGTTGTGTGACGCTGTACCCAAATAAAATTGATGTCCTTTTTTCCCACAAATAGAGCTTTCTTTTGGTGGTTTTTGATCACCTCTGCAGTTTTTTTTTTTTTTGCTCTATAAACAAAAAAGAGCGACAATTCTGGAAAAAAAAAAAATATATATATTATTTTTTACTTTCTGCTATAAAGCACAACCAATAATAAAAAAAAAAAATAAAAAAATCTAATTTTTCCATCATTATAGGCCAATATGTGTTCTGATACAAATTTTTGGTAAAATAAAAAACCCAATAAGTGTATATTGATTGGTTTGCACAAACTTTATCATTTTTACAAACTAGGGGATAGATTTATAGCATTTTTTTTTAAATTTATTTTTACAAGTAATGCCGGCGATCAGCGATTTTTAGCGGGACTGCGACATTGCTGTGGACATATCGGACACCTAACTGACGCTTTTGAGGGGGACCAGTGACCTTACTATAGTAATCAGTGCTAAAAATATGCACTGTTACTGTATTAATGACACTGGCAGAGAAGGGGTTAACACCAGAGGCGATCAAAGGGTTAAGTGTGTAATTAGGGGGTGCTTGCGAACTGTGTGGGGGATGGACTCACTAGATGAACATAGAGATCGGTGTTCCTAAATAGCAGGAACAGAAAATCCCTGTGTTCATCTGTGACAGAACTGCGGTCTGCCTTGTTTACATTGGCAGACCGCCGCTCTGTCTCTATGGGGAGCGATCACAACCGGCAGACATCGCGTTCGCCAGACCCGCTGATTGGCTCCCCCTCTGGCCAATCGGCACGTGTGCACGCCCCCACTGGTACAGGTACGTTGTTTCGCGCAATAGAGCCGACCTGCCGCAGTATATGTACTGCTGCCGGTCGGCAAGGGGTTATTTACACACAACACTTATTGCACCATATACCCCATTACTACTGTATATAGGTTTATTTAATTGCAGAAGAGACTTTGCATGTCTCTTGTGCAATAAAGAGCCTGCCTTTCTGCAGTTTTTCTGTTGAAGACTTTTGTTCCGCTTTAATTAGGCCTTAAAAGGCTGAAAAAAGGAAGTGTGTCTGTGCTGACCATAAGCAACCAGTAATATCCATCTATCATTTCCCTAACCCCAATCTGAAATAACAGCTTGAACCTGACTCATTCTTCTAGGAAACATAGACCTTTTCTTTACTCCATTTTTATCAGTACAGTATATCAGTTTCATTGTAAAATGTGATTTATTCTTGAAATGATAGAACATAATTAAAGGTGTATATCAGTATTTGTCCACATGGCTGCTTATCAAAAGTTTTTTTCTTTTTTCTTTTTTTTTTTTTTTTTTATTATTTGCGTTGTTATTAAACTTGCAGTTAATGTGGCTATAAAAAGGTTGGCCGTCCTCCAGAAATAGAAGTGTGTAGCGACTGGGAAGGGTATTTCCCCCAAGACCACAATGCATAATGAAAGCTGTGTGCCCATAAAAAAAAAAAGTAGATAAATAAAATGAAAGGAGGATCATTTGCATATTTTAGTTTATTATTTCATTGAAACTCGGGTCTTTGGGTACTTGTCCAATTTTTTAATTGTTTTTTCAGATGACTGACAGGTTTGAGTGGTACCCCAGGCAAATATATAGAAAGGAAACATTTAATTTAGCAAAAAAAAAAAAGATTTAAATACCGCTGGTAGACGTACCTAACTCTGTTCTTATTAGCTTGTGTTAATCCTCTGCACAGCAGGACTGGGAAAGGGAGTGACAGAAGAACGGTGTGTGCCATATAAGCTCTAATGCATTGCTTAGTGCTGTTTTTTTAACGCTGGGTGATCGGTGTTGTAATGCTACATCATTGTTCAATCAACACAAAGCAGGTCGGTGACCAAGGTGTAATACTTACCTGCAGTGGAGTAAAGTGAGGTCATCCATCTGACAATGCCGTCTGACTGTGTAAATAACTGGTTTGGCTAGAATGAATTACAAATCTTCTGGAAGTTAAAACTTTTCATACATGTGTTTTGTTACTTAATTGTTTGCCTGGAGCTCAGCTTTCAAATAGGAACTGTAGTATATACAGCGTTGTTTTTGCGAATAATAGAAATATGCCAGAACTATCAATTTATCATGAATACATTGTTAGGCAGATGAAGCTGTGCGGAGACATAAGATGAATTACACAGCAGGGAGCCATTTGGATTGCTGATAGTAGTCTTCCATCCATGCCTTCCACCTACTCCTTGTCCCCGGCATTGAGTTCTTAGGAAAGCTATAAAAGTCACACTCACAGACCAGCAATTCTGATTTATTGGTTGTCTTTGTGAGAAATATGGTCCAGTGGGGTACTTCAGCTGAAGAAGGCAGAAGATGCACTGCTGTGCTCGAGCTGCCAGGCGGCAACGTGCCGGACAAATGTAAGCACTGCAGGAGCTCCACCACAGGGAATGATGGCATAGGAAGGTGCGTTCTTCCCTCAGAAGCCTTTGCTCAGCATGGGCTTTATAATAGGTTTGGATTAATCTTGATATAAACAAGAACACTCCATTTCAATAAGCCTTTTTTAATTTTTTTGTGTATTTGCTATCTGTATTTTATTATTCCCCCATTTATTTGTGTGTACCTTGGTGGCACCATGCTGACTAAAGCCGGGTACACACGGGCCGAATGTTGGAAGATATTTGCTGGTTCAAAAAAAATAAAACATCTGACGTTTGGCCCATGTGTATGTCTGTCTGTCCAACAGAAGCCAGCCGTTTGGCCACGGCCAGTTTCTGTGGCACCATGCTGACTAAAGCTGGATACACACGGGCCGAATGTTGGGAGACATTTGCTGGTTCAAAGAAAAAAAATTCAGTCGTTCGCTCCATGTTTATGTCGGGCTGTCCAACAGAAGCCAGACGTTTAGCCATGACCATCTTCTGTGGCACCATGCTGACTAAAGCCAGGTACAAACAGGCCGAATGTTGGGAGACATTTGCTGGTTCAAAAGAAAAATTTCCGTCGTTCGCCCCATGTGTATGTTGGTCTGTCCAAGAGAAGCCAGATATTTGGCCATGGCTGGCTTCTGTGTTCCTAGGGGTTGCTTGCTAATTGTGTGGGGGTTGGACTCACTAGATGAACATAGAGATCTGTGTTCCTAAATAGCAGGAACACAAGATCCCTGTGTTCATCAATAACAGAACAGCGGTCTGCCTTGTTTACATTGGCAGACCGCCGTTCTGTCTCTATGGGGAGAGATCACAGGTGGCCGGCGGACATCGCGTTCGCCGGACCCGCTGATGGGCTCCCCCTCTGGCCAATCAGCCCAGGCAAGGCCCCACTATTTATTGCACGAAACAAAGTACAGGTACGTTGTTTCGCTCAATAGAGCTGACCTGCTGCAGTATATGTACTGCTGGCGGTCGACAAGTGGCATATCAAGATGCTGATTAGACAGCATGATTATTGCACAGGTGTGCCGTAGGCTGCCACAATAAAAGGCCACTCTAAAATATAATGTTTTATCATGCAGCACAATGCCACAGATGTCGCACATTTTGAGGGAACATGCATTTGGTATGCTGACTGCAGGAATGTCCACCAGAGCTGTTGCCCGTGAATTGAATGTCCATTTCTCTACCATAAGCCGTCTCCAAAGGCGTTTCAGAGAATTTGGCAGTACATCAAACTGGCCTCACAACCGCAGATCACATGTAACCACACCAGCATAGGACTCCACATCCAGCATCTTCACCTCCAAGATCGTCTGAGACCAGCAACCCGGGCAGCTGCTGCAACAATCGGTTTGCATAACCAAAGAGTTTCTGCACAAAACTGTCAGAAACCGTCTCATGAAAGCTCATCTGCATGCTCGTCGTCCTCATCAGGGTCTCGACCTGACTGCACCGACTTGAGTGGGAAAATGCTCACATTCGATGGCGTCTGGCACTTTGGAGAGGTGTTCTCTTCATCGAATCCCGTTTTTCACTGTACAGGGCAGATGGCAGACAGCGTGTATAGCGTAATGTGGGTGAGCGGTTTCCTGATGTCAACGTTGTGAATCGAGTGGCCCATGGTGGCGGTGGGGTTATGGACAAAGAACACAGGTGCATTTTATTGATGACATTTTGAATGCACAGAGATACCGTGACGAGATCCTTAGGCCCATTGTTGTGCCATTCATCCACGACCATCACCTCATGTTGCAGAATGATAATGCAAGGATCGGTACACAGTTCCTGGAAGCTGAAAACATCCCAGTTCTTGCATGGCCAGCATACTCACTGGACATGTCACCCATTGAGCATGTTTGGAATGCTCTGGATCGGCGTATACAACAGCGTGTTCCAGGTCCTGCCAATATCCAACAACTTCGAACAACCATTGAAGAGAAGTGGACTCATATTCCACAGGCCACAATCAACAACCTGATCAACTCGAAGGAGATGTGTTGCACTGCGTGAAGCAAATGGTGGTCACACCAGATACTGACTGTTTTTTGGACCCCCTAATACAGTAAAACTGAACATTTTAGAGTGGCCTTTATTGTGGCCAACCTAAGGCACACCTGTGCAAAAATCATGCTGTGTAATTAGCATCTTGATATGCCACACCTGTGATGTGGATGGATTATCTTGGCAAAGGAGAATTAGTCGCTAACAAAGATTTAGACAGATTTGTGAACAATATTTGAGAGAAATAGGCCTTTTGTGTACATAGAAAAAGTCTTAGTGGGGGCAAAAACAAAATTGTTGCGTTTATAATTTTGTTCAGTGTAGATAGGAAAGTGCAGTATATCATATTTACTTGTTTTAAACTTTTTTTTTTTTTTTTACATTTCTTCAGTTGCTTCCTGGGTTCCAGGCCTTAAGGATATTCTATGGTGCCGCAACCTTGAATTGAGATCCAGTGCACTTAAAGGTCACATTGAGCTTTGCCAAGTCTATATAACCTGACAGATCCTGGGGCGTCTGCACATGGGCCGAACCCCCTGCACATGCGTAGTCATGCTAGAGGCACTAGCAGAGACCCCTTGTCATTTCTGTGCATGCGCGAGATCCCGCAAGCGTGACTTGAAGATCCTAAAAGGTAGTTTTCAGAACAACAGGCATCCACAGAAATTCTGCAGGGGATCCCAAAGTGACCCACGGTGTCCTTATGCATGTGCAGGGTTGGTGGGGGTCTAAGAAAGATTTACAAACCAGGACTTTAGGGGAAAAAAGGTTTTTACTTATATTACTTCCTTTTTTTTGTAATTGTGTTGTATAGAGGGTGCGGAGAGAGGTACATTAGAAAAGGGATGAAGGCCCGTGGATGGATTGTTTCGGGAGAATAAGAATACATGTCATTTTAACACAACTTTGAAATACGTGTATATTTTTTGGAAGCCCTTCTATAGATCTTGCGTTTAGCCCTTGCTATGTAAGTACATAATGAGGCCAACCAACATGAAAAAGGGATGAAATTTCCTATTGAAAGGAGGAAAATTAGAAGGTGAAGCTTTACCCAGAAGTGGCTGTTAAGGAATGATCATGAAATGAGCATGATTGGTTAGCTGCTCACATCTGGTAATGAATCTATATTGTTTAAATGCATGTTTGAAGGTCACTTACACCAACTTTATTCAGGCTAAAGGTCAAATCTGCTCTGTAACTGTGGAAACCTCTAGTTAATGCTAATATTATCACATGCAAATTGCACTTTGTCCTCTGCATCTTAAAACGCTCTATTCATCCCTTTTTAGAATAAATTAACATTTCCATTCCTCTGGTATAATTTCGTCAGTTAAATGAAATGTCAAGCTAGTGCGGTGACCTGGAGATTGTGAAACGAGAAGCACTGTGTAAACCGTGATCTAAAACATAACATTGGATGGGTGCCAGCTTAGAGTTCGAAAGCGGTAATCCCATGTGAACCACACCAGCCCTTGCATGTCTACATGGCCAATCCATGAGACAATGTAAATAGTAAGGACCAGAGATTCATCTGCCTGGTTAAGTGTTAAAAGGACCTGTGTTTTGACCATTTGAAGTAATATACTAGGTTTGCTTTAGAGGAGGAAAGGTAATGACATGTTCTTACCCACCCCTAGTCCCTACATAACAGTGCTGCGCTCTACCAACTTGCCAGGGATTTTTTCTCTCCAGGGGAGCAAGCTGTTGGGGGTGAGTGAGTGGAAGCCAGGTATGTCTCTTTTGTCCTTTAGGCTCTGTTCACATGTTGGCATCCCAGATTGCGGGCAGAATCTCCACGATTCTGCCAGTGATCCCGAATCACAGCAAATCGCGGGATGCCTGCGCAATTCCCGTCACTTCTAATGGCACCCCAAACACAACACGATTTTGGCACGATTGTCCCCCGATGAATCGCAGTTAAATCTCGTAAAAAGAATCGTGGGATGCTTGTCGCCCAAAAGAAGTACAAGAACTTCTTTTCAGCGACAGTCGTCCTGCGATTCTTTTTACGGATTTTACTGCGATTTGTTGGACGACAATCGCGGAAAAATTGCGCCACGTTTGGGGTGCCATTGGAAGTGATGGGAATCATGGAGGGTGTCGCACCATTTGCCCTGATTCCGGATCCCGGGCAGAACAAAGTACAGGTAATTAAAGTGTATTTTAGGTATTAAAGTGATTGTAAAGTCTCTTTTTTTTTTCTATAAAAATAACAAACATATTATACTTACCTCCTCTGTGCAGTTGGTTTTGAACAGAGCAGCCCGGATCCTCCTCTTCTCGGGTCCCTCTTTGCTCCTGGCCCCTCCCTCCTGTTGAGTGCCCCCACAGCAAGCAGCTGAGCTGCAGTTCCGTGTATCCATTCAGACATAGTGCTGCCATTTGGCCACGCCCTCTCTCTCTCTCCTGATTGGCTGAGTTTGATTGACAGCAGCCGGAGCCAATGGTGCCACTGCTGTGAGTCCCGGATGTCAGAAGCACTTGTGGACATCGCTGGGTAGAGAGGGGGCTGAGGGGGGTGCTGCACACAGAAGGCTTATCTTAATGAATAGAATGCATTAAGATAAAAAAAACCTTCTGACTTTACAACCCCTTTAAAGTGTTTGTTACCCCAGCATTTCATATTCCTCATATGTGCTTGCTGTACCATGTATTTGAATGAAAAAGTTTCCTTTTTTTCTTAGTATTGCTTTCTTTGGATGACATTCCCCGTGTTCCTGCCATTCCCTCTGCTTTCCTATTAAATACTGACCACACTAGGCAGGAGAACATATCGTGGTCAGTTCTCTAGCTGTGCTGGGAATTCAGCCTGCTCTCCTCCAATGATCAGGCTTGTCCTGACACGCCCCCGCTGCACAGCCATTCACTGGGAAGCTCAGTGTACTGCTTCTTCTCCTACCCCCAGCTCCTATGCAGCTGAGAACAAAGGGAATGTGATCACTTATAAAAAAAATCTATACACAGATGTTTGACTTTTATTTAAATTGTAAACCGAATGAGTTGTTTTACAAGGTGAGTGTTTACAATCACTTTATTATTGGTATTCAAGCTTTAGTACAGTAATGTTGCACAATTGCCCCTGTCCAGAGGTCATGGTGAATCTGAGTCTTGTGAGATGATCTGGAGGATCATACCATAATGATTTTATACTTTATAAGTGCAATGAAGACTATAAAACTATTAAATATTTGTCATACTTCATATATGTTTAACCTTTAAAAAGGTCAAATAAAGTTGTCCAAAGCTATTGTAAAGAGGTGCGCTGAATGGAAATTTTGGTGCCGAAACCGAAAATGTAGGATACACTTGGTCAGAAACTAAAAATGCAGGATACACTTGGTCAGAAACTAAAAATGCAGGATACACTTGGTCAGAAACTAAAAATGCAGGATACACTTGGTCAGAAACCGAAAATGTAGAATACACTTGGTCAGAAACCGAAAATGCAGAATACACTTGGTCAGAAACCGAAAATGCAGGATACACTTGGTCAGAAACCGAAAATGCAGGATACACTTGGTCAGAAACCGAAAATGTAGGATACACTTGGTCAGAAACCGAAAATGCAGAATACACTTGGTCAGAAACCGAAAATGCAGGATACACTTGGTCAGAAACCGAAAATGCAGAATACACTTGGTCAGAAACCGAAAATGCAGGATACACTTGGTCAGAAACCGAAAATGCAGGATACACTTGGTCAGAAACCGAAAATGCAGAATACACTTGGTCAGAAGCCGAAAATGCAGGATACACTTGGTCAGAAACCGAAAATGCAGGATACACTTGGTCAGAAACCGAAATGCAGGATACACTTGGTCAGAAACCGAAAATGCAGGATACACTTGGTCAGAAACCGAAAGGGACAGTTTTAAAAAAAATATATGTATTTTTTAATTTATAATTGTAATAAATATAATTTCTATTTTAAACAAGGTGAGAGTTTACATATTCTATAACCACTTCAGCCTTGGAAGGTTTTACCCTATAATGGCCAGGCCATTTTTTGCGATACAGCACTGCGTTGCTTTAACTGACAGTTGCACGGTCGTGCGATGCAGTACCCAAAAAAAATCTTGTCATTTTTTTCCCACAAATAGAGCTTCTTTTGGTGGTATTTAAATCACCACTGCGGTTTTTATTTAATTTTTGCATTATAAACAAAAAAAAACTGACAATTTTGAAAAAAAATCTAATTTCTTAATCAATTTAGGCCAATATGTATTCTGCTACATATTTTTGGTAAAAAACGTATATTGATTGGTTTGCGCAAAAGTTATAGCGTCCACAAACTATGGGATATATACTGGAATTTTTTTATACTAGTTGGTGGCGATCAGCGACGTATAGCGGGACTGCGATGTTGCAGCGGACTTTCTGACACGAACTGACAATTTTGACACCTTGTGGGAACCAGTGACACTAATACGGTGATCAGTGCTAAAAAATATGCACTGTCTCTGTACTAATGATGCTGGCTAGGAAGGGGTTAAACATCAGGGGAGATCAAAGGGTTAACTGTGTGCCTAACGTATTTTTGTGTGTATTATGTTGTAGTTTTTTTAAAGGGAAGTGGAGGATTTTATTCTCTGCTTTGCAGGGAATCAAAATCTGTCATTTCCCTGCTGACAGGACAGAGCTCTGCCTTGTTTACCTAGTGCTCTGTCTTGTCTCCTTAGCGATCAGCGGGTGCCAGCAGACATCTATTTGCCGGAACCCACTGATCAGCTTGTGCTGTATCTAATCAAAGCACAGCTGGGTCAACGGTGGCGTGCGCGCCCCCTACCAGGATGTGCCAGATCAGGTACTAGTGAGAGTAAACCATGCCCCATCTTTGGCTTTAGTGAGAGGGATAGTGCCATTTTCTTAGTATCAGTGGGAGGAATGGTGCCCCATTCTTGGTATTCAAGGGAGGAATAGTGACCCATCATTCGGGTCAGTTGGAGGAATGGTACCCTATCATTGGTGTCAGTTAGTGTCAGTTAATGTTATGGGGCCCAAAGGACCAGTTAAAGGCCAGCAAAGGGCCACATCTGGCCCACAGGCCGCTATTTGAAACACTGCTGTAGATGCATTGTGTGTGTGTGTGTCTTTTTCCCTCTTTTCTCTCCCTCTCTCTGTATATTTATATATTGTGTGTGTGTATATATATATATATATATATACCGTGTTTCCCCAAAAATAAGACCCGGTCTTATAATAATCTTGGCTACAGGGGGTATCTTATTTATTTACGGTATGTACAATAATTTACATTCTCGCGACTATAAGGCGCACCGGATTATAAGGCGCAGTATCAGTTAATGGTAAATTTTCAAACTATTTTCATTTATAAGGCGCACCGGATTATAAGGCGCACTTTTTTTTTTTTTTTGGAACGTTGATCCACGCGAGGTTTACTGGCAGGTGCTGATCGCGAACCCTCAGATGACAGTTCTGGCGGATACTTTATGCCAGGCATCCACTATCCACTGGCACACAGTGGCATAACTGGCCTGGCGTTGCCTCCCGGTCTTCGTGAAGGAGTGCTCTCCTTCCATCATCCAGTTTTCCCACGTGATTTGCAGTTTCGCCTTGAAGGAACGATTAACACTTATGTCCAGTGGTTGCACCCCTTTGGTCAAACCATCCAGTTAACGGTCAATTTTCAAACTATTTTCATATATAAGGCGCACCGGATTATAAGGCGCACTGCCAGTTTTTGATACAATTTTAGGATTTTAAGTGCACCTTATAGTCCGAAAAATACGGTATTCAAAAACAGTCATGTCATCATGAAGATCTTTAAAGTGTTTGTAACCCTAACGAAAAAAAAATCCTAATCCTTTAAGGCATGATAGACAACACAGTGCTCGTATTGTGTCATTTACCCCTCTCTTTGTTCTAAAAAACCTGGAATAAAATAATAATAAGTTTTTTAAAAAGTTCCTGTGTCCCCCGTCTTGTCTTCCCCTGTCAGCTAAGGAGTCCGCATTAGGACAATCTGTAATCCCCAAAATAAAGCTTGAAAATTAATATTTTAAAATTATGTAAACAGTTTTGTAAAAAGATTATAGAATGTGTGTTTCCCTCTGTAACTTTATAATGGGAAATACCTTATTTACAGTGCCGCTGGGTGTTCACATGACCCACCGGAGCTCTTCTTCCCCGCTTTAAGCACTGCAGAATGAGGGGACCGGGAGGAGAGGAGAAGATCTATCTCGGGTCATGTGAGCGCCCAGCGGCACTGTAAATAAGGAATTTTCCTTAATAAAGTTACAAAAGGAGACACACTGCACATTATATAATCTTTTTACAAAACGGATTACATGTTTTTACAACGACTTTAACTAGGGCTTATTTTCGGGGTAGGGTTTATATTGCAGCCATCCCCAAAATTAACGCTAGGTCCTATTTTTGGGGTAGGGCTTATTTTCAGGGAAACAGGGTATATATATATATATATATATATATATATATATATATATATATATATATATATATATATATATCGCTAATATATTTACTTGTTACTCAGTGCTGCAAAGTGAAGAATAAAGCTAGATCCTCTGGATATATTTTTGGTTCTCTTACATATTGTGCAGGTTTTAATTACCATGCTATTTTATTGTACATATTGCAGATTCACATCTGTCTAATTTGTACCAGACCAAATTTTTAGTATATTTTATACATTGCTTTTTAACTCATTGCTGCAAAAAAAAAAAAAAATATCCATATTTGTCAGAACAGTCTTTTGGTTCTGTCTTATATTACATAGATTCTCATTATTTCTCTATTCTATGATACATATACAAGCTGCTTATTTTCTCAATTTGATTTATGCCAGACCAATTTGAAGTGTGCCATAATGAGCATGTAAATGTTGCATTCATTCATATGTACACAATTGAAGTCTGCATTGAGGACAGGGCTTGGATGTCAGTCCTTTATTAGGACCTGCATGCATCCAAACGTGTCCTGAGCACTAATTATAATGAAATGAATTAGCTTGTCATTGCAACCAGACTCCCTGCTATAGCTGTAAGAACTAAATTAGTTTATTACAAGCAGTATATATTCAGGGGTATTCAAAGAGTGAAGTAACGCACAGCGGCCAAGTTTACAGTAGTCCGATTGGTAAACCGATAACTGCCATTTGGTAGCTATGGGTTACTGCCATTCTTGTTCTCTACATTGACTTGAAAAAGCTTTGTTATCTATTTGGAATAAAATGTCAAGAAAATAGCACAAAAACAATGTTGTAATTCAGCAACAAGGCCAGGTTAAACAAGTACTTTCAGCTCCACATTTTGTCAACTAAAAGCAGCAGTGTTCCGAAATGACATTACACTGCGGATTGCCTTCTCAGCTTCTGGAGGAGATTAACAGGAAATTGTTCTCACCATGTTAGATGCATGGTACATTTTTTTGGGGAAAAAAAGGCTACCGGTTATGAATTTCAGAGCAAACAATTTCATCTGACATTACATTAGAACTGTACAACCATTAGCGTGGAATGAGGGGGTGTGAAAGGAACTGAAAGCCCACCTCACCTCATCTGACATTACAATAACCCATTTCAGGCACAAAGCTGATAAAGTGATCTTTAGGCTCCATGCACACAGGGCGTCATAAAAACGTGCTCCAAAGCTGTTTACATAACGCCGGGAAACAGCAGCTGTAAAAACGTGCTTTCAGTAGCTTTTTCTACTAGCGTTATTGCACGTTTGGCCACAGTAGCTGTTAGCAGCGTTTTTTTCTGCCTCCATTCAAAATCAATGGTTCCCTATGGGAGCCTATTGATTTGAATGGAAGTCACACCGCAGGTCGGATCAGGGTGATCCGACTTGCGGTGCGACCTGCACTGTGAGAATCTTGAGGGGGAACTCCACGCCAAAATGGGGAAAAAAACGGCGTGGGGTTCCCCCCCAGGTTCCAAACCAGGCCCTTCGGATCTGGTATGGAATTTGAGGGTAGCCCCGCGCCGAAAAAACGGCGTGGGGTCCCCCCCAAAATCCATACCAGACCCTTATCCGAGCATGCAGTCCGGCATGCCAGGAAAGGGGAGGGGACGAGCGAGCGGCCCCACCCCCCCTGGATCATACCAGGCCACACGCCCTCAACATGGGGGGGTGTGGGTGCTTTGGGGCAGGGGGGGCTCTGCACCCCGCACCTCAAAGCACCTTGCCCCCATGTTGATGAGGACAAGGGCCTCATCCCCACAACCCTGGCCGGTGGTTGTGGGGGTCTGCGGGCAGGGGGCTCATCGGAATCTGGAAGCCCCCTTTAACAAGGGGGCCCCCGATCCCGGACCCCCTCCCTATGTGAATGGGTATGGGGTACACTGTACCCCTACTCATTCACCCCATAAAATGCAGTGTATGGAAATAACGACAGGAGACGTTTTGGAAAATTTATTAAAAATCTTCATCCGGCTCTTGTCCTCTCCGGGGGTCTTCTCCTCACCGAGGGTCTTCTGCTCTTTTGCTGTCCACCCTTCTTGTCTTCTCCTCTCCGGGGTCTTCTGCTGTCTTCTGCTCTTTTGCTGTCCGCCCTTCTTGTCTTCTCCTCTCCGGGGGTCTTCTGCTGTCTTCTCCTCTCCGGGGGTCTTCTGCTGTCCGCCCTTCTGCTGTCCAATCTTCTTGTCTTCTCCTCTCCGGTCTTCTGCTCTTTTGCTGTCGGCTGTCGGTTGTCCTTCTTCCTCCGGTCCTCCTCCTCCGACGTCTTCAGCGATAATGCCGGCCTCTGGTCTCTGCAGCTTATTATATAGCCATTAGGGGCGTGGTCGCCAGATGACGTCATCGGGAGACCACGCCCCCTTGTGTCACAGATGACGTCATCTGTGACACAAGGGGGCGTGGTCTCCCGATGACGTCATCTGGCGACCACGCCCCTAATGGCTATATAATAAGCTGCAGAGACCAGAGGCCGGCATTATCGCTGAAGACGTCGGAGGAGGAGGACCGGAGGAAGAAGGACAACCGACAGCCGACAGCAAAAGAGCAGAAGACCGGAGAGGAGAAGACAAGAAGATTGGACAGCAGAAGACCCCCGGAGAGGAGAAGACAGCAGAAGACCCCCGGAGAGGAGAAGACAAGAAGGGCGGACAGCAAAAGAGCAGAAGACAGCAGAAGACCCCGGAGAGGAGAAGACAAGAAGGGCGGACAGCAAAAGAGCAGAAGACCCTCGGAGAGGAGAAGACCCCCGGAGAGGACAAGAGCCGGATGAAGATTTTTAATAAATTTTCCAAAACGTCTCCTGTCGTTATTTCCATACACTGCATTTTATGGGGTGAATGAGTAGGGGTACAGTGTACCCCATACCCATTCACATAGGGAGGGGGTCCGGGATCGGGGGACCCCTTGTTAAAGGGGGCTTCCAGATTCCGATGAGCCCCCTGCCCGCAGACCCCCACAACCACCGGCCAGGGTTGTGGGGATGAGGCCCTTGTCCTCATCAACATGGGGGCAAGGTGCTTTGAGGTGCGGGGTGCAGAGCCCCCCCTGCCCCAAAGCACCCACACCCCCCCATGTTGAGGGCGTGTGGCCTGGTATGATCCAGGGGGGGTGGGGCCGCTCGCTCGTCCCCTCCCCTTTCCTGGCATGCCGGACTGCATGCTCGGATAAGGGTCTGGTATGGATTTTGGGGGGGACCCCACGCCGTTTTTTTCGGTGCGGGGCTACCCTCAAATTCCATACCAGATCCGAAGGGCCTGGTTTGGAACCTGGGGGGGAACCCCACGCCGTTTTTTTCCCCATTTTGGCGTGGAGTTCCCCCTCAAGATTCTCACAGTGCAGGTCGCACCGCAAGTCGGATCACCCCGATCCGACCTGCGGTGTGACTTCCATTCAAATCAATAGGCTCCCATAGGGAACCATTGATTTTGAATGGAAGAAAAAAAACGTATAACGTGGCTTAACGCACGTTAAGCAACGTTATGGAGCCTTATGGAGCCTTTAGCAGCGTCAGACGTTTTTTGCAGCTTGACGCTGGAGCTCCTGAACCCACAGTTCCTGGGTTTTTTTTGGAGCTGTAAAACGCCTATGCCACTTGGAGCTCCTAAAAGCTCTATGTGTGCATGAGGCCATAGAATAACATGGATGGGCGTTCTGCAGCTGCAAAAAAAAACGTCTGACGCTGCTAACAGCAGCTGTAAAAACGTCCAGTGTGCATGAGGCCTTAAAGCCGTGTAACACAATGTAGCAAAATGATCTTTGGGTTATACACTGCTCAAAAAAAGGAACACTTTTAATCACAATATAGCATCAACTCAATTAACCTCCTAGGATATTGATCTGGTCAGTTAAGTATCAGAGAGGGTTGTTAATCACTGTCAGCTGCTTTGGTGTTAATGAAATTACCAATAGGGTCACTAGATGGGCAACAATGACACAACCTCAAAAACAGAATGGTTTTACAGGTGGAGGCCACAGACTTTTTTTTTCTATCCATCTTTTCTGACTGTTTTTCACTGGTTTTGCATTTGGCTACGGTCATTGTCACTACTAGTAGCATGAGGCAATACCTGGACCCAATAGAGATTGCACAGGCAGTCCACCTCCTCCAGGATTGCACATCAATACATGCCATTGCCAGTAGATTTGCTGTCTCCCACCACAGTCAAGAGCATGGAGGAGATTCCAGGAGACAGGCAGTTACTCTTGGAGACCTGGAGAGGGCCGTAGAAGGTCCTTAATCCATCAGCAGGACCGGTATCTGCTTCTTTGTGCATGGAAGAACAGAGCCTTAAAAAAGGACCTCCAGCAGGCCACAGGTGTTAATGTCTCTGACCAAACAATCAGAAACAGACTTCGGGATGGTGGCCTCAGGGCCCAACATCTTCTAGTGGGCCCTGTGCTCACTGATCAGCATGGTGGAGCTTAATTGGCATTTGCCATTGAACACCAGAATTGGCAGGTCCGCCACTGGCGCCCTGTGCATTTCACAGATGAAAGCAGGTTCATCCTAAGCACACATGACTGATGTGAAAGGGTCTGGAGAAGCCACGGAGAACATTATGCTGTCTGTAACGTTGTTAAGCATGACTGGTTTGGTGGTGGGTCAGTGATGGTCTGGGGAGGCATATCCATGAAGGGATGCACAGACCTCTACAGGCTAGACAATGGCACCCTGATTGCCAATAGGTATTGGGATAAAACTCTTGGACGCATTGTCAAACCCTACACTGGTGCAGTGGGTCCTGGGTTCCTCCTGGTGCACGACAATGCCCGGTCTCATGTGGCGAGAGTATGCAGCCAGTTCCTGGAGGATGAAGGAATTGATACCATTAAATAGCCCCCATTCTCACCTGACTTAAATCCAATACAACACCTCTGGGACATTATGTTTTGGTCTATCTGACCCCACCAGGTTGCCCCCTCAGTCTTTTCAGGATCTCAGTGATGCCCTGGTTCAGATCTGGGAGGAAATACCCCAGAACACCATCTGTTGTCTCATAAGGAGCATGCCAGACATTGTTAGGCATGCATACAAGCACATGGGGGCCAAAAAAACTAGTGAGTACTATTTTGAGTTGCTGCAATGAAATTTCAGCAAAATGGACTAGTCTGCTGCATCTTTTTTTCACTTTGATTTTTGGGGTGTCTTTAAATTCAGCCCCCTGTAGGTTGATAATTTTCATTTCCTTTAAACGATGTGGCATCCTTCCGTTCCTAACGCATTACCCAGTCCATATCAGTATAGATATCCAGCATGATATTTTTCCCCATTGAGATCTGATGTATTTTTAAAGCGTTCCTTTAATTTTTTTTGAGCAGTGTAGATGGAGCCTGTTGGTCTGGCTATTACTTTGGCTTCATAAATGTCTTTCATACTCTCACAGAAAGATCTCCCTTGCTATAATTTCCCATTGTGTTTTTGCCCACCGTTTGCATGTTCCAACATTGTATTATGTGTTCTGTTCTTAATGTATGTTGCACAGTGTAGAATAAATAAAATCCAACATGGAGGGTGGGAAATCCTCATAATGGCAATGACAGGTGTTGTGCAGGCCCAGGAACCAGAGCAAAAAGATATTTCACCCTAAAATGTGTTTTAACTCTCCAGCAACTGAACTATCAGTTTTTAGTGGAGTGGCACTTTATTTGAAAAAGATATATTTCATTTAGGTAAGTGTGGGTTATGCTGAATTGCTAGGTGCTGCCTTATCTGAGTACCTGTAAAAAATCTTAGCGAATTTAAGCCTGGTACACATTATAAGAATCCATAGTGTGTATGTGAGCAGCTCAGGCTGCAAGGAAGTGTAGTCCTGTGCCTGCTGCTGTGAGTACTGCCGGGAAGGAGCCTGCCCACGCTCCAGACAATGATAGCTATGGGGATAAGTAAGCTCCAGTGGGCAGAGTGAAACGCGTTGGAGAAGTGGGCTGAAGGGGGTCCAGGCTGAGACTGCCACTTGTTCATACACAGTGGGTCTTGTTCTTATGTGCAGCTTCCGGGACCTTCAGCTCTTATCACACATGATAGAAATATTTAATGAATGATCGTCCTTTTTTTTTTTTTTTTTTTGCATGCTAGTTTCATATAAAAAACAAATAAGTTACTAGAGATACGAAAATTCTTAAACCGAATACAACGTCTCACGATTATGTATTGTATTGCAATGTGTTTTTTTGTTTCCAAGCATGCGTGGCCTTGGTCACTCAATTTTTTTTATAGATGAATACTGTACTGATGACACAAAAATAGTTTGCTCTGTTATCTTGCGAGAAAAATGAACATGGATAATTTCACATGAACTATCCTGATCAGTTCTCGAAAAGCTGTGTACTAATTATCAGATTATTGGACTATATCTCCGAAAGCGGTATTTATTGACCGATTTTCTCATCATGTGTACTGGGCATTAGTGTCGAGAGTGAACTACACTAACCACTAGCCTTTCTGTTAAATAAAATGAATCACCCATTACAATCTAAAAAAAAAAATTAAGATTTGTCCCGCATAACATCATACCTTCCGCACAGCCTAAAATATGTATGTTAAAAAGTGCAAGAGGGGTTTTGCATTGCTGTCCAAGTTTTGAATCTCACCAAGGTAGTAGTATTTGTTTTCACAAAGATATAGACAATTAAAATTCATGACATTGAAACAAGAGTTAAAGCAGAAAAAAACAACAAGTGGTCCATCTAGTCGGCCTCTCCCCTTCCCTTTTTTTTATTTATTTAATTTTTAATCTGAGTATAAATCTATATTTGCCTCAAGCATCAACTACTCTTTCAGTTAAACAATACTTCCTAAAATTTGTTTTGAACTTTCCTCCTGCTCGTCTAAGATCATTTCCCCGTGTTCTTGATCTTGGCTTCCTATTGAAAATACTGCCCTCCTGAACCTTATTGACTCCCTTAAGGTTTCAATCATGTATTCTGATTTCCTTCTTTCCTCCAGGCTGTACATATTAAGATCCTAAAGTCTCTCCTGATAGGTTTTATCCCCCAGACCTTTCACCATTTTGTTGTATGTCTCTGAACTCATTCTGTCTCATCAATATCTTTTGTAAGTTGGGTCACCAGAACTGGACGTAGTATTCTAAATGAGGTCGTTAGATCTATACAGAGAAATCAGGACCTCCTTCCTCCTGCTGGTGATCCTCCTAGTGATACATCGTACAATTCTTTTTGCTTTTCTTCTGCCAGGTCACACTGTTTGCTGTTTTTTCATCTGAAATAAGGACCCCAAAATCATTTTTCCTCTGTAGTGCTGGCCATCACTATACCCCCAATGTTCTACTCTCTCAAGAGATTATTTTTCCCTAGGTGCCTTCTTTTACATTTAGAAACATTGAACTGCAGTTTCTACTGCTTTGACCAATCTTACAGCAATGCCAAATTATGTTCCATGTTACAGACACCTCCAGGGATATCAACTAGTGATTGACCGATATCGTTTTTTTATTGCCAATACCGATATTTTGGTTATCGCATATCGGTATCGGCCGACATTAAAACAAATATATATATATATTTTTTTTTTTACAGATACTCTTGTGGAGGGATCTGGGGGTCTAAAAGACCCCAAAACCCCTCCTCTGCACCTAAAAGCATTCAAAACGCAAATTGTTTTAAATGCTGTAATTTTTTTGAATTTGGTGCCGAGTACCCGGAAGTGACATTACTTTTTACATGGAGACCCAATCAGAGCCGAATGCGGCTCTGATTGAGTCTTCTCTTCGGCGGCTGTGCAGGCTGGTTGCCCGGGTCTCCTGGTGGGACGAGAGACTCGGGTGAGCCGCGGAAGGCGGCGGGAGGGGACGCATTGGTTGTCATTTCAAGACAGCCGTCCGTTGGCTATGGGCGCTGGTACTGGGGTGATGCAGGCATCACTCCGGTTCAGCACTTTCCCGAAAAAGCGGCAATATCAGTAACCTCAGGGGTCGATTCCGATATATCCGGGAAAGTGCATATCGGACCCCGATATATCGGCTTTGCTGATAATCGGTTGATCCCTAATATCAACCCTATTACACATCTTTGTATCATCAAAAAACAGATTCACCTTAACCACCAAAACTTTAGGTATTTCACTTACATATAGATTAAATAGAACAGGACCTAGTACAGAGCCTTGTGGTAAACCACTAGTGACTGGTCTCTGTTTTAAATGAACCCCATTTACATCCACATTCTAATATCTATCCTTTACTCAACTGTATAGCCACTGCACCACCAAAGGGTGTATTTCTTGCTTACACAACCTATATATGAAATCATTATGTGGAACTATTTCAAATGCTTTGCTGAAATCAAGATAGGTTATGTCCAAAACACCACCCTGTTCCAAAACATTAGAAATAGTTCAATCAAATTAATTTGTCATGATCTCCCTCAGTAAAGCCATGCTACTTTGGGTCCATCAAGTTGTGTGTTGTATTCCTACAGATGTATTCTACTGGGTACATAGTAGAGCTGCACGATTAATCGTATGAAAATCGCGATCTCGATTCACCCCCCCTGACGATCTAAACCTGACATATGCTCGATTCTTTGCATAGTGAGTGAGGAAGCAGAGAAAACAGCTGTGGAAAAAAAAAAAAAAAAAAAGCCTCCCGCAAACAAACGCCTATCAGCATAAGTCTCCCAGTAACTATAAACAAAATGATTACATTGTATCTCTTCCTTCCCTCTGCCAGGGAGAAAGGAAGTTTAACCTCTTAAAGACTAGACCTTTTTCTGACACTTGATGCTTGCAAGTTAAAATCATTTTTTTTGCTAGAAAAGTACTTAGAACCCCCAAACATTTTATATATTTTTTTAGCAGAGACCCTACAGAATAAAATGGCGATTGTTGTAATATTTTATGTCACACTGTATTTGCGCAGCAGTCTTTCAAAGGCAATTAATAGACTTTAATGAATAAAAAAAAAAACGTAACAGTAAAGTTATCCCAATTTTTTTTTGTTACACAGAGAATCGTGATCTTTATTCCAAGCTAAAAAATCGTGATTCTCATTTTGGCCAGAATCGTGCAGCTCTAGTACATAGCTTTTCACTAATTACAGTGATGCTACCTACAATTTATAGCTGAATTACGGGAATTAGACAAACTGTAACTTTGCTGAATCCCTTGATAGTGCATGACATTTAAAGCTGAACTTCAGGAATAAGACAAAGTCTAACCTTGCAGTGGCTCCCCATCCCCCCTCAAAAACGCAAGACAGAAGGATTTTTTTTCTGCCTCTAAATGCTGATTTTAAAATATGCCTCTAAACATTTTAATGTGCATGGACACATAGGATAACATTAGCTGCTTCTACAGGCAAAACACTAAACTCCTCTAGGAGCAGCGTTTCTTTTAAGCAATCATAATCTGTACCTTGACTCCCCCGGGCCCCCTACTAACGATTGGGATCCGGAACTCTCGACTCCAGGTTGCCTGATCTCTGTGATAGAGAGAAAAAGTGTGTAAAAAATAAATAAATATTGAAAAATAAAATAAAAAAAATACCAAAAACCTAGACCAAGGTTTGATCTAAGCCAGTGCCAAGGGTATTGTATGGGTCAAGGTCAGGGTCAGTATTTTTTTGGACTGGATATTTTTATTTTTTTTTTCTCAATTAGTATCAGTGTCAGTTAGTGTTGGTGTGTTTTAGGTAGGATAAAAAAAGCAAAATGTGCACTATTGTTTTTGGGCTGTACTACAGAACAAACTAAAAAAATTATTTTTATTTTTTTTTTTTATTTATTATTTGGGCCAGTTTTTCTTTGATAATAAAAAAAAAAAAAACACAGGAGATAACCATTACCATATACCACCAAATGAAAGCCCGATTGGTCCTAAAACAAACACAGTATAGTCCAATTGGATGCGCAAAGTAGTTCTGACAATATGTATTGTTCTAGTAACACTTGTCAAAGTTGCAAAATTGTGCTTAGGCATTTAGATTTGTTTTACCCTTAGGGACGTAGGGGTTAAAGTGATGGTAAAATCTTGTTTTTTTTTTTTTTTTTTTAAATAACAAACATGTTAGGCTCGGTTCACACTGGGGCGGCACGACTCTGTACTACTTCGGGGGCGACTTGTGCATTCCCATGCACCACGACTTCATAGCGACTTGCATGAACTTCACGTAATGGAAGTCTATGCAAGTCGTTCTGAGGTCGCCCGAAGTAGTACAGGACTCTTTTTCTAAGTCGGAGCGACTTGTGTCGCTCCTATTAGAACGGGTCCTGTAGCAGTCAATGGACCGTGAGGGAGCGCGACTTGTCAGGCTGACAAGTCGCGCTAGTGTGAATCGAGTCTTATACTTACCTGCTCTGTGCAGCTGGTTTTGCACAGAGTGGTCCGGATCCTTCTCTTCTTGGGTCCCTCTTCGGTGCTCCTGGTCCCTCCGTCCTCACGAGTGCCCCCACCAGCAGGCAGCTTGCTATGGGGGCACCAAAGCCAAGTCAGAGCTCCCTGTGTCAATTCAGACACGGAGCCCTGACCCAGCCCCACCCCTCTCTCTCCTGATTGGCTGACATAGAATGCATTAAGATAAAAAAAAAAAAACCTTCTGCCTTTTACAATTACTTTATTGATACTGAACAGGCTGTAGAAAGTCAATGCAGACTGCATATACTGTCATATGTTTTTTTTTTTTCAGTGCCCTGAACTCGACAGTGCTAAACCAATCAATTTTCTAGGCATCCTGGTAATATTCTGCACTGGCCCACCACCTTACCCAATGTTTCTTTAGAAGCCATTAAGAACAAGAATGAGGAGTGCTCCAGTGCTCAACACTACCAGTAAGTTTGGAAATATGCTGGTCACAGCACCCCAGGATTATAGTTCTGGAGCTTGTTCAATAATATAAGGGTACTAACAGGTGTCTTTTAAACTGAAAGAATCACATACAGTGCATCCGGAAAGTATTCACAGCGCTTCACTTTTTCCACGTTTTGTTATGTTACAGCCTTATTCCAAAATAGATTAAAATCATTATTTTCCTCAAAATGCTACCTACAATACCCCATGATGACAATGTGAAAGATGTTTGAAAGCTTTGTAAATGTATTAAAAAAAAAACATGTACATAAGTATTCACAGCCTTTGCGCAATACTTTGTTGAAGCACCTTTGGCACCAATTACAGCCTCAAGTCTTTTTGCGTATGATGCTACAAGCTTGGCACACCTATTTTTGGGCAATTTCTCCCATTCTTCTTTCCAGGACCTCTCAAGCTCCATCAGGTTGGATGGTAAGCGTCAGGGCACAGCCATTTTCAGATCTCTCCAGTGATCTTCAATCGGGATGAAGTCTGGGCTCTGGATGGGCTACTTAAGAACATTCACAGGGTTGTCTCATAGCCACTCTTTTGTTATCTTGGCTGTGTGCTTAGGGTCATTGTCCTGTTGGAAAATTAGTCTTCACCCCACTTTGAGGTCCAGAGCGCTCTGTAGTATGTTTTCATCAAGGATGTCTCTGTACATTGCTGCATTCATCTTTCCCTCAATCCTGACTAGTTTCCCAGTTCCTGTCACTGAAAAATATCTCCACAGCATGATGCTGACACCACCATGCTTCACTGTAGGGATGGTATTGGCAAGGGGATGAGCCGTGCCTGGTTTCTTCCAGACATGACATTTGCCATTCAGGCCAATGAGTTCCATCTTTGTTTCATCAGACCAGAGAATGTGGTTTCTTAGGGTCTGAGTGTCCTTCAGGTGCCTTTTGGCAAACTCCAGGCGGGCTGTTATGTGCCTTTTACTGAGGAGTGGCTTCCGTCTGGCCACTCTACCGTACAGGCCTGATTGGTGGAGTGCTGCAGAGTTGGGTGTTCTGGAAGGTTCTGCTCTCTCCACAGAAAAACGTTGGAGCTCTGTCAGAGTGACCATTGGTTTCTTGGTCACCTCCCTCACTAAGGCCCTTCACCCCCGATTGTTTAGTTTGGCCAGACAGCCCACTCTAGGAAGTCTCCTTGTGGTTCCAAACGTCTTCCACTTACAGATGATGGCGGACACTGTGCTCATTGGAAACTTCAATGCTGCAGAACTTTTTCTGTACCCTTCCCCAGATCTGTGCCTTGATACAATCCTGTCTCTGAGGTCTACAGACAATTCCTTGGACTTCATGGCTCTGACATGCACTGTTAACTGTGGGACCTTATATGGACAGGTGTGTGCCTTTCCAAATCATGTTCAACTGAATTCACCACAGGTGGACTCCAGTCAAGTTGTAGAAAGGATGAGCAATGGAAACAGGATGCACCTAAGCTCAATTTTGAGTGTCAGGGCAAAAGCTGTGAATATTTATGTAAATGTGATTATTTTTTTATTGTTAATAAATTAGCAAATATTTCAAACAAACTTCTTTCACATTGTTATTATGGGGTATTGTTTGTAGAACTTTGAGGAAAATAATGAATTTAATCCATTTTGGAAAAAGGCTGTAACATAATAAAATGTGGAAAAAGTGAAGCGCTGTGAATACCTTCTGGATGCACTGCAAATGGACAGCAATGGGTTCAATGCAATACAACACACCACATTACCTCACCAGGTTACTATGTCAGTGTTTGCTGGCGCTGGGAATAAATGTAGCAGATATTCATTGAAGACAACCAATTCGTTGCAGCTCAGCTCTTACATTGTATCCAGAGCCAAACAATGGAAACATAGAGGGCACTAGATATTGCAGATCAGCAAACTTGAATAGTGCAGTTCATTTGTATTTTTCTATTATATGCTCCGTGATCTGCTGTTTGTTTTTGTTTTATTTGACTGCATTCTACATTGAATTGAACATGAGCTGCAACACTCATTAATATTGTAGGCCTTGATCTTCTTGCCTCCTTCTGGTATCCCCCCAATCTGGAGATTGCTGAACCACTGCCAGGGCGCCAACTGCAAAGATGACTACCGCATGCCATAACACCTGGGCTCTTATTCATCAGCCCAAAAATAGTTTATTGAGTTACTCCGTTGCTGTTTTAGCTGGCAGGAATACTTCCTTAAGCAAACATAAAAAAAGATTTGTTCTCTTTTATTTGTATTTCATACTTAATTTCTTTGGTCTAATGTATTTGGAATTATGAATGAATCAAGTGTCAGCTATTCATTTAGGTGTATTCAGCTGGATACATAGTTTTCCATTGATTGCATTTTTACTGCCTAGAATTTAAATGTCATGAATTTTAATTGTTCATTTTTTTTTGTGAAAACAAAGATTACAGCCTCAACTCTCCAGCACTGAAAGGATTTACTGTCCGCTCCTCTTCCAGTAATGTGTTTGCTAATATCCACACTGTAGAGTGAACCATACAAAGCTGTGTAGGTGGTTTTAATTATTCATTACGCGGTTTGTTCTTTATAGCGTTCCCAGCTGTGCTTTATTATTCAAAGGTTAATGCAAACTGAGCCAGGTTAACGCTTGCAGTGCAGGAAGGGCCGATGAACATTGTTCATCAGAACTCTGAAGCACTAACACTCTTCGTTCATTGGCACACCGAATACATACCAGTCTGAGCCATTTTACTTTGAGACAGTACACTGCCATCTTAGTTTCTTACTGCAACAGCATAATATTTTTAGTAGCACTTTCTAGGGAAACATTTGTAGAGAGACTTTATTGCCATAATTTGTATCTAATTATACATCCTAAAAAAATCTGTGATGTGAACAGCCTCAGATGATACACAGAGATTAAAAAAATATTCCTATATAAGTTTGACTTGTTTATCTACAGCCTTCTCTTTCCTACACCCCTTCAAAAGGGCAGAAGTGTGTTAAAATCCTTCTCCACCATTTGTCAGGAGCACAGAGGAGGGGGTGGAGAGCTGCAGTTACAGTGTGTGAGAGCTGATTGGAGGAAAGGCACACAGAAGGGAAGGAATGATACAGAGCTGGGTTGTGAATAGTCAAGCTGTGTGCTGTGTTCCTCCCCCATCACAAATTTATCTCATGTGTCAGGACAACTTCTCAGAAGTGACTCATGCTGATAACAGAGGAATGAAGTACCAGAGAGAAACGACACATAGAGCTTTGGGGAGAGATAGGTAAACACTACAGATATATGTGCTTTGTTCAGATTTCATGACGGAGGTTTACAATCACTTTAACTCTATGTAAAGGGAGGAAGGGTTGAGAAACACTGGAAGGTTTGGAATATATCCTATTCTTCTGAGCCTCCTGGATGTGTGCCTGTTACTATAGTAGCAATATAGAAAAATTGAAACCCAGACAATGGAGAAGGGGAGGAAGGAAGTGAGAATGAGAGTAGGTAAAGTCAATTTTTTCAGTTTTACAGCTGTTATCTAGGGAATGCTGGGAGAGCTGTGACATTAGAGAGGAAGCAATAGAGAGCTTAGAACAGTCTCTATGTACAATTACTATAGTAACGCTTAGAGCTGCATGTATTAATCGTTAAAAAAAATCATGATCTCGATTCCCCCCCCCCCCCCCTTCTGATCTTAGTCCGGCATTTCCATATTTCAGTGCAGAGCAGTTCTCTGCTCACAGCTGACAGCTGTCAAAGAAAAAAAAAAAAACAGCCGGCAAAGTTTATCACACTATTGCTAAGCACTGAGAGATAAGGAGAAACTTTGTATCATTTTGTTCTTTTAGATCAAAGGGATGAACTTCAGTCTGTAAATGAGGTCAGTTTAACCACTTAAAGTCTAAGCCTTTTTCTGACACCTGTTGCTTACAAGGTAAAACCTGTATTTTTTGCTAGAAAATTACTTGGAACCCCCCAAACAATATACACATACTGTATAGATCTATATATATAATTTTTAGCAGAGACCATAGAAAATAAAATTTCGGACGTTGCAATATTTTATGTCGCACTCTATTTGCACAGCGGTTTTTCAAACACAATTTTTCGGGAAATTACACTTCAATGAATAAAAAAAACTTAAACAGTAAAGTTAGCCCAATTTGTTTGTATAATGTGAAAGATGACGTTATGCCAAGAATCGTGATCTTTATTTTAAGCAAAAAAATTGTAATTTCCATTTTATCCGGAATCGTGTAGCTCTAGTAGTGCTATAGAAAAAGCTAATTCAACCATTGAGGAAAGAAAGGATAGACATAAAAGCAAAATAATTTTTAGCAGTATGGGATTGCTAGAGAGTAATAATGGGCTCAGGCGTGTGTGGGATCGTAGTCCTAATCCATCTAAGTAATTCCGCCAGGAAGTTGGCACTGTACATGGTCAATCATAGGCATTGAGGCATTTCCTAGTCTGTACAGCTGCTGACCAGGAAATGCCTCACTGCCTATGACTGGCGGTGTGCAATGTCGGCTTCCTGGCAGGATTCCTAAGGTGGGTTGGAACTACGATCCCACACATGCCTGAGCCCATCACTATGAGAGAGCTCCATGAAGCGCTTACTACAGCCTTTGTACAGAGAGCTGTTAGATTGCATAGCAAGAGGAATAAAATTGATCTCTTCAACCTTTACAGGGTAAGCTCCAACATTCATAGCAACATATATAATTTCAATAATAAAATTGTCTCTGAGAACATTGATGGTCCAACAATAAATACATTAGTTCAATGTGTAAACAGTCATTTTCACTGATAACTGAACCATTTTTTCTCTGGTGAAAAATGTGCTTGGATTTGACTAAGCAGTACTCATTTTAATTGTTTTGACAGAAAATGTGTTTGAAATTGTTGTGATTTGGCCAAAAGGAGTAGGTCTGGGTCATATTTTTCATGTATTCATAGTATTTTCTGATCTACGCAGGGAAAATTTATTTCAGGCTTTCTAACAATGTAGGCTGTATAAGGTAATTCATGATATGCAACGGATCTTAGCAGTACAGTGTCAAAGACAGGCAAAATATTTAATTTGTGTCCTTTCACAGTGAGGGGTCATTAGAGTCCCTCTGTGCTCCACACCAGCCAATGCATCTATATCACTAAGGTCACTGTGTAAAAGTCTCACTAATGCTAGGCATATGCAGCTTACATTTCTCTGTCGCTCATTGACAGACGTAGTCTTCTTGATTCACAAGAACTGGGTTATGTTGTCTCCGCAGGAGCAGGACTAGGCAGAAAGAAAAAACGTTCTGGCTCCACCTTAGGGGCAGTCCCTGAGGGTATATCCTCCCTCTCTCTGCTACAAGGCATCAGTTTTTTTCTGTCTAGTCAGGAGTAAGGACCTAAGTTCCTTGCTGGGATCTTTTTGGTCCTGGCAAGATTTTTTCTTTAGAAAAAATATTTTTTAGGTAGTTTTCTCCAGTGTTTTTTTCCTGTGAGATCTTCAAGCAAAAACGCCGGACTGGGCGACACTAGTGGTCACCCCAGCCGGCCTACGAGCGCGCGCAGACCATTGCATTGCGCTTGGTCGGCCGCGACACATTCAAGTAAGTATGCAGGGCCGGGCGACGGGCTGGATGTTGAGATCCAGTGGTCACCCCGGTTTCTGCCTACGAGCTCGTGCAGACCAGAGCTCCGCGCTGGGTCGGCCGCGACGGAGTCCCATTGGAGGGACTGACCTTGCGAGTTAAAAGTCTCGCTTGGACGCCAGGAACCAGAGAGTCGAGGCGTCCGGAGTGGTCCACAACCCCCCACCCCGGTGGAGAGGGTATTGTGAAGAGAGGGTGCCTGTCGGTTCGGTATGGTAAAAAAACGTTCCCTTTTTTTTCCTCGTTATGAGGCAGTATGAATTATGGGCCCCTCCATACATGGTCAGTATATATTTGACACTAAAAGTCCCCCTTGTAAATACAGTATGTGTTTGGTGGGAAGTGGACTTGGTTTGAGAGCTAACACTCTACCCAGCAGACTGTAGTATTACAGCAGACATAGGAGGTATAATCCTACCTTAATTGTAGTGTACCTCCTGCAGATCGATAAACCGCCACTTAGCAGAGATGCAGGTGGATGTGCTGGGAAAAACGATTTCGGCGGTCCGCCGCCATTTTACCGTAGACCGGGTGCATGAATGTCCTCAGGTCACGCTGGCCGCCATGTTTTTGGAGTCTATTGTCTCCTGTATGGGAGCGGCCATGTTTGATGAGCCCAGCTACCTCGTGGAGAGCTGGGAACGCCACAGGGGGCGGAGCCACGTCCTTCTACCCGGGAAAACGAACACAGATCTTTCCAGTCTGTAAAAGACAGACGCTGACTGCAGTTGGTTGGAAACTTCTCTGCATCGGGTGGTGAGCCTTGGGGGTCTCTCTCTCTCTCTGTGGGGATCGAGAAGCAGGTACTCTAAGGAGCGCTATTGCGCTAGGGGGAGACACATAAAAAAAAAAACGTTTTTTGTTTTTTCTGGCAGAGGTGTCCTGAATTAACATGGACCCTGCCACTCATGTATCTCCACCGGATCCCCTCGAGGTGTCTGCAGGATCCTCCAGCACCCCACTGACGGTTGAATCATTGTCAGCTATTATGGAAACTTTTGTGTCCCGGGTGGAAGTGGCTTGTCAGGGACAGGGCGCAAGAAAGCGACCCCCGCCTAACCCCTTATTATCTGAAACTTCGGATTCAGAATCTGAGCCTATTTCTGCAGTTGCAAGTGGTTACGCCGGGACTTAGAAGAGGTCCCTCAGGCGGTATCAGATTTGTTGGAACAAATGATACAGGGGTTACAGTTTGTGTGTGATGCGGCGTTAGACGCCACTCCATTATTGGCGCGAGCATCAGTTTCAGCAGTGGTTCTCAGGCGTACACTGTGGCTAAAAGGTTGGTTAGCCGACCAAGGTTCCAAAAAAGCATTGGCTAATATCCCCTTTTTAGGAGAGCGTCTATTTGGAGCCAACTTAGATGAGATCATTAAGGATCTCACGGGTGGAAAGAGCACCTTTTTACCGCAAAATGTTAAGGGTAAAGGAACTCGTCAAAGACGAGGGCCTTCTTTCTCTGCTCACAAAAAGTTTTTTCGTCCCGCGGGTGAAAAAATTAAGTCCTCCAAAGCTCCTTCAGGAGGCTTCAGGGGACGTTGGTTGGGCAAGCAAAAGCCCGCCCCCTCCAGACCTGAAGATAAATCGTCCAAAGCCTGAAGGTGCGCCCCCACCCATAATTGGGGTGGGGGGACGTCTTCGCCGGTTCCCGGATCCATGGCTTTCCAGAATCCCGGACAAGTGGGTTTGCGAAGTCATAAGGTCAGGGTACAAGATCGAGTTTCGATCTCTCCCACCGGCGCGATTCTTCCCTTCCAATATCCGACTATCCTCGGATCGTCTAGAAGATCTGCGGAGAGCAGTCACGGATTTACTACAACAAGGAGTGGTAGTCCACGTTCCTTGGACAGAACGTTTTCAAGGGTTTTATTCAAACCTATTTACAATACCCAGGAAAGAGGGCAAAGTGCGTCCAATTCTGGACTTAAGGGCACTCAATTCCTTTCTCAACATAAGGAAATTCAAGATGGAATCCATTCGCACAGTAGCAGCCTTCCTGCATCCAGGGGATGTCCTAGCGTCCATAGACATCAAGGACGCCTATCTTCACATTCCCATTTTCGCAGGACATCAGCGGCTTCTACGCTTTTCCGTAGAAGAGAACCACTATCAGTTTGTGGCGTTACCTTTCGGTCTCGCTACGGCTCCTCGGGTCTTCACGAAGGTGTTGGCCCCAATGTTGGCACTACTGCGCCAAAGAGGCATATCGATTCTAGGTTACCTAGACGATCTCCTGCTTCATGCAGAGTCTCCTCAGACCCTGCTACAAAACATAGAAATTACTATAATTTCTTTACAGGAATTCGGGTGGCTGGTGAACCAGCAAAAGTCATTTCTGGTTCCCACCCAGAGGCTCGAATATCTGGGTCTAATTCTAGACACAGTCAGGTCAAGAGTTTTCCTTCCGGTAGGGAAACTCCGGAAGATTCAATCAGCAGTCCAGTTGTTACTATCCAACAGCTGGTCTTCTCTTCGAACTTGCATGAGAGTTCTGGGATTGATGGTGGCTTCCTTCGAAGCAGTCCCATTTGCCCAGTCCCATACCCGAATTCTTCAGCAAGAGATTCTTCTCAGATGGAATCGGAATCCGGAATCCCTGGACAATCAGATCCAATTGAGCAAACAGACCAGAGAGTCTCTGGTCTGGTGGCTTCGGTCTCCGATGCTCAGCCAGGGAAAGTCATTTCTGCCAATATATTGGACGATAGTGACCACGGATGCCAGTCTATCCGGATGGGGAGGAATTCTCGGTCAGTTATCTGTCCAGGGACTTTGGTCCCTGGTAGAATCCAGGTTGCCGATAAATGTATTGGAACTGAGAGCGATCAAACTTTGTCTGATTCACTGGACCGAGCAGCTCCAGGGCAGCCCGGTTCGGATCCAGTCGGACAACGCCACGGCCGTGGCTTATGTCAATCACCAGGGGGGCACCAAGAGTGTCCGAGCGGCCAAAGAAGTGGCTTGCATTCTTCGCTGGGCGGAACGATTTGTTCCAGCTATCTCTGCGGTGTTCATTCCGGGGGTGGAGAATTGGCAGGCAGATTATCTCAGCCGTCAGATTCTGGATCAAGGGGAATGGTCCCTCCATCCAGAAGTTTTCCACCAGTTGTGCCTACGGTGGGGCACCCCGGATGTGGATCTGTTGGCATCACGATTCAACAGGAAAGTACAGAGATTCGTGGCTCGCTCCCGCGATCCTCTAGCAGAGACCGCAGACGCACTGATCGCCCCGTGGGGGCAATACCAGCTAATGTATGCCTTCCCTCCTCTCAGGTTACTGCCAAGACTTCTTCGCAGGATAGAGGAGGAAGGAATTCCAGTAATCCTGGTAGCTCCGGACTGGCCTCGCCGAGCTTGGTACGCCGACGTGGTCAGACTGGTGGCGGACGTCCCGTGGAGACTTCCTCTCAGGGAGGACCTACTGTCTCAGGGACCGATCTTCCATCCTGCTTTACGATCGCTGGCTTTAACGGCCTGGCTATTGAGACCCAGGTGCTGAAGGACAAGGGATTGTCCGCTTCAGTTATTCCTACTCTAGTTAAAGCAAGGAAAGCGACTTCCAGAAAGATTTATCATCGTACATGGAAGTCCTACATTGCATGGTGTGAACCTCTGGGGTTCCGTCCACGGTCTTATTCGGTTAGCCGAATATTAGCTTTTCTGCAACAAGGGGTTGAGCAGAAACTGGCCTTGAGCACTATCAAGGGTCAGGTCTCAGCCTTAGCTATCTTCTTTCAGAAGCCTTTGGCTACTCATTCCTTGGTGCGGAATTTCATCCAGGGGGTGCGACATCTGGCTCCGCCAGTGCGCGCGCCGTTACCACCCTGGGATCTTAATTTAGTATTGTCGGTTCTTCAGAAACCTCCCTTTGAAGATATTAGGGAGATTCCTCTACCTACGTTGTCCCAGAAGGTGGCCTTCTTGGTGGCTATCACTTCTGCACGCAGGGTGTCAGAACTGGCCGCTTTATCTTGTCGTTCCCCATATCTGGTGGTTCATAGAGATAAGGTGGTTCTTCGTCCGAATCCATCCTTCCTACCAAAAGTGGTTTCAGAATTTCATCTGAATGAAGAAATTGTATTACCTTCCCTGTGTCCTAAGCCCAGTCATCCTCGGGAGTTTGCTTTACACTCCTTGGATGTGGTCCGGGCGATCAGGGTATACTTGAAAACGACAGACTCGTTTCGCAAGACGGATTCACTTTTTGTGATCCCGGATGGATCCAAAAAGGGGTTGCCTGCATCTGCCGCGACCATTTCCAAATGGATCAGACAGACGGTGGTACAGGCTTATTCTATTAAGGGTCGGGAGCCCCCGTTCCCTGTTAAGGTGCACTCCACTCGAGCACTTAGTGCGTCATGGGCCTTTCGCCATCAGGCGTCAGTGGTCCAGGTGTGCAAGGCGGCTACCTGGTCGTCGGTGCATACCTTTACAAAACATTATAAAGTTGATGTAATGGCATCGTCTGATGCCTCGTTTGGCCGCAAGGTTTTGCAGGCCGCCATTTGAGGAGACCAGTGGTCTGCCTCAAGGGTTTTTTTTTTTTTTTTCCGTTGGAAATTTTCATTTGAGTCTCATTCTTTGTTTATAATGAGCCTTTAAAACTTCTAGTTTGGCACCGGTTGGGCCTTCTAGATTGGATTTTGATTTCGGTCAATCCCACCCCTCATTTGTGGCACTGCTTCTGGATGTCCCAGTTCTTGTGAATCAAGAAGACTACGTCTGTCAATGAGCGACAGAGAAAATCGGATTTTTGTAAGATCTTACCGTAAAATCCTTTTCTCTTAGCTCATTGACAGACGTAGTACCCGCCCCTCTATCATTGAGTTGGGTTGGGTTAAATTCTCTGTTGCTGCTTTGTGACAGAACTGATGCCTTGTAGCAGAGAGAGGGAGGATATACCCTCAGGGACTGCCCCTAAGGTGGAGCCAGAACGTTTTTTCTTTCTGCCTAGTCCTGCTCCTGCGGAGACAACATAACCCAGTTCTTGTGAATCAAGAAGACTACGTCTGTCAATGAGCTAAGAGAAAAGGATTTTACGGTAAGATCTTACAAAAATCCGATTTTTGTTCCTGCTGAATTATCAAAGACTCAAGCTGTAGGTTGCCCTGTACACCACTTGGCTCGAAAAGGGACCAGGTAGAAAATTCTCAGCTGAACAATGACTTTAGCCAATCAAATGCAATCACTGTTGAGGTATTCTGACAGCCGCAGGAGCGGCGACTGTCAAAATACAATAGCAATTGGGGCAATCCTCCATTTATGTTCTTTATTATGGATGCAGGAATTGAGTGATTTATCCCATTCAACCCCTACATGTGTTTGGCTAGCCTTTTGGGAAAATGTGTGGTGTTCAGCCTTGAAAAAAGAAAACTCCCATCCTGTGCAGCACACAATCAGATAACCTTTAGTATAAGTGGTGGTGAAAAATCAGGCTGTTTGACTCCACACGGGCTAGTTTTATTAAAAGATATGGGTGTAATTATTATCTGGGCCTTTTTTTCTTGAGTCAAACAGAATTGCTTAACGATTCCATTTTCAAAAGAGCGACTTGGAAAAGGTTCTTGTACTAGTTTAATACGATTCAAGTGCAATTTTGCCCCATAGAATATACAAACCTTATCAAAGTTGCTTCCAAGTAACAATACATAATTGCACTTAAATTCGGATCAAAATCATATTGCAGCAGTGTGAACCTAGCCTTAAGCTGCCCATATATGGAGCCACCAGAAATTCGCCCAGTTGGTGGCCTTGTCAGCTGCTTCCCGCCTGACATCATTAGATTCAAAAGTCAAAGGAGGGAGGCAGAAAATTGTCAGCCGTACGGTGCCTTCATCCAATCAGATGTAGGCACCCTTCTAGTATTTCGACAGATGACAGGGCCAGCAGTCAAAATACAATAGCCTCAGCAGGAGAGTCATTCATCTGCACCTGCACATGTAGTGTGGATGAAGGAATCTGAAGGCTGCACCGAAAAAATATACAAACAATGATAATGGCGCTACAAAACATACTAACCTATTTAATATATGAAATCACTTCATGTGCAAGAATAGATAAAGTGCACAAACAATTGCACTGATTTATGCAAAAATGTAACCTAAAAAGTTATAATATGCAAAAATCTATAAATTGATGTAACTCACTTAATGTGCATGCATTTGTTTTATTTCAAATTATTATTAACAAATCCTGTGTAAAACAAGAAGCTCCTGTATGTGGCTTATACAATTAATGTACTCTGTCTATATATGTATGTGTGTGTTTGTGTGTGTGTATATATTTATTAGAGGGGTTTATGTATTGGAAAAGGGTTATGGCGCTTTTTTTATTTATTTTTTTTATTGAGTACAGCGTGCCATTTGATAGAGGTTGTATTTTGGTAAATGTACTGACAAAATACATGGCAGAGATGCTGACAAGTTTATTTCCATTTTTAATCGCCGGGCAGCACATAGTTGCTTATCCCTCTTTAACCTGCTCAAGATGGCACTTTGACATCCTAGCTCCTGTTGACAATGACATCTTTGTTATCTCAAGTGTTGCATCAGCCGCATCCCTGGCATAGAGACCACAGATTATAGCCATTACTGGGTTGTTACTATAGAAAACAGTGAAGGGTTTTCAGGCTTGTTTTAATCTTGCTCACTGAAAAGCTTAGGGGGCTGTCAGAGCCAGCGTATGTCTAGCTATATATCAGTGTCGGTCTGTCAGCTGTATTGGAAAGCAGATGACATTAAGTTAACATGGTAGATGTAGGCTATCTGAACTGTCACTTTATTGCTTCCAAACTCACAAGCTGAATGATTCCTCATATACTTATGAACTTTTATTTTATTGGAACTTACTGAGGGCCACTTAGCATTTGTCTCCTTTGGTCAGTAAAGGCTATGTTGCAGAAACAGACAGACAGTTCTCTTTTTTAAGTACCCAAGTATCTTCTGAAAATATTGTCCAACTTTTAATACAGTACGTAGTGGAAATTTTAAGTTGGTCGCCAGATGTTTAGATTTTGCCATCCCATAGGCTGCCCGAATAAGGGATGCAAAAACAGGTTAGGTTGTGTGATTGATATATGTGTGGACATCTAGCTCAAGAGGCAAGGCCAATATTGAGAAGACTTTGGTGGTTGCCTTCATTCGAGAGTGGCAGCTTTGTGGAAGAAGTAAAAGCGTTGTCTCATCAGGTGTGAAGAATGAGTGTAAGACCAGGTTGCAGTTGCCCCTGTGCTGCACAATATGGGTAGATCATGAATTGTGTCAGTGCATGTGTCCTAGCAAAAGACGGAGTTGGAAAAGCCGTGTTGAGAAGTGTAATTTGATTTTGGCCAAGTCCATTTTGGTATGAAACCTTTGGAGTTGACAACATATACATTTCGGTATAAAAAAATAATTCTTTCCCTAAATACCACATATTCTTTTCTTGTATCATAACCTCATCAAATAACCATCTATTAACCAGTACTTACTTTACACTCAAATTATCAGTGGGCAATTTTAACTGTCCAACCCTAAAAAAAATACCTTCACCTAAATTTAGTATGTCTCTCAAAATCCTTGTTTTAGTAAGTGTTGTTTGAAAGTTCATCAAGCTGTAGGTACAGAAAATCCATCATACTGGTTATATATATGCTGAAGTTGTAACTTATTTGGAGTTAGTACTGGTTCCAGTAAAAAGAGTTTAAAAGTACAGAAGACTGTTAAAAAGATATTGATTTTTTTCTATAATCTGACTTCCTGCCCTTGCATTATTGTCCCAGTCAGATTTATTCTGTTTTTATGTCGCACTTCAACGCTTCTTGCATTAAGGCAGCCCATTATTTGAGTGGGCTGCCAGTGCACCAAAAAGGGCCTGCAATATTTTTTTAGCAGAGTGTACCAAAAAGCACAATACTGCATTACCCTGCATTGTAACACAGATGTATTGTTTAAGTGGGTTGGGGTGCTTTTGAAAATTATTGGCACCCAAATGCACTAATGTTTGTATTGTGGTAATGCATAGGTGTGAATGGACCTTTTAAGATGTGTTTGAGCCAGATATGGAAATAGAGGGGCGCCGAATGGAAATTTTGGTACCGAAACCAAAAATTTAGGATGCACTTGGCCAAAACTGAAAAGTACAGTTTTTAAAAAAATATATATATATATTTTTACTTTTCCATATCTCTTTTAGAGCCCATTCACACTGCCGCGACTTGTCAGGCGACTTGTCAGCCTGACAAGTCGCGGTCCATTGAGTAGTACAGGACCCGTTCTAATAGGAGCGACACAATGCGCTCCGACTTAGAAAAAGGGTCCTGTACTACTTTGGGCGACCTGGAGGCGACTTGCATTATGTGAAGTCCCTTCAAGTCTCGCCGAAGTCGCGGTGCACAGCGGTGCACGCGACTTCACAGGTCGCCCCCCCCCGAAGTTGTGTCGCCTCAGTGTGAACCGGCTCTTATTGTATTTTTCCACAAAACAAATAATATACATATACAAAGAGAAAAAAACAAAGGCAAAGTATAGACAAACAATATTACAATAAACTTATCGATCATAACGTTATACCTTCAAAACAACAAAAAAACTAAATAAAAAAAAAAACAAAGGGAAGAGGGAAGAAGTAAAAAAAAAAGAAGGGGGGGTGGAGAGAAGAAAGAAGAGGAGGGAAAGGAGAAGGAAAGAAACAAGAAAAGGGGAGCCTTCCTTCCAGCCTAGTTTAATCACCAGCCAAAAGGTTACCATATTTAAAATACCCTTTGTCCTGAATCTATTGTCACTAGACGTCAATCTTATAATGGAGGCGAAGCCTTTTCCCCATTGCATATTTGCCTTTTACCACATAGCCGAAAGTTCCATTATATATTTTTATATATAATTATATTACGTTCAACTTTTTAATTAATATCATCCATTTAAATAATTATAAATTTATTATCGGCCATTTATGGCACATTTAGCACAAGAAAAGTTAGGAAAAATGCATCCCTTTGAATTGTAAGTATGTCTTCACACTGGTCTATTGCGCTTCTGTTGTGCTGTTAAAAATCCTGCTTGCTGCATTTTTAGTCAGTTAAAAAAATGCACCTCCATATTGAAATGCATGCAAGAACGCATCAATAATACGTTTTTTATGTGGTTTTGAGTCACTTGACCTATGGAAAACTCACCATTAGCACAGCTAAATTGCCAATGCTCAAATATCGGCACCTTTTTCTCGATCTGCATAATGCCGAAAAACATCATTTCCGGCTGATATACTTTGGCCGCCTAAATTTCGGTGCATCTCTACATGAAAAAAAGCCTGTCATGAGAGAATCCATAGGCTGCCATTGCTTATTTACATTATTAGTCCTGACATTGTTATAATTTGCTGGTAATTGTTGGATAAATGTGCTTGTCATTTCTGCTGCTAAATAATTGCTGGTAATAAGGTGTCATGTCAAATGTGATTTTTAGGATACTAAAGACATAGCTGTGTACAGTTGTTAAATTTTAATATAGTCATTGGTAATTTTGTTTTCTGTATAACCTTACTAAAATGATTTACTTTTAAATTAGACAAATAAACTACCCCCATTTAAAGGGGAAAAAAAATATATATGTTGTTGTATTGCTTAAGTTTATATGTTTTTAAACTGTTGCATTAGAACTTAATTTTAAAAAGTTATATTTTACAATACAGTATTTGTCATTTATTTCATGATAAAGGATTACCAGATTGCTATGGGTTAGCTAAAAAGACAGCACTAGAAATGAGTCTCCTGATATAGGATGAATCACTGAGTTGTTAAAACAGTGGCCTTCCTTCAAATACGTATAAGCACAGCTGAAATCTAAACCCGTTGAATATGTACACTGGAGACTGTAAAAATGAGACTCTGGGATAACCTCTAAACTAGATGAATATATAAAAAGAAGACCTTTCCTTTATATATTTTTTATGGTCGGGACTAAAACAAATAACATGTAAAAATATGTAGAAAACCACTTTTCATTCTCCTGTAGATTAGGATGTATCTGTCACCCTTGCAGAGTACTGGCATACAGTTTGTGATCTGTACAAATCCATCTGGGAATGTAGCCTATCCAATCACTAGGAACAAATGGCATTACTATGGCCCGAGGCAAATAGGCCCAAGGCCACAGCAATGTTGCTAGCTGCCAGCAAACATTGGATTAGCCCACACAATGGCTGCCTATGTATGTAGGTGACAGATCTTTGTGTAAATGGGACAGGTATCCTATATTTTTCCTTTGTAAGGAGAAACAAGGTCTCCTGTGAATGTTGTTCTTTGCAATGGTATTGTCAGCTCTGGAGAGTTGCACAAAACAAGTCAGGCTTGCAAGAGAAACATGCTGACACTAGTACAAGATCTCTGCATTGTTCTTCACTTTTTTACAAGACAGTTTACAATGAGGAGGAAGCCATGCCGGACCCTTAGCCTTAAATTGGGGTTTAACTCTTCTTTCTCTGGATTGCTGATTGAAGTCATGTTATAGGAAAACAGTATTGTGCTTTTGCGCATCTGGATGTCATTTTACACCTTTTGTTAGTGGGGCATAATGAGTGCCCAACGTCATAGGAATGTGGTTGCCCAAAAGCCCTGGTTAAGGATTATTTATATATTCGCCATTTTATTTAATTCTGGCACTTGTACTTTAAGCTGTGTTATTTTGAATGACCAAGCTAGGCGGGAAGTGTCTGAGGCGTTTGGGTGGGAAATTCACGCTAGTTTTGGACGGGAAAGTCAAGTGGCGGCTGGGCGGGAAACACGTGAGCCGCGTGCAGCTACGTCACGGGGATAGGCCTATATAAAATGCAGCGCAGCTTCAGTCTCCTCAGTATCTCGGAGCGGCTTGGCGAACTCCCCACCCCCCCCCCCTTCCTGTCGTGGCACCGTTATGTTGTTTGTCACCCTTGTATCAAGGGGGGACTTTGTTTGAGAAAATTAATTGGTCATCACTCAAGTTCTATGACTGAGTGATATTTTGTTTGCTGGATTCTAATTTATTATATATTTATATTTATACAAATTTATTCTTATTGATGTTTAATAAAGCTGTTTACATTATTTAAACCAA
This sequence comes from Pelophylax lessonae, assembly GCF_965119305.1. Lineage (NCBI taxonomy): Eukaryota > Metazoa > Chordata > Amphibia > Anura > Ranidae > Pelophylax > Pelophylax lessonae. The sequence goes on from NC_138772.1 coordinate 151,207,538, forward strand.
TTAAGGTGCCGCGGCCATTAAGACCCCGTTCACACTGGGGCGACCTGGTCGCCTGACAGGTCGCCTGCCATAGAGAAGCTGTGGACCCGTTCTAATAGGAGCGACACAAGTCGCTCCGACTTAGAAAAAGGGTCCGGATCTTCTTTGGGGCGACCCGGAGCGACCTGCATTGACTTCAATGATATGAAGTCCGTGCCGGCCGCTCCGAGGTCGCGGTGCGAGCTGCGCACCGCGACCTGTGAGGTCGCCCTGCAAGTAGCGTCGCCCCAGTGTGAACGGGGTCTTATTCTCCATCCTTGAGTGGCGTATTTATTTGTTTATTAATTTTATATATATTTAATCTAAGATGCAGTCTACAGTCCCATGCATTTTTTTTACGCTATGGGAATGATGCACTGAAGAAAAATAGCCTGTTCACTTTGCAAAGGAAGTTGCACTTTGCAAATTAATTTTCTCCAGAGCTTAATGAATGAGGTGAAGCTCTGTTGACTTCCATCATCCAGTCATGTGCAGACAAAAATGCTGTTTATTTCTTTTTCCTTGCATGTGATTGGGTGAAAGTGAAACTCCACCACATTCACTAAGCTCTGAGGAACATTCCCTTGCAAAATGCAACTTCCCTTGCAAAGTGAACAGCCTATTTGCTTTTAGTAAAGTAACCCATGTGTGTTAAAAATGTTGCTGCATTTGGTCTCGGTTTCCAGCAGAGTGCACCTTCCATAGGGATGAATGGTGACCTGTAATGCTGGCTTTTGAAATAGCCATTGGCGTTAAAATTCCTTTTCACCATATGCTGACTGGGAAGCAGATTGTTGATTTAAATCACAGTGTAATGGCGAATTCTGAGTGCTAAATTAGCTGCAAGATATATTTGTTAATAACTATTTTAATTTATTGACTGCCTTGTGACTGAAGGTTTTCGAGGCTTTATATTAAACCCATTTTTTATCACAGATATAAATGGTCATGTTCTCTAATCACAGCACAGGCAGGCTGAGACTCTCGATACTTTGCTTATAACTCAGCTGACTTTTGTAATCCGAAGATTACCATCAGTTTTATGACTTCCTTACAGTGAACATGTGGAAATTGCTTATATTGGACTACAACCTTCTAGTTTTATTGGCTGGTATACTGTCACAAGGAAGCCCAGAATGACACACTTTAGGCCACAGACCGTTCTTGGTATTAAAGTTATACTGGGCTTTTTTGCAATGGTGTACCAAACAATACACTAGAGAGAAGACATTAGTTTACACTCATTTATTTCTAAATAAAAGATATTTTAGTGTACTATTTATTATCATAAGAAGTTAACCTACTTACAGTATATTTTGAGACTGGGAGGTGGCTTGGAAATTTGCATTCTAAGTTGTTTTTTTGGAAATATGAAAAACTACTGACTCGGTCTACTGTAAATAAAATCAAAGGACTTCTTGAAGTTTTTATTACTCTTTTCCTATCTGTTTGACGTGTCATACACAAGACGAGAGTATAAATTCCACCAACATGGATGAAGGCAGCAATAAGCTTTTTATTTGCATTGGTAAGGTTTAGAAGATGTTAAGGATACTGATGTATGTATTTCCATGAGAAAGATTTACAGACGCTTCCTGTCCAGGTGATGGGTGTCGGTCATAAGAGAAATCATAATGGTGACACTAACGTTAAAATCTGAGAGATTGAAACCCTTCACCGCTCTACTCAAAACTTAAACAGTTTTGGCTGGTGTTGAACTTTAGGTTCTTGGTAAGTGGTTTCAAGGCTAAGTTCAAAAGTGAAGATCTCAACAGATAGGGCACCTGGAATGGGCCTGATTCCACAATATTACCTTTTTTTCATGTTTTCTTTCTAACCATTAGTCTTTCAGCTAAGATTTGGATCTAGCCAGTTAGCTCAGCCTAAATGTTTTTGTGGAATAGTACTTTAAAATTAAAATGGTCAAAACTCTTACCATTTTGGGATCAGGGTACAGAACAGCAGGGAGAGCCATGATAGAGCTTGTCTATGATGTCTATCTACAGGGGAGACCTATTTAAGCCCACAACATGTTCCTAGGATTACCTTGAAGGTAATGCAGAAAGTCATTCAGTTTCCCAGAAAAGGAAAGTCGCTGCTTCGTCTGAATAGCAGTTAAAAAAAAGATTATGGTGGCAATCCTTTGAAGAACTTTAGAGCAAGACTGTAAAAAACCTAATTCACGACTTTCTACACACATTGCCAATAATACAACAAATGTATAAAAGGAATGTTGTTTAACCGCTTCCGCACTGCTCACTAGAGCTGTACTGCGGCAAAGTGGCTCGATAACGTCTGGCGACATAGACGTATGTCACCAGACATTCCCCTCTCGGCGGCGCGCTCCCGCTGTATTCAGTCACAGCGGGAGTCGGGGAATGCTCTTCCCTGATCGTCGGGGAATCGAGTGTGGAGATCCGCCTGCTTGTGTAAACACAAGCGGGCGGATCTCCTAAGTGACAGGCAGGGTCAGATTGCAGGGTTCAGCATAGCTGAATCTGCGATCTGTCCTTGTGTCACATAGTCTCCTCCCCCCACACACGTCAGTAAGCACCAGGCATACATTAACCCCTTGATCACCAATAAAAATTAACCCCTTCCCTGCCAGTGTCATTTTTACAGTAACAGTGCATATTTATAGCACTGATTACTGTGGTAATGACACTGGTACCCCCAAAAATGTCAGTCAAGGGTCCGATCTGTCCTCCGCAATGTCGCAGTCCCGCAAAAAAAATCGCAGATCGCCGCCATTACTCGTTAAAATAAAAAACACCAAAAATTACATAAATCTTTCCCTTAATTAGTAAACGCAATAACTTTTGCGCAAACCAATCAAAATACGCTTATTGCGATTTTTTTTTACCAAACATAGGTAGCAGAAAACAAATTGGCCAAAAAATTTAAAAAATTTTGATTTTTACATTTTTTGGGGGGAATTTCATATAAAAAAATGTGAAAAATATTGTTATTTTTTCAAAATTTACGCTCTTTTTTTGTTTATAGCGCAAAAAGTAAAAATCGCACAGGTGATCAAATACCACCAAAAGAAAGCTCTGTTTGTGGGAAAAAAAGGACGTAAATTTAGTTTGGGTACGGCGTCGCACGACCGTGCAATTGTCAGTTAAAGTCGCACAGTGTCAAATCACAAAAAGTGGCCCAGACGTAAGACAGCAAAATCCTCCGGTGGTAAAGTGGTTAAAACCCATCGTAAACAAATTTTGGCTGTAAGAGTTTTGCTGCATTGCTATAATCATTAATACTTCCAATTACATAAAGTATCCTAATCATACAGCACAAGACACAGGCTGAGTATTCATAGACCCTGAGTTTTAGACTAGTACTTTCAGGTGGTCGGACACTGGCAAGTTTTTGAGGACATGCCCCCTGGGCTTCACCCATAACCCTTACCTCTTACCCACTTTCTGAGTCCTCCGTTATCTTCCTCGTGAAGAAATTACTCCTAGCTTAACTACTTTCTTAATTTCTCTTTGGATTGTTCAATCAACTCTTCACTGTCTTCTAATACAACAAGAGAAGCAGTGCATCTGAATCAGTACAACCTCGTTAAAACCTGTTCATTTAAAAAGTGAAATGAAGCTCTGCAAGGTCATTTCTAAACTGCAGTTCCTCAAGATAGAATATGGAATGAACTTCTCCAATATCAGATCTCTCAAGCCTACACCAGCATGTTGGAGACCACCTTAAAAAATACACTTTCAGGTTTTGCTGTTTAGGGCAAAGCTACAGTGTCTCCTGATAACCCATCACCTTAGCAAGATCTTCTTACTCTTCCCCAATCCGTTACTTGCTCAAAGACAACTGCTGCAGTGGGGGAGGCGGTGTGGGAACGTCGATAGGTGAGTATACTGTATGAAGAATTTTCAGAGCACTGTGGGTTAGCAAAAAAGACAGCACAGCAGTAGCTGCATGTCTAAAACCTCTGACAACAGTTTGAGCTATTGTATTTTGTAAACAGGCATTTTATGAAGAGGCTATTAGGAGATAGTATTTTAGTCCCACTGGCTGACTAAAAATGTTCTTAAAATAATAGGGCAGTAACTTTTTTATATGTTTGTGTTTGTAATATTTATTCTATGAAATTGTTTTAACATAACTGTTAGAAAAGCTTGATTGTTTTTAAAATGCTGGTTGTAGTGTGTCTAAAGTGATACCAGTAAAATCCATTCCTCACAATTAACCTCCTTTTTTTGCCCATATACTTTTGGATGTGGTACCGTACTTATTTTAATTCTACTATAAGGCACTTGTATATTTGCTATAAAAATAAATAAGGATAATATGTACCTAACCACCGTACATTGCCCTTAACCTGCTGGCGCTGAGCGCACGCGAACATGTTGCCTTTCTGCAGCCGGGCCACGGCACCAGAGCAGCCCCAAATTTTTTTGCAATAGAGGCGATAGAGCTGTGCCAAGAGCTTGCGCGTTGCGCGCTTCCGACACAGTGACCGGCGGCTAACGGAAACCTCCCGATCATGTGATTACTGTGACAGCCTATCACGATGGTCACATGGCCAAAAGTCATGCCTCCCAGCATTCTAAAGGCATTAAAGGGGTGGCAGGAGCCTGCGCCAAGGGGTTGAGGAACTATTTATTACCATTAAGTAAGATCTTCACTTTATGCTGATTTGGTTAGAACTGTGTATACCAAGAATAAATGGGAGCCTCAGAGGACAGTGTCCTTATTAGTAGTGTTTTTTAAAACATCCCAAATGTCCCCTAAAATGTTTCTATTTCTCAGGGACATGATCAACTTTAGCTAATCAATGTTTTTATAGCCCAGTGTTTTTCAGGAGGTTTGTTAATCATTTAAAGAGAGGCCAACACATTTCCAGTCTCCAACATTCTCACACAGTTTTAGGATTTCTCGGATGTCCAGGGTAAACACAAAATAGGGATAGCATTTTACACTGAAAAAAAAAATAGTTATTGTGTCTAGCTATGTGACTGTCAAATCAATCTGGCTTAAAATATATTAGATGTGCCAGTGGTTTGGACAAAATGCAAAGATAAAGGGCATGATAAAAATGATTCCACCTTGGCTAAAGGAGAGTGTGACTAAAAAAGGTCTGGAAATTAAGAGAGTTGTTACAAGTTATCTCATGAGCTCAAAAAACCCTAGGTACACTTCAGATGATGATATCAGTCTGCTGCAGGCAGGAGCAAACATTTCTTAAGTCTCCTCTTCCCCAGTGATCTGTGGCAGACATTTGTCACCATAGCCAAGAACTCCAGAACCAGTATAATTTAAATGACTAATCTCTAAGCAAGAATCTCCAGGACATAGGTTCTGACCCTGGGTGATGCCTGGATAAGGATGGCCCAGTTTCTGGAGAGAAAAGCAGTTGAAGGTATGGTCATTGGGAGTACTGCAAGTGTAAGTTACTTTGAATGCATAAACTTAAAATAAAAAATATATCTTTACTTGTGAGTTAGATCCCTAGTTGCCCTTAAATAGTAGGTGTAGCCAACATCCCGATATGAAATTTATAAGGAGTTTTGGTGCCTCAAACCAAAAAAAGAGATGGGACTTTATGGGCTAGTCAAGAAATAATAAGGTATAAAAAGTATATCACAGTTTATTACATAGGTCATAATACAATAAGGAAAATACGTGCAAATGGGTTATAGACCCATGTGTGTAGTGAAGGATATGGCTCTGACATGAACAAAGGCAGAAATATGCCCCAAAAAAGTACCACACAAAGGACACCTAGGAACCCCGACAGAAGTGATTGGGCAATACCTCAAGATCAATCAGAAGCCTGTGCATCTGACACCGAAATAACAGAAACGGCTACGAAAACATTAAAACCACATGAAATGTTCACCCGCTCCAAACAAAGGGGTGCTTTTTTAGGCAAAGTTTACAACAAAACCAAAGCGAACCAGGACACACAAAGACAGGAAGACAAGAGGGACTAAATGTCATAAACCTCTCTTCACATAACCTTACCACAGCACAGAAAGAAGTCCTATCTTTAGGACTATCTTTCTGTCCCAACAAAAGCATGGATACTTTCGAAACCATTAAAGATATTAATTTATTTGCACGCAACCTTACACTTAAGGTTTGCTATAGCAAAAAACCAATGACACAACCTACACCAACTCCACTTACAGCCGCTGAATTCAGGGCTATCAGAGACCTCAACCTACTCCTTGAGGAAGGTGGACTAGATGATGTAGAAGACATGGACTCATTAACAGACAGTGATGAAGAAGAACCTGATATCCCACCAACCACTACTACTCAATTCAAGAGGAAATCACCTAAATATCCCCCCATCAACACTAACCCAGCTATAGCACTATTTGTTCGTCAGACAACCAAAGATATTGAACAATTACGCAGAACCACCCACTCTACCAACTTAACTCCAGAACACACAAAAGCACTTAAAGAACTTCAAAATAACCAAGACATTACAATTAAACCCTCTGACAAGGGGGGTAATGTGGTTCTAATGAATAATGAAGATTACAAACAAATGTGTCTTAACATTCTGGAAAACAAAAAATATTATAAACAGATTTCTCCCCTTATGGTACACAGCTTCAACCAAGAATTCTATACACTGGTCGATCAAGCTTATAGCAACAATACCATCACTAAGACCCTCTGGGAGTTCATTCGAACTAAATATCCCAAGGTTCCGACTTTTTATGCCTTACCCAAAGTGCACAAAGATCCACAAAATCCACCCGGACGACCCATCATCTCCGGTAACGGCAGCATTACAGAAAAAATGAGCCAAGTCATTGATGCCCACCTCAAACCTCATGTTACCAAACTCACCTCCTACATCAAGGATACTGGACACTTACTTCAAATTTTGGATAATATATCAATACCCACCAATGCATTTCTGGTCACAATCGATGTCGAAACACTCTACAACAATATTCCCCATTCAAAAGGACTTCACTCAGTACAAAAAACTCTTTATCAACAAAGCGACCATGATATCAACTTTAATACATTTATTCTAACTATGTTGAAATTCATACTTCATCACAATATTTTCTCCTTCTGTGGCACATACTATGTGCAGACATGCGGCGTTGCCATGGGCACTAGCTGCGCGCCCTCTTACGCGAACATCTATTTGGGCGAATGGGAAGAGGACTTCTTAACATCAGAAGAAAACAACTTATATACCACCAATATCATGTTATGGCAAAGATACATCGATGATGTACTCCTCATCTGGAACGGCCCCGAATATCTACTCCTTGAATGTTTAAACAAAATGAATCATAACAGATACAACATGTATTTTACAATGACATACAGCCAAACAAAAATACCCTTCTTGGACACCTATATTTACAAAGATCAAACCGGCAATATCATGACCACCCTATTCAGAAAAGAGACTGCTGGCAATACCGTACTTCATGCTACCAGTTTTCACCCAGAACCCCTCAAAAAGTCCATCCCTCACAGTCAATTTTTAAGACTCAAGAGAATTTGCAGTAGTCCAACCAAATTCCAACAAGAGGCCGATGCTCTAACTGACAGATTGTTAGCACGAGGATATTCTCGAACATGCCTTAAGAAAGCATTCAATCGGGTCAACCAACAAGATCGACATACAATCTTGTTCAACAAAAATAAAAACCCTACAACGGATCCTCCACCAACCAGAATAATACTCAGATTCTCCAACGAGCACAGTAAAATTCGCAATATATTAAAAAAGAACTGGTCCATCCTTACGGAAGATCCTTCACTGAAAGACTTACTACCCAACAACCCCCTCATCTCTTATAAAAAGACTCGCTCTGTGCATCAAACCCTTGTACACAGCGAAATGAAATCATATAAAGATCCTTGTAAAATCAAAGGCACCTTTCCCTGTGGATCATGCGCACAATGCGCCGTCATTCCCAAAACAACTTCTCTTCTGCTACCCAATGGTGAGCTCTTTTCCCCCAGACATTATGCAAATTGCAAAACGAAGGGGGTTATTTATATAATGAACTGTGAATGTGGCGCTTTTTACATCGGAAAGACGCGCCAAGAATTTGGACTCAGGGTCAACCAACACATGCAAAGCATGTCAATTGGTAACTTTTATTTACCGTTAGGCCGCCACATGTCTCATTTTCATAAATACAGAATGCCGAAAGTTAAATTTTCTGTTCTTGATCGTATACACATTCCAAGTAGAGGGGGAGACTGGAATAAGTCCTTACTACAAACAGAAATGCGGTGGATAAAAAAACTCAACGCTACTAGACCCCCAGGACTTAATGATAACGAAAGTTATCGCCCTTTCTTAGAGGGCTTCGTTTCCGGAAAAACAGACTAAACACACTCCATTCCACTATAATCCCCAGCAACCTTTTTTCCTTTTACAAAGAGACATATACCCCATTTGGCATGTTATCATCAACAGTGGGATGCCCCGCCCTGACCTACACGGCCCCCCCGAGTGCTACCCACTCTTCCCTTTATGTTATTAATTTGCTGCAATTTATGATGTTTAACAATGTTCTAACATATACTCTCGTTTTCCTAATTATTAGTGATGCTTTTGTATTATACTTTATTTACACCCTTCTTGTGACATAAGTGGCATCTCAATATCCCCGCGCCTTTACTCTGCCATCTCAAAACACACCCGGCACAGGTGACCCCAGAGACTTCTCCCTGGGGACCTGACAGAGAAATGCTCCCGTCCCAGGGAGCACTATCTCTGTCCTTCCTGTGTCGGCGGCTTCGGGACATCTCCCTTACATCTATCACAGGCTGGATGCGCGCGCAGGTCCGCCTGACGCGCTCCACGCCGACACGCACACCCGGAAGCCGGGTCTGCGCTGTGACGCTCCGATGCGCTATTGCGCATGCGCGAGCGGGTATATAAAGCCGGGGATTTTTAACAGGGCGCCACTTCCCTCCAGCCGAGGGAACGTACCGGACGCCCAGGACCCGCTGCTCCTCAACACTCAGGAACCTTACTCTCTCAAAAACTGTAAGTTTACCATCCAACAGTGTCGATTCACTGCACTGTTGGATGATTCTTTCAAAACAAATGCCTTTTGAACAAAAGGCTCATATGTATATTACTGTTACTAGGGAAACAACCGGGATACCACACCGGAGCTCCCTCTACTGGCCACAAGAAACAACTACATCCATTTTGTAAGTGTAAAATCATTACTTTATTAAACAACTTACCTCATCATCATGCTCTTCCACACCTGAATATTTACCGTATTAAACATTTTAGGATACTACAAGGGACTTTTCCCCCTCTACAAGAGCAACGATCACAAATTGTAAGTCTGTTAACAAATTTTTACACTAACCACTCCAATATTACCACAAATTCACCTAAACCCCTTCTCACCATAGAGACAGTGATTCCCCCAAATCCTGTGTGCAATATTTTGAGAGAACAGATAACAAGGTCCGGGACCAGACGCCAATGTCACAAGTATGTTGATATACTCCTCTTTTTCCTATTTACTGGAAATATCCACATATAATGTAAACAACTCATTATTTTTACCATATATCTTCCAGATATGGTGATCAACCCTCTTTCCTTGATAAAGGCAACATATAGAATGCCGAAACGCGTTGGAAATTAGAGATATACACTCTCTCTCAACACATTCCAGAGTCTCACATATGAGCCGGAACAGACAGAGAATTATATCTATGTTCACCATTCACCTTGTCACCTCTTCCATCCTTATCCTTCACTACACACATGGGTCTATAACCCATTTGCACGTATTTTCCTTATTGTATTATGACCTATGTAATAAACTGTGATATACTTTTTATACCTTATTATTTCTTGACTAGCCCATAAAGTCCCATCTCTTTTTTTGGTTTGAGGCACCAAAACTCCTTATAAAAAATATATCTTATTCTTGGTCCACTTCAGATATGGCTTGATTCACAAAGCAAAACTATTATGTTTGCTTCTGTAAGAAGACTTATAAAAAGCACTTCAGGTAGGGTTGGTGCTCCTCCATTGTAAATGCCCTCAGATGGCCCTAAAAGAGGACCTGCATGCAGTCGGGAAAGTCAGGATTGGGTACTACAAATAGCACGGTGTACATGGACATTGAAACGTATGATTTGATAGTATTTATTGATCCCAATAAGTTCAGTAGTTGTGATTTTACATACCTTTACTGTGTAATTGTTACCTTGTTGCAGTACAGTTTTATATTCAAGATCATTTAAAAACATTGGTATGTACTTCACACCCAGTTTATCATTTTGTGATGTTTCTATTACAGTGCTGGACCCAAAGGAGATAACATATATGAATGGAGATCCACTATACTAGGTCCTCCTGGATCTGTGTACGAAGGGGGTGTTTTCTTCCTTGATATCGCCTTTTCTCCAGACTATCCTTTCAAACCACCTAAGGTAAGAGATGCTAATTCAATTATTTTGTCTGCTAGGTAATACCGTTTATTAACTTCTATACCTAAAAAGTGTATGTTTATATGCTCTGTGTCATTTGCTATTAAAGAATTAAAGGCAGATATTTATCCTAATACAGTACATTTTATGCTTTAAGACAAAAAACCTTCTGTGTGATGCAGCACCCCCTAATACTTAGCCTCTTCTCTGTCAAGCGATGTCCACAAGTCCCTCGATTGTATAGGACTCTCACTCCTGATTGCCTGAGACACAGCCACGACGCCATTGGCTCCCATGGCTGTAAAGGTCAGTTAGCCAATCAGGAGAGGGGGCGGGTCAGACCAGCAGCTCCATATCTGACACACAGAGCTGCAGCTCAGCTCGGGTGCCCCCATAGCAAACTGCTTGCTGTGGAGGCACACAACAGAAGGGAGGGGCCAGGAGCACAGAAGAGGGACCCGAGAAGAGGAGGATCGGGGCTGGCAAGTTTGTAGAGGTCGATCTGCTGACAGCCTTAAAGTGAAATTAAACCCTCCTATCCTTTACATCCAAGGAAGCTGTTTCTGTTTGATCTGCAACTGCCACGCTGCTGCAAATGCAATCAGTTATGACACCAGCCATTTGATGGTTTGACAGTTTGGATGAGGACACAAGCAAATGTGACAGTTAGTAATCACGGTATTCCAGCAATGCAACTGTTTTTTAAAACAGTTAAATCAATGGGTTTGTTCCACTTTATGATTTACTGCTATTCAGGGGCTCTAGGCTTCAACAAAATGGCAGCATCCAGCAAGAAGAAACCGGAACAATGCTGGAGGCAATTTACAGCACACACTAGTTTTGGCAGCATAATTATTTTTGTTGAATGTATGTTCCTTGCTAAAAAACAGTGTTTTAACAGGTTGTTATGGGTAAAGTTCTGCTTTAAAGTGTTACTAAACCCAGATCCTGCATTCACTATATCTGGTCTCCTACAGTACACAGAACATGAAAATGCAATTATTTTAGTAAATATAAACTGATAAATACCTTTTCTAATCAGCAGTATATAGCAATTAAAACAATCTTGTGACTTGTAGCAGTGAGTGCTGATAGATTTTAGGCGTTTTCATTTCTCCCACGATTGTCCTATCAGGCTTCAAGACCCTTAATTCTCTGTCTGAATATGCCTGGACAGTGCTGATTGGCCCTGTGCTGATCACATGTACCCTCCCAAGAAAAAAGAAATCATCAATAAAGATGTGACATCCCACCCACTGTGTTCTCTTTTAGTTACTGGGCATGGAGGAGGAGGGAGGGAGTGGGCTGTCCTTTAGGATCTGTATACACTCCCACATACTGTATATGATGTTATTACCATGTGACCTGAATAGCTCAGCTAAAACCAGGAAGTGTTCTCTCCGGCAATAGAGACCAAACTGAGCACGTGCAGCTGAACTACACTTACTGTGCTTATCTGGACTTGTCCAGTGTGAACATTGCAGGAAGGGGAGGATCTGTTCATACATGATCACACAGCCTTTTTACACAATGCAGAGGATTAATCACTTAAAGGGTAACTCCACTTTTGTGGGGGGAAAAATAGCAAATAAAGAAAAAACAATATAGCGTATACAGTTGCGACACAAATCATATTGTAATTGAATGTTATTTTCCTTTTCATTCTGCAACTGTTGTATTTTCTGACATTGCAATGTTGGCTACCTGGAGTTGTTCTGTATGCAGAATGTATACTGACCACACCCCAGAAACATAATTTCCTGCTTGTGTGATTGGCTCACCAATTTTTCGAGAAGTCTACACAAAGATACAAGTCAGATTTCTGGCATCCCCTGCAATAAAAATGTCATTTTTGGTGAGATACTCTCAATAGGAGCACGACTAAAGGGATGCAGACCCATCAGATTTCCTCATTAGAGCCTTGCGGCTGCACAGCTGATAGATATGTATGAAACCGCTCCCATTTGACCCACTCAGCACAGAGGAACAAACAATAATTTCTTCAGAATAACAAAAGGTAGGAATCTGCAACAAAGTTTGTTAAAATCCATGTAATGTACATAGATCACCCAGAGGGGAATGGTTTTTTCTCAACAAAAGTGGAGTTACGCTTTAAGTTATACAGTGAGTATAACAAGCATGCTATTCTGCATCTATAAACAGATTTTACTGTTGTGGACTTAGTAACACCTTAAGCCCAACTCCAGTGGCTAGGACACCTTCTACCTGAAACTGCCACACACACACACATATTTTTTTAAATCAGTGTATACATAACTAAATTCTATCTTTAAGGTCCAATCGTGATGCCATATGATTTATTCTTCCTTTGGTGGTGGGTGCTCTTGAATGCTGCAGCTCATGGCACAATTTGATGCGGTTACTGGTCAGCATCCTCTTTTGTACTGGGGGACGGTTTGAATGACTCACCCCAGGGGGTGGGACCTTGACGTCCTGGGCTAACAGGAAGGGGCTTAAGTGAAGCTGGGTGTCATTTAACTGATAAATGTTGGATCACAGAGCAGTGACTCCAGAGACTAGGCAAGTTCTGCAGCAGGATCTGCTTTCTATTTTTCACACCTATAGGGCTGTTAATTCATAGATTTAAAAAAATGAAGCTGGAGATGGGCTTCAAAGTTGCCATGCAAAAAAACAGGCCTGCATGTTTAGTAAATGTATTCTGTTACTCACAACATATACAATGAAAACATAGTCTAAGCTAAAGTAACGGTTATAGATGAACCATGGGAAGTAAACCAACCCTATTTGAAGAACTACAGGTCCCAGCAATCCCTTATAGCACAGTTGTCAAACACAAGGCCCGTGGGCTGTATCCGGCCCACCAGGCCATTTTATGTGGCCCTTGTACCCAGGGCTTTTTTTCAGCTGGAATGTGGTGGAACTCTTTTCCGCCATCTCCAGCTATTGCAGATCCCTGCCTACCCTGCATGCACTCATAGCAGGGCACAGCAGCGCTGACCAATGATCTCCCTTCAAGTGAGAGAGAGACGCAGAGCCACCTACACTGCCAGGAGGTACTAAAGCCAGGCAAATTAGATGTAAGGAAGATGTTTGGGGGGGTGGGTTGGGGGGCACTCTGTACTCTGCACACTCCTGAACACCGCATAGTTCTTATCTCTGCACTTTGTACATAGCGCACCCATAAACCCTGTACTCTGTATGTCATACACTCCTCAACCCTGCAGTCTGTACATAGTACACCCCTGAACTCTGCAATCTGTATGTAGCACACTTGTGAACTCTGTACACTGGATACTTCTAAGTATCTAAGTAGAGGCATAGTCTTACAGATGCAACCGGCCCTTTAAGGACAACACTAATGCTGATGCGGCCCACAATTAAATTGAGTTTGACACCCCTGCCTTATAGTCTTGGGAGTTGCGGGGTTGTTTGTTTTGCTCAGTATCTTTTAGAAAATGTGTTTTTTGAAAATAAATAATATATTATATTATTTTTTTTCTTACAAACACTACACAGAACAGCAATCAAACAGACAATCTACCTGTGTGTTGCTGCAGATCTGCATGCTGCAGTTGTGGACACGATAATTTAGCAATGAAGTGTCTGCACCCCCCCCCCCCCTTCTCTCACATACGGCATTGGCATGTCAGCCACTGAGCTCAGTTTCATGTAATTCCTTCCCATCCCCCTCTGTATATGCAGCCTCACATTTTCACATTGCCAGTCCCAAGAGAAAGGAAGACTTCAGAATTATAACCGTTCATTGCCTTCATTTTCATCTGGATTGCTATATAGGTTTTCTATATATAGGTTTTCTGTGTAGCATTCTCAAAAAAAATCATTGAAATGTTCACATAATATCCTAGCTTGCAAAGCTGTTTGTTTGATCTGATTCACACAGATAATTATAATACAGGATTTATATAGCGCCAACAGTTTGCTCAGCTCTTTACAAAACAAAGATAGATTGCCAGTTACAATACAATTCAATAAAGGGGCCCTGCTCGTGGGAGTATTCATTCTGAAATATAAAGTAATGAACTCCAGTTAGTCCTCATTTCTTGTGTCACACATATGTTGTAAAGTGACTTAATCCTAAATCAAGGGGCAGCACAGTGACTAAGTGGTTAGCACTTCTGCCTGGCAGCACTTGTGTTTTCGGTTCAAATCCCAACTACCTGCATTGAGTTTGCATGTTCTCCCTGTGCCTGCGTGGCTTTCCTCCCACACGCCAAAGACATGCTGGTAGGTTAATTGTCTCTCTTCTAAATTAGCCCTAGCATGTGTGATAGGGACATTAGATTGTAAGCTTTGTGAGGACAAGAACTCATGTGAATGTGCAGTATAATGTAAAGCACTGTGTAAACTGTCAACGCTATAGAATTACCTGTAATAAGTAAAAAAGAAGGAACTAAATCGTAAGCAAGGAATAAATAAGGGCCCATTCACACTATGTGCAGTTATCTGTGTTTTTTCTCATGGATAAATGCAAGTAACTGCAATGACAAACCAAAAACAATTGTTTTCTGTATGTTGTGTTAGAATCTAGTGGCGCTTTTCCACTGCATGGAACCGAGCGGTTCGGCTCGCTTTTGTGCTTTTCCACTGCTGGTACCGCATGGTACGGTGTAGGAACAGTACGGTACGGTACAGCGGCGCTTTTCCACTGCATGGAACCGAACGGTACGGCTCTCTAAAACAGTACCACCTCGATTGTGGTTCCAAGAGGTACCATACCCGGTACCATATCCCACAATCCTTTGCATGCAGTCACTACTAGCCACTGATTGGTCAGAGAATCGTTGTTATCCCACCCACTTACCTTTAGTACTACTTTAGTGGAAAAGCAAACAATACCAAACCGTACCGAACCGTTCCAACACCGTACCATGCGGTACCAGCAGTGGAAAAGCAAACCGGGCCAAGCAGGGCCGAGTAGAGCCGATCCGGTACTTGCAGTGGAAAAGTGCCATATGTATCTAAGTTTACTTTTCTTGTTGTATATAAAGCATGTCTTAGTCCCGGTTCACACTATAGCGATGACAGACATAGCATGTGATTCAGAGTGCACTGCTCTGAAAATCACATGCGATGTCTGTGTGATGCAAATTCAGCCATACAGGTTGTATGGCTGAATTTGCATCCGATTTGAACAGAACACGCACAGGACCCTTTTTTGGGTCTGTAGCAAAATCGGATCGCATGGTGGTTCACACCTATGCGATCCGATTCATGTCTAAAATGACAGTTCGCACTGCGATATGCAAACTGATCTGGGAGTGTCGGTAACTTTGTATTGACACACCCAGCAAATCGCATATGGCAGTGTGAACTGTCTGCGATTTTAATGGTTCGCAGGGTGCCTGCATTACATATATGTGAACCGGCACTTACAGTAACAGATATCGTTGACTCAGAGAGGCCATTAATGCCATTAAGGAATTGGGCAGATGTTCCAAGTGTTGATACATTTTTTGTAAGATTGTGAAAGGATGCCCAACCACTCTTCATAATTTCTAACTAAATTAACTTGAACTTTAACATCAGAAACGTTTGGAGTTAGGTCGCATTCCCATACTAAGGATCGCTAGAGGCGGGGTTGGTGCTGTTGGGTCCCCTGTGACATCTGTTAGGCACCCTGAGAATGTTTTGTTCCAACAACTACAAATATATGGGCAATCCCACAGAATATGGAGTAGGGATCCAACTTGATTACAACCACCCCAACATTTGTTATCATCTTGGTTGGTAAATTTTACTAGTTGAACTAGGGTAAGATACCGTCTGTGGTGGATTTTTTGAGCTGTTTTCCAATAGTTAGTGCATTTAGTAGAATTGCATTGTGGTGTATGGCCTGTCGCCACTGATGGCTTGAAAAGGATATGTTTGGTCTCTTTTTCCCATTTAAGGAGAGCGGAACATTTGACAAATGTATCATTTGATTGTAAAAGGTCATAGAATGCTGTGATATCCTTATGCCTCGTACACAATCAGATAATCGTATGAAAAAAATTGCTTTCGAATTGATCTCACGATATTCTGATCGTTAGTACGTGCCTTTCGACAGCCAATCACGACATTTTGTCCAACAAAATCCGAAGGGACAAACACAAAAACTTTTGCCGTACGATAGCCTAGCGAACGACAATTGTTTAATCAGTACAATATGCGTCCGCTAAGATTCGATGGACAAAGACTACGCATGATCAGAAACACGAAAATAACCCATAAAAAGCCTGGCTGCCATTGTTTTTGTTTTACAGTATCTGATACGTAGCTACGCAACCAGAAAGCTTTTCCAGAATCGTACAAAAAAAATCATACATTTAGTACGTATTGTTGATTTCGACACTAGTATCATGCAACAAAATGTTAACGATACGTCTTGCGATTATCTGATTGTGTGTACTAGGCATTAGTGACAGATAAATCAGACATCCAGAATGACCACACCTTTTTGCGAATTGAGAAAGAGGGGATAGGGGAGAGTTTTTCTCTAAGTTAGATGACAATTGTCTGTAGCCAAATAATCCTTTAGATGTTCTAGCTTGCGACTTTTGCAGATCCGCAAAAGAGGGTAGTGGGTTGTGTTAAAGTATATCTTGAAGAGGTGTGGACTTAAAGGAGATGTAAAGGCAAAGCTTGTTTGGCTGTACATCTCCCATGCATCACAGATGTGCAGTTCATTCTGCTCTCCTGTGACCCGTTTTCAGCAGAGAGTGGGCTGACGTCACAGATGTCGGACCTGGCACCGCGTCATCACGAACACGGAGTTGGGATCCGCCAGGTGTCTGGACCGACACCTGGCTCAGTCTCTCCGTGAGCCACGGAGAGCCTTAGCCGGCCGCTCCACCCCTCCACAGCCCAGTGTTTCAATGAGTGAGGAGGGGGCAGAGCAGAGAGCAGCTAACTAACAGTCAGCAGCTCTGCTCGGGGAGCTGTCAGAACCGAGCGATAAGCGGTGTTCAATCGCTCATTTCCTAGAATCGCCTGGGGACAGATGCAGCATCCACCTAGGTAAGCATAAATGCTCAATAACCTCAAACCCCATACTTCTCTTTTAATTGCTTTCCAAGGTAGGATGGAAAACTGGGGTAGGATAAAGTTAAATACTTCCAGTGGAATAGGGATTGTAGTAGCGTTAGGAGCACCCTGATGATTATGTATGAAATGCTCCCACATAGAAAGTGCCGCTTTAATTGTAGGGTGAGCTGCTTTAAAGTAAGTATTGGAGATGTAGTGGGCACATAACAGTGTGCTTAAGTCTTCCATTCAGAAACAGAATTTTGTTCAATATCTGGCCATTGTTTGCCACATACAGGGTTAAGCCAGTGTTTGAGTTGATTTAGGATTGCCGCTGCATAGTAGTCTTTACGATCTAGAAAATTCCATTCCTCCTGCTTTTTTAAGGTAGATCAGTGTGGTGTAGAAACATCTTGGTTTCTTGTATGCCCAGACATAGGTACTAAATAATCTCTTGATAGAGGAAAAGAAGAGGTTATGGATGTGTATGGGGAGGGCTCTAAATATATACAAAAGCTTAGGCAGTACTATCATTTTAAGGGCTGCTGGTCTTCCTGCCCAAGAAAAAAAAAATATATTTTTTGAAAACTGTTCCATTTTGGTTTTCGGCCAAGTGCATCCTGAATTTTTGGTTTCAGTTTTGGTCCAGGATTTTCATTTCAGTGCACCACTGATGTGTAGCCCTCTCTGTTCGACAGAAGCTAATCATTAAACTGGCTTCTGTCGAACGGTCTGGATGGAAAACCAGCAATTGATCAGCCGCTTCAGCCCTGTCTAGTATATTCTGAACAAATTAAAGCTAAACTCCAGCTAACACTTTAAAAAGGCAACTTTTTTTTTCCTTTTGGGATAAATATTTTACATAACTGAATAAAATCTGACCATTATAAGCACCCCTGTCAGTGTTAAATGGTCTGCCTCAACCCTTTAATAACGTTAGCTGGTCAGCTTGGTTTAATGTCATTAGTTGAAAAATAACAAACTTACTGACAGGATCAGCATGTAAAAATAAAAGAAAAAGTCTAAAAAAAGGAAACCAATACATCCAGTCAGTAAGCTGTAAAATATTTTTTTTTTTGGGTTTAAAAAAAATGTATTTAACTAGGTCACCCATCTGCACACAGCTTGTGATTGGGCAGTAAAGTATCAGCAGAAGATTGGTAAGCTCCTCTGTCTGCTTATTTCTGACCCTATCAGCACATGTGGATGCTGTACACCTGATTTGCTATTTCTCTATTTCTCTGTCCTCCTCCTCTCAGCCCAGTCTTCTGCAATATGCAATCCAGCGACTAGTACCAATGATAATGCAAGTATTTACATTGGCAGGATTTACAAACACAGTTATGGTCTTTTAAATTGATAGAAAACTGCATTAGTTGGTGTTTTTTATACTGGATTTTAGCGTTAACAATTTTCTTTAAACTGGAATAATAAGTGATGTTCATTTAAATAAAAAAATCTTTTAGGACCATTATAAAATATGTAACCTAGTGCCTGATTACTGTGTGATTTTGGAAGACAGTAACCTCTACATCCCCTAAAATATAAATTGTGGTGGTGGGAGGAGGATATAAACATTTAAAACAAAAAAAAAAAAATATATATATATATATATATAGACAGTCATTAATTGACTGTATACATAAACTATGTGATTGCATTAGTCCATGCAATATAAATGTATTATTATAGTTCTGCACTGATGATTTACACCAAAGGTGGTTTCATTTTAAACATAATAATGAGATAGGACTTAATGAAAATCTTTCAGCAGCTTAGCAATGTAAATGTAATTATTATTATATCACATAACTAATGTGGAGCTTCCCTGCTTGCTATTATTCTTGTCTGTTCTGCTTTCATCCAGCTGAGGCAATTCAGAATGTGTGTCTTGTTTTCTGTAATCCATATGGAGGCAAACATCAGATTTCTAGCTATTGAAAGAACCCTATAAAGGGTATATGCCAAGAGTACCATCTCAGCTGGGGTGATTCTAGCTTTTTTTCTTCATAAAATAGGGATCTCTGGAGTACATAAAAAAAGAACCCATTTAAAGCAAATAACTACCGTATTTATCGGCGCATAACACGCACTTTTTTCCCCTGAAAATATAGTGCAAACAGTGGGTGCGTGTTATACGCCAATATTCTTTTTTTCAACGGGGTGGGGGGGGATCAGGTGGTCCGCCCCTGGTGCCACACATTGGAAGGGTGTCAGGCCGGCCGCCCCGCCTCTCCTGGCCCTGGGGCAGCCCTGACAGTGTACTCTGTAGTTAAGAAAAAATCACCACCAGCCCCTTTTTACAGATCCTTCCTACATTATACCACTCTCATTGAAAAACGATGCCTCTAAATACTTGGTTAACTATGTTCTTGCTGGCTGCTCTCCTCCTCCTGCTCCTCCTCCTCTGAGTGTAGCTTCAGATTGCTGGAGGAGAGCGATCACATGACCGGCCATTAAACGTCAGAGGAGAGCGGTCACATGACCGGCCATGAAAGAACGGAGCTACTGAGGTGTTTAGAGGCATCAGTTTACAATAACAGTGACACAGTGTAGGAAGCATCTATGGAAAGGGGCTGGCAGTGATTTTGTTTTTACTTTAGAGTACGCTGGCAGGGCTGTCCCAGGAGACATGGGGGTCTCCTGGGAGAGTAAGGGGGCTGTGCAATGTAAAGGGGGCTTTGTAATAAAAGGGGGTATGTAGTGTGCATGGGGGGAACTGTGCAATGTATAGGGGGCTGTTTAATGAAAGGGGCTGTGTACTGTTATTTTTAAATATTTAAAATGTTTTTTCCTAAAACTTCCCTCTTAAAGGGAAAATGCGTGTTATATGCTTGTGCGTGTTACACGCTGATAAATACAGTAATTGTCATTTATATCTGCAGTATCTTGTGTATAGAGCTGTGGCCAAAAGTTTTGAGAATGACACAAATATTAATTTTCACAAAGACTGCTGCTTCATTGTTTTTAGATCTTTTTGTCAGATGTTACTTTGAGATACTGAAGTATAATTATGAGCATGTTATAAGTGCCTAAGGCTTTTATTGACAATTATATTAGGTTTATGCAAAGAGTCAATAGTTGACCCTTCTTTTTCAAGACATCTGCAATTCGTCGTGGCATGCTGATCAATTTATGGGCCACATCCAGACTAATGGCAGACCATTCTTGCATAATCAATGCTTGGAGTTTGTCAGAATTTGTGAGGTTTTTTTTTTTGTTCACTTGCCTCTTGAGGATTGAATACATGTTCTCAATGGGATTGAGGTCTGAGAAGTTTCCTGGCCATGGACCCAACATTTCAATGTTTTGTTCCCCAAGCCACTTAGTTATCACTTTTGTCTTATGGCAAGGTGCTCCAAAGTGTTCTCGGATGGTTGGGAGAAGTTACTCTCGGAGGATGTTTTTGTACCATTCTTTATTCATGGCTGTGTTCTTAGGCAAACTTGTGAGTGAGCCCATTCCCTTGGCTGAGAAGCAGCCCCACACATGAATGGTCTCAGGATGCCTTACTGTTGGCATGACACAAGACTGATGGTAGCGCTCACCTTTTCTTCTCCAAACAAGGTTTTTTCTGGATGCCCAAACAATGGGAAAGGGGATTTATCAGAGAAAATTACTTTACCCCAGTCCTCAGCATTCCAATCCCTGTATCTTTACCAGAATATCAGTCTGTTCCTGATGTTTTTCCTGGAGAGAAGTGGCTTCTTTGCTGCCCTTCTCGGCACCAGGCCATCCTCCAACCACCAAGTCTTCGCCTCACTGTGCCTCCAGATGCACTCACACCTGCCTGCTGCCATTCCAGAGCAATCTCTGCACTGGTGGTGTCCCGATCCCACAGCTGAATCAACTGTAGGAGACAGTCCTGGCGCTTGCTGGACTTTCTTGGTCGCCCTGAAGCCTTCTTCACAAATGCAGTGGAAATGTTTTTTATGGGATTAAGTTAATTTTCATGACAAAGAGGGACTTTGCAATTAATTGCAATTCAGGTGATCACTCTTCAGAACATTCTGGAATATATGCAAATTGTCATCATAAAAACTTGAGGCAGGCGACTTTGTGAAAATTAATATTTGTGTCAATCTCAAAACTTTTAGCCAGGGCTGTACACACATATATTACAATTTAAAAAATAGGAAGGTTCAAAAGAAACTTAGAGGACATTTGGCAGAATAATTGATTAGCCAGGGTATTAAATTCATGGCCTAAGAATGTGACATAATGTCATAGACGGCAGTATTTCTAATTTCTAATCTTTCCAGGGGACCAGAACCATCTTGTTCATACATCATCAAGGGTCATTATATTCTCCCTGAACTAAAATCCTTCCTCTATATATCACAGTTATGTAAATCCTAATGTCTGTGTATTAACCTTTACATTCTGGTCCATGTGTACATGTCCTATAAAGAAGCAGAATTCCGCTGCCTTTTGTGACATTCTGCAACAGCACATGGCCTGCAAGCTACATGTGGCAATTTAGTCCCAGTGGCTCCAATGAACTTTAGTGATGAAACCGGCAGCATTCAGTGGTAATTTATGCAAAGATACAATTTTTTCCTGTGTCTGTGCAGTGCAATGTAACATGAGAAGAGGAAAAAGCTCTCTGAAATAAAATTTCCAATGAGCAAAAGAGCTAGAGGAGATATGAATACCATCCTACTAAATCCTGATCCTATTAACCCCTCTGTGACAGCATTAAGCATATATGTGGAAGCAGGCAGGTGGGCCTTAATGTCCAGCTGCTGCATTTATGCACTGCTGTTTTGTTCTGGGCCCCTCTTTTTTGGCAAGCCTAGACCTGTGACAGTATATCATGGATAGGTTATGCTCAACTATCAATGATTGGGAACCTGTAGGACAGCAGCACTGCACCAATCAGAAGCCCCTCCTACCAGCTTCAGGTGACATGACCCATTTAAAGCTGAATTTAGGAATTCAGACACTTTTTAAAATGTGCTGGCTTGCTATGAGTTAAGTTAAAGGAGGTGCTTATAATTTAAAACTGACCATTTTACTGAGTGCCAGGAGTACAGTTATCACTGTATTCCCAGCACTCTGACAGATGAGATGCTGTCTACACTGCCTCTCCCCTCTGCTGTCCATTCACAGAAGGCTTTTATTATTTTGTGAATGGATGTACATAATACAAAGCGCTCTCTGATTGGGCGGGAGTAGGAAAAGGGCAGGTAGAGCAGCTTCATGTGACTCTGTAACTGCTGGAGCTGACAAAAGAAGGTCCAGAGTTGGAGCACTGGAAATATAGCAAAAGCTATGCTCCGGATGCTCAATAAAAATGTAAATTGTAAACGAAAGCGATAAATCTATGAAGTGCCATACACCTCGTTGGACCTAAAGTGGTTGTAAACTTCACACATGAAATGGCAACAAAGCATATCCCCCTATAATGTGTACTTGTCTCAATTAAGAGCACTAAGTGTCATTTCTGTCTACTGCTTCGTTCCTCTGCTATCAGCATGAATCATTTCTAACATGTTTTCCTGACACCACGAGAAAAATGATGGAAGGGGAGGGTCCCCCAGGAGATTGACAGCCTCAGCTCTGTTCCTGTGTGAAGTGGGTGTGTCCCTTCCCTCCAATCAACTCTCAGATCTCTCCTCACTGAGCTCTGCAGAGTGTAATTTCAGCTCTTCGCTACCTTTTTTTCTGAACTCTGACAAGCTTTGTAAATGCAGCACTTTGGATGTAGAGAAGAGAAGACTGCAGATAAACAGGTACACCTTGCGCTAGGGATGCACCGATCCGATATTCGGATCGGAAATCGGCCCCGATCCGGACAAAATAGCTGGATCGGAGATCGGTAAAGTTCAGCCGTCCCATGAGCCGATCCGGTTTTTGCTGAGTAACGGCTCAGCCATCCCTTACTAGGTGCAGTACTAGTATGGGATGGGAGCCGCTACTTCCTGTATAGGTCCGGCTCACAGGCGGAGGGATAGCAGATGCACTCTGCCTGTGAATGGAGGAGCCACACACATGAAGCAGCGGCTTTGCAGCCGATTGCTTTGTGTGTAGCTCCGTATCGGTATCGGCGATTTCACCTCGCCAGATATCGGTATCAGCTCCAAAAAAGCCAGATCGGTGCATTCCTACCTTGCGATTTGTTTAATCTCTGTGCATCACCGGAGGATAGTCACTTCATTGGGTATATGTGAGGGTTTACAACCATTTTAACCCATATTAACCTGGCAAATTTTTTAAACTGGGTGAATTTCAGTTCAGCTTTAAAATGCAGGTTTCTGTAAGGGGTAAAGGCAGGGCCGGTGCTTCCACTAGGCAAACTAGGCAGCCGCCTAGGGCGCATTGCCACCTAGGGGTGCAGCCAGGAGTCGGCAATCTCTCTCCATCATGAATGATTATTGTGAGCTGAGGGGAGAGGTGGCGGTAGGGGAGGAAGAAGGGACAGAGAAAGATGCCAGGTGTCTTGGGCAGTGGCGGAACTATCAGGCCCTGGCTTTCCACTACTGTTGGAGGGGCCCCAAGAGGCAGGAATGGAGCCCACCAGAGTGCTGCCTGCATGATGATCCTCTTCAGCTGGAGCTGAACAGCCTTAACCCCAGGCAGGAAGTGACTCTCTGCACTGAGTTGGTCCCTGGGTGTTACATGGGGCATCCCTGGTATGAAAGGGAATCGGGGTCACCAGGTGTGACATGGAGGATAGGGGTCACCGGGTGTGCCATGAGGAATTGGGGTCCCTGGGTGTGCCATGGGGGATTGGGGTCCCCAAGTGTGACACGGAGGAACATCAGGGTCCCCAGGTGTGACATGGAGGAACATCAGGGTCCCCAACTGTGACATGGAAAAACATCAGGGTCTGACATAGAGGACCATTGGGGTCACTGAGTATGACAGCATGACATGGAGGAACACGGGGGTCCCTGGGTGTGACATGGAGGAACATCAGAGTCAGTGGGTATGACAGCATGACATGGAGGAATATTGGGGTCCAAGGGTGTGACATGGAAAAACATCAAAGTCCCTGGGTGTGACACAGAGGGACATTAGGGTCCCCGGGTGTGACATGGAGGAATATGGGGGTCACTGGGTATGAAAACATAACATGGAGGAACCATCAGATCAGGGTCACTGGGTATGACATAGAGGAGTATTTAACCCCTTCCCTTTTTTTGGGGGGGGGGGGCAAGTAGCTGGTCTTGCCTAGGACGTAAAATAGTCTAGCACCGGCCCTGGGTAAAGGGGTTAATAATAGCAAATTTACAAATACTAGTCTATGGTGTGGACCTTTGAACATGCCAAGAGCTGCACTTAATGTCCCTGTATTTTCAGTTGGTCACCACAGTTCTACAATGTAACAAAGTTGGGTGATGGTCAGAATGATGATTGGGGGAGGGCAGGATGGGAGGCTAAGCTCCCCTGCTTGAAGCAGACTGATGACATAATTTTTCCTTATTCCTGTGTTCACATTTACATGGAACAATAATAGGAAACAATACAATGCTTAGCCAGAACCTCAATAAACTCAGATGTAAGATTCTATTCAAAGTTCATAGACTGCAATGCACATCTGTACAAAAAAAAATGCTTTACAGACTGATGTCAAAAGCAAAACTAAAATGACAATGTACATTAGCCTTTTGCTAGGCGTTTAGTTATTTCTCCATACAAGACACAAGTCTATAACTGACCCCAAGATGATATTAAACTGACCACAACTGATCTCAAATGACCACGTACACTAACCATTATATTACTGAAAGTAAGTAGCACAGTAAATTATAGGGTTTCACTCTACCTTAAATTGAAGGTCAAATGTTGTCAGCTTTCACACTCAAAAGCAAGTTGAACCCATACCAGTGGCTTGTATCTGAGATCAGCTTGAGGTCAGTTTGCAAATGGCTGAAGATCAATTTAGAACACATTTGAGATGTGTTCACCTCGACTTATATGGGGAATTAAAGCAAATCAGTGGGATGCCTGACACAGCAAATGCAATTATACTCTGCTCCATGAGGCCCATTTCAAATTTTATCATAGAAAAAACAGATAGACCTGGTTAAAAAGATTAAGAGTGTAAGGCTATATTTGATATAACAATGCCTAATGTTTATAATAGAAAAATGTAGAAAATGAGCAATTCACCCAATTCCCATAAAAATTACAACTTGTCATAAACACCAACCCGCTAATTGCCTGGACCTCACGCATAAGCTCACATCACACAGCTAGTAATAAATGTTTTAAAAAAAAATAACTACTAGTGTCTCCATGTGTTTCCAGTGTAAGGATATTTAGGTTGTAGGTAGATATCCTCTAATTATATAGGAGTCGATAATATTTAATTTCAAAATATTCCCAGTATGTTTTATACTTTTTAATATCCCATTTCAAGTCAGATCCTTCAAAAATGATTCCCAAACAAAAATGGCCTTGTATACTAGGGGTAAGGAATAGGAGGAGTTTTGACTTGCCTATAAATTCCCTATCTTGGGGTACAGCACAGGACACAGTATTCATAGACCCTAGATTATAGGCTTGTATCTTCAGGTAAATGGACACTTGCAAAGCTTTTGAGGATATACCTTTGTGGTACCATTCCCCACTGTGTAAGTACTCAGTATTGTAACAAGTAGTACAGATTAATCAATGAATCGAATGGAGGATGGCTGGTGTCCTGTACTTTACTCCAAGTTATAAAATGTATAGGTAAATCGAAATCCCTCTTATTTTAATCTTACAGTACAGGGCACAGGCTGAGTTTTGGTAGATGTTGGGATATCCCTATACAATGAATGAGAAGGGTGGTCAACAGCTAGGCTTTCAAACTTCCAGTTATAAAATGTATAGGTAAATCGAAATCCCTCTTATTTTAATCTTACAGTACACGGCGGCACAGGCTGAGTTTTGGGAGATGTTGGAATATCCCTATACAATGAATGAGAAGGGTGGTCAACAGCTAGGCTTTCAAACTTCCTATCTTTAGAATCTCTGAAAATGGAACACCTTCAATTGGTATAGTGAGAAGTTTGTTAAAGGCTGAAACAGCAGGGTTTATTACTGTTACAGACCACTTATTAGCAAACTCTTCTTCGACTGGATATAGTTCAGCAGTGTTTTTCAGAGGAGTGAAAATATTTTTTGAAATGACTCAATCCTCCTAGATTGCCCATTCTATATGTTCATAAATGGGGGTTGTCTTTTTAGATTTTGTACCCAAAGAGGCATGGCAAGACAGAGGGGGGCCAAGTGTGGCAGTGTTGAGGCTTTTTATGCACAGCAGGAATGAGCAGATCCACATAAGTAAGCACATTATGTGAATCTGAAACTTCAGGTGTAAAGGAGTCTGGGGGTAAAAGATCTCCTAATCCTCTAACTCTGCCTTCAGGCCCTCTTCATTCTTCATTCTCTTTTAGGCAAAATATATTGGGATCCGAGTCAGATGAAGGGGCTTGGCAATTTGGAGCCCTGGACTTAGATGGCTGTATTAACCTTCTTAGCAGTATTCCCGAGCGTGGCTCGGGGTTAAATTTCAGAGCCAAAAGCGGTAACCCAGAGCCACACTCAGGGTACCGCCAGAAGCATCGCTGGATCCTGTAAAAGAGGTTACTTACCTTGTCACTGGGATCCAGCGATGTATGTGGCGGCGGATCTTCCTCCCAATCCTCTCCGTGCCCCGGCTTCCATCTCCTGCGACGTGACGTTCGCAGGGGAGTGGAACCGGCGGCAAATTCAAATGTAAAACACACCAAACGCACTGATACCATTCAAAAAGACATAAATTCACATTACATTGCCCCCCCCCCCCCAGTGCCCTTTCCTGCAGTTTTACTGTACTTTTTATGTGTATATATATATATATATTGTAACAGGAAGTCAGCTAAATCTGGGAATGTAGTCACAGGAAGGAGATACATTTCCACCTGATTTAGAAAGTCCATTAATTAATTTAGGGTGTTGGCTACAGAGCTAGCCAGCAGGAAGTTGAAAGGCCTTCACCTGTTCAGAATGAGGGAGTTAAGGCTCTATAATTTGTTCAGAGAAATTCCTATTGTTTGCTGCCTCCTGTCGCCGTGTGGGCTGGGAGAGGAAGGCAGACATACGTGTACCTCCCGACGCCGTGTGGGCATGGGAGAAGGACTGCTGCCTCCAGAAGCTGTGTCCTGAAGCCATGTGGGCTGGGAGCAGGAGGACAGTCAGCGTGTGCCTCCCGACAGGATGTGTGGGCCTGGGAGAAGACCCCCCGGAGTGATGTGTGCCCGGGACGGTAACCAAGCGTGAATACGTCTCAAAGGTGAGAAGACGAACTGTTGATGTGAAAGAAACAAAAGGACTGTGTTGCCCTGTGAAGCTATTATAAAAGGACTATTGAGTGTCCGCTATAGGACAAGGAAGTCTGCCCGACGGTAGGTTGGAGACAGACACTTAGGCAGGTTCCAGTTGTGAGAAGGTAGCCGCCCACAGAGGCAAGGATTTATTTTCTGTTTTATTTTATTTTGGATGTTTTGCTGCATACAGCCTGGTGAAGAAAACACCATTTAATAAACCACACTGTTTGTTTGCAAGCACTTGTCGGCTACCTCTCTGGGAAAACGCACCCCCCAAGGGGTCATCCACACCCGCCACCGAGCTAATCCCTTACAATATATATATATATGTATACATACATACATACTTTAACTTATTTATAGTTTTTTATTATATTAAAATTTATGCTTTTGTGTTTCAAACGTTATCATTCCCAAGATGTTATAAAGAACGCATAGTAAAAAAAAAAATATGTAAATAGTTGGTTTGTGCTGCTCATTCTCAAGAATTACATGAAAAATAATGGTACCGCTTTCAGCATCTAAAATCCAAAAGAATCATACCGCCAGGGAGGTTAAAGCCCTTCATTGTCCAGGAATGTGGGACATAGTTGCAGAAAAATTTGCCTTTGTTGGATAGGCTGCTTGTTGCATGCCTGAAATGAAACTATAGTTGGATGCAGTGACCATTGTTAAAATCTGGTCCTGCTCTGATGGAAAGGAAGGATCATCACTGAAGTGCTCTGCAGGCCTTTGGTAGAGAGAATGTTCACCTGAGTTTTTTACATGGCTTCTTTTTACCTGTTTTGCACCATAGGTATGGGTGAGTGTGATCCCATGTTGGGTACTCCCAGAATAGGTTGTGGAATATAGGGTATCCAGAAGAAGTAAGCAGCAACTTTTGGGTGAAGACCATCCTTTAGTGACCAGTGTAAAGTGAAAACATTATAAACATAGCCCTGGTTTTTTTTTGTAATGGTCAGAGATGCAGGGTGACCATGTCTTTCCTGTCCACAATGCTGGACCCTATGTAGAGTCCAGGCTTCGTCTGACACGGGGGGCATACCACACAAGGGGTCTTCAGGGTCTGAGTTCCATAAGGATGGACCAAAGCCCTGAACCAGTATAGAATCCTAAGGCTAACTACACGTGTTGTAGAAAGTGCTTTGGTGAGCATCTTAGCTCGAAGCTATATTAGAGACCATCCCCACAGAGTCTGGATACAGCTCCCAAGGTTTTACAAAGTTTGCACTGATCTTGATGCACTGCTTCTATTGTGGTATTAGAAGACTCTGAAGAGTTGATTGAGGAATATGAAGATAAAATAATAAACTAGTTAGGCTAATTGTGATTTCTCCATAAAGAGAAAGTAAAGCCTGGAAACAATTTTTTTTTTGGTTAACTGCAAAGTAAATGCATAATGTGCTAGTATGCAATGCATACTAACACATTATGTGACACTTACCTGCAAACGAAGCCCGTGTCGTCCCCATTGGAGTGCGCATCCATCTTCACCAATCTTCCTCCAGGATCTTTGGCTATGCTAATGACCAGAGCCGCGTGACATCACTCCTGCACATGCGCGCGGGAGCCGCCATTAATGTCACAGGGCTCTGAAGAAATGGCACAGGCGGCCATTCCTTCAGAGTGCATGCGCTGATGATGCCATTAGCTGTATGCAATGTAAATATCTCCTAAACGGTGCAAATTTAGGAGATATTTACAGTACCTAAAGGTAAGCCTTGTTATAGGCACAAACATTACAGGGGGTATACAACCTCTTTAAGGCACTAGCAACAAATGCAGGACTCACATAGTAGGGTGGGGTTATAGGGAGGCACTCAGAGGCATATCCTCAAAAGCTTTGTCAAATGTCCAATGACCCGAAGGTATGAGTATATATCTATAAATACTTAACCTGTGGTCCTGTACTGTACTATTAATATTTGAATTCATTATGTGGGTAATTTGATCTTTTTTTTTCAGATCTAAACAATAGACCTAAGGAGAACTATTGTGATAAAAAGAGAGACAGGGGTATTTTTGTCTGACTGAGAATTCATTCAGAAGAAGAAGGCATTTGGTGGCTTTGCCTTCATACACAAAACCTTAGAGCGCAAAGACAAATCATTTTGTTTAGCTTCAGATAAAGGGAAGGGTTAAACCCCCTGTCAGGTTGTTATAGCAGTCTGTGTGTCCGCTGGGGAGATCCACCCCTCTGTTTTTCCTGGCAATGATTGTCACTGAAACAGTTAAAAATTTTAGAGTTCTCCTGAGAGCAAGAGGGGAAGGAGGATCTTCAAATTTAGACAAAAGTTCTGATGACAACTGTATAAGACGGGAATTCCCTTCATATTGGGGGGGATTTTTTCTCATATACCATTACTCTTCCAGGAAAGTAAATGAAGGGAAATCTCCCCAGGAGGACATAGACAGCAAAAAGCAACCTGATAGGAAATGTATCTCCAGTGGCGGCTGGTGCTCAAAATTTTTGGGGGGGCGCAAAAAGAAAAATGTAATAGGTATTGCTTTGCGTCAAAAAACGCAGTAATAAATTGCGTGACATTGAAGTCATGGTACAGGCATGGCACAGGTGATGGTATAGGCATGGAACAGGTGATGGTACAGGAGATGGTATAGGCATGGCACAGATATGGTATAGGCATGGCACAGATATGGTATAGGCATGGCACAGGTCATGGTACAGGAGATGGTATATGCCCCCTTTCAATGCAGAGACCAGCGTACATGCCCCCTTTCAATTAGAGCTGCACGATTAATCGTTCTGGGATCGCGATCTTGATCCACCCCCCTATGCGATCTCCATCACGAATATCGGCGATTCTGGGGGTGGGGTTATTTCACGGCCGCACCTCCGTCACGCCTCCTCTATGACGCGGCGGGCCGCACCTCCGTCACGCTTCCTCTATTCAGCGCTCTGCAGATGACGAGGCAGGCTGCACCTCCGTCACGCCTCCTCCATTGAGCACTCTGCAGATGACGCGGCAGGCCGCACCTCCGTCACGCCTCCTCAATTCAAGTCTGCAGATGACGCGACGGTGTCTTCCGTCCAACCTCAGCCCCGCCTGCTCTGTCCCCGGAAGTGACGAGGTCCTATTTGTTCACGGGTCCGAGAAAATTATGGCATGATGAGCTTTCCATGAGGTAATCAAGGACAGAGGAGGGGGGGAGAGAGGGGAAAACCCTAAAAACGAAATAATTAAATGTATATTGTAATGAATGAATTATATATATATATATATATATATATATATATATATATATTTCATTTCATTATAATATACATTTATTTATTTATTTTTTTAGGGATTACATTTTCTGCACATAACACTACCTTTTCAGCATTTTTACTTGTGAATTATCAATATAATAATAATTAATAAAATTATTATTTTCATTATATTATTTATTGTATTTTATATATATATATATAGATATATATATATATATCTATATATATAATATATATATATATATTACAATAAATAATATAATTACTATTTTCATTATATTATTTATTGTATTTTATATAGATAGATATATATATATATATATATATATATATATATATATATATATTACAATAAATAATATAATGAAAATAATAATTTCATTAATTATTATTATATTGATAATTCACAAGTAAAAATGCTGAAAAGGTAGTGTTATGTGCAGAAAATGTAATCCCTAAAAAAAAAAAATAAATGTATAAATATACGTGGTGCTGAGAATCGTGAGTGAATCGTGATCTTTATTCCAAGCAAAAAAATCGTGATTCTCATTTTTGTCAGAATCGTGCAGCTCTACTTTTAATGCAGTGACCAGCGTACATGCCCCCTTTCAATGCAGAGACCAGCGTACATGCCCCCTTTCAATGCAGAGACCAGCGTGCGTGCCCCCTTTAATGCAGAGATCAGCGTGCGTGCCCCCTTCAATGCAATGAACATTGTGCTGTGCCCCCTTCAATGCAATAAACACTGTGCTGTGCCCCCTTCAATGCAATAAACACTGTGCCCCCTTCAATGCAATGAACACTGTGTTGTGCCCCCACAATGCAGAGTTCAGCGTGCATGCCCCCTTCAATGCAACTGTGCTGTGCCCCCTTCAATGCAATGAACAATGTGCTGTGCCCCCTTCAATGCAATAAACACTGTGCTGTGACCCCTTCAATGCAATGAACACTGTGCTGTGCCCCCACAATGCAGAGTTCAGCGTGCATGCCCCCTTCAATGCAACTGTGCTGTGCCCCCTTCAATGCAATGAACAATGTGCTGTGCCCCCTTCAATGCAATAAACACTGTGCTGTGCCCCCTTCAATGCAATAAACACTGTTCTGTGCCCCCTTCAATGCAATGAACACTGTGCTGTGCCCCCACAATGCAGAGTTCAGCGTGCGTGCCCCCTTCAATGCAACTGTGCTGTGCCCCCTTCAATGCAATGAACACTGTTCCGTGCCCCCATCAATGCAGAGTTCAGCGTGCGAGCCCCTTTCAATGCAGAGCGCCACAGCATTGTCCCCAATCACTGCAGAGCGCCACAGCATTGTCCCCAATCACTGCAGAGCGCCACAGCATTGTCCCCAATCACTGCAGAGAGCCACAGCATTGTCCCCAATGATTGCAGAGCACCACAGCATTGTCCCCCAATGATTGCAGAGTGCCACAGCATTGTCCCCCAATGATTGCAGAGTGCCCACAGCATTGTACCCCAATGATTGCAGAGTGCCACAGCATTGTACCCCAATGATTGCAGAGTGCCACAGCATTGTACCCCAATGATTGCAGAGTGCCACAGCATTGTACCCCAATGATTGCAGAGTGCCACAGCATTGTCCCCCAATGATTGCAGAGTGCCACAGCATTGTCCCCCAATGATTGCAGAGTGCCACAGCATTGTCCCCCAATGATTGCAGAGTGCCCACAGCATTGTCCCCCAATGATTGCAGAGTGCCCACAGCATTGTCCTCCAATGATTGCAGAGTGCCCACAACATTGTCCCCCAATGATTGCAGAGTGCCCACAGCATTGTACCCCAATGATTGCAGAGTGCCCACAGCATTGTACCCCAATGATTGCAGAGTGCCCACAGCATTGTACCCCAATGATTGCAGAGTGCCCACAGCATTGTACCCCAATGATTGCAGAGTGCCACAGCATTGTCCCCCAATGATTGCAGAGTGCCACAGCATTGTCCCCCAATGATTGCAGAGTGCCACAGCATTGTCCCCCAATGATTGCAGAGTGCCCACAGCATTGTCCCCCAATGATTGCAGAGTGCCCACAGCATTGTCCTCCAATGATTGCAGAGTGCCCACAACATTGTCCCCCAATGATTGCAGAGTGCCCACAGCATTGTACCCCAATGATTGCAGAGTGCCCACAGCATTGTACCCCAATGATTGCAGAGTGCCCACAGCATTGTACCCCAATGATTGCAGAGTGCCCACAGCATTGTACCCCAATGATTGCAGAGTGCCCACAGCATTGTACCCCAATGATTGCAGAGTGCCCACAGCATTGTACCCCAATGATTGCAGAGTGCCCACAGCATTGTACCCCAATGATTGCAGAGTGCCCACAGCATTGTGCCCCAATGATTACAGAGTGCCCACAGGATTGTACCCCAATGATTGCAGAGTACCCACAGCATTGTACCTCAATGATTGCAGAGTGCCCACAGCATTGTACCTCCATGATTGCAGAGTGCCACAGCATTGTACCCCAATGATTGCAGAGTGCCACAGCATTGTACCCCAATGATTGCAGAGTGCCCACAGCATTGTACCCCAATGATTGCAGAGTGCCCACAGCATTGTACCCCAATGATTGCAGAGTGCCACAGCATTGTACCCCAATGATTGCAGAGTGCCCACAGCATTGTCCCCCAATCAATGCAGAGACCAGCGTGCGTGCTCCCTTCAATCCAATGCACTTACCTGGCGGCGGCTCGGCTTCCGGCGGCGGCTTCTCCCCTCCTCGATACTTCGTCTTCTTCTGCGGCGGCGGGAAGGTGAGCGGCTTCTCTCTCGTCTCGGCCTCTTCTCTGCGGCGGGAACCGGCGGGAAGGGGAGCGGCGGTGACGGTGAGTGACTGACACACGCACCGGCACCGCCCCCATTGCGACGTCAGCGATCAGATGTCCTGGATGATGATTGGTCCAGGCTGGAGACTGGACCAATCACAGCCAGGATATCACGAAGGTGGGGGTGGCCAAGCACTCTTTCCTGCGCCCAGGTTACGCCCCCGGAAGGCAGCCAATCGGCACCTCTTCTGGGTCGTAAACCCCACCCCCCCCCCCCTTTAGCCACCACATAGGCCGGCAAACCAATTTTTTTTTTTCATAACTTTATTGTTCTTTTTGCCATTTTTTTTTTTCCTTTTTTTAGGGGGGGCGGCGCGCTGGCGCCCCCTATGCACGGGCCGCCACTGTGTATCTCTTCCTTAAGCCTAGTACATACTGCTGCTAGATTTTTTTTTTTTTTTTTTCGTTAAACCCATTGGGCCGAACGCAAAAAAAAAACCCGACAGCTCAGGTCGGAGCCGCTGTACTAACATTCAATCTCCCCTGCTGTTCTATTGTGTTCTGACATTGTGTTTCCCCCCATCAGCAGAGCGCGTTGATCAGGAGTCGGTTGGCAGACATTTTTCGGTCATGCCCCTTCGACAGAAGCCAGCCCGGATGCAGTACACACAGAACGAATGTCGGCCAGTGCCACCCGACATTAAGCCAATGTGTACGGGCTTTACTCTATGCTATCTGAAAGAAAAAAAAAATGTATCAATACATACAAACTACATACTCTTTATTGGGCCTCACAATTAGCATATAAGACCACAACAATTTGCTTGTAGTTATAGTGACTTTTGTTGTGTCTTTATTTGCTTACTTTTGCGTTAAAATGTCTCCTTTAAAACATACTTTATCTTGCAATGTCTTTGTGGCCCGAAGGAATTCCTATTTCTTCTGAATACTTTTGACAGTTTTCTTTTAATCAGTTTTGATCTACTGTAGCTTTAGGCAGTCCAATCTTTACGTATTACTGGCCCAATTTTATCTGAGGGAAAAACGTAGCTTTACATTTTTCACTGAAGTTCTGTTAAAAATGGTGAAAGGTGTAAGAAAACCATCACTTAGCTTGTATTACACACTTCTGAGTCAGCAGCCTGTTTCTGAGACTGAGTCACCTTTTATGTGCTCATGAATCACAGGATGTAGGTTTTTATTTCTAGCTCTTTGAAATGTAATAGAGTAAATCCAACATTGTTTGTATTATGTTGGATGAGTTATGATTTTATTTATTGTAACAAAGCTTTGCAAAACCTGGACTCATGGAAGTAATTACACTTAAGGTGATTGTATAGTCTTGTTTTATTCCTATTAAAATAACAAACATGTTATACTTACCTCCTCTGTGCAGTGATTTTGCACAGAGCTGCCCTGATCCTTTCCATTCTCCGATCCCTGGCTGGAGCTCCTGGCCCCTCCCTCCTTGTGAGTGCCTGAGCCGAGCTGCAGCTCCATATATCCATTCAGATGGCATTCAGTCCCGCCCCATCTCTTTCCTGATTGGCTGAGTTTGATTGACAGTGGCGGGGGGCCAATGGCGCTGCTGCTGTGTCTCAGCCAGTTGGGAGAGAGAGTCTTGAATGGCTGAGGCACTCGTGGACATCGCTGGATAGAGATGAGCTCAGGTAAGTATTGGGGGGTGAAGGGGCTAAAGAGGGGCTGCTACACACAGAAGGCGTTTTAGATAAATAAAACCTTCTGCCTTTATGGCCACTTTAAGCTTACGGGGGGGTCAACTCACCAGCCATAAACCAGCATACTAGTAGCTGCTGATCTTTAAATAATGCTCCAGAAATCAGGTATTTACAATAGCCAGTATGAAAGCATTACATGATTATTTGACAGCATTTCAGTGAAATTAATATTTATCGTTCTTTTTGTAAAAGATCTTACACCAGCACAAAGAATGGGAAACTTCACATTTATGTAACTTTGCTGTAGTCTGTCGCTATTTGTAAAAACCATTTACAGACAGCCGGAAACAAAATAAAAATGGCAGTTGGCAGTTTTATTCTCAGGAATTAGTTGGCAGGAAGTAAATTTTGCAAAGGAAAATAGTGCCCCCCGCTTTTATTTTTTTCTTCCATTCTTGGAAATTTCTAAAATGTTACATATTTATCAATATTTAAACTTCTTTACACACTCCAGTGTATTAAAATTATATAATTTAGCTATAGTAGCACTTATGCAAATTGTGTGTAGTATTTACATTTTCATGTGGCTATTTATATATATATATATATATATATATATATATAGCAAAATAATCACTCTGCCGGATAAGTGTAACTTTTTTTTTTTTTTTAAAGAAGTCCTACTCCATCTTAAAATTACAAAAAAATTGATTGCCCAGCCCAAAAAAAAAAAAAAAAAACTTTCTAGCTGAAGTTCAATCCTTTTCTAAGGCTACCCCCACACTAATTCCTCTCTGCCACCTAATGTCCTCAGTCTTTTATGTGGAAAGACCAGCATCATTCATGTCTCCATACTCCATCACCACCGCTCTTTGCACACAAACTTGTGCACATAATGGCGCTTATTGTCCTTACCACTCTCTGACAACTACCCAGGTCCAGACAGTGGTGACAAGGAAAAGAACCCTGCAGCATAACATGACCAACATTTTGAAATCTGAAAATAAAAATATAAAAATGAAATACTGGCTTGTAGGCGCATCTGTGACTCTTTTGTCCCCTAAATAGTTTTTTTTATTGCAAGGTGCAATAGAACAGTATGCAATGGGTGTATGTCACTGTAACATATGCGGACAGGGCAGCAATAAACTCTTTGGAGTGGAAATGGGCTACCAGAAGTCATAAACAGCCCTAGATGCCCTGACAAAATTTAGCAGCTTTAGTATGCACTGGTTACTTTGACAATATCTCAATGGCTAATTTACCTACCTAAACAATGTTGCGTTGTTTTTTATGAAATGTGCATTTTTTTGGTACATTATTTTACCTATATTTATTTATTTGCTATCAAACACATTCCTAATTCACAACGTTTTATTTTTTTTATTTTTTGCCCTTACTACCGCTTTATTCTATCAAAAGACAAGCAATTAGAATATTTACTCGTAGGTTTAAATAGGACTGCAACTCATCTAATGCAAGGGTCTTTAAACTATGGCCCTCCAGCTGTTCAGGAACTACAATTCCCATCATGCCTAGTCTTGTCTGTGAATGTCAGAGTTTTACAATGCCTCATGGGATGTGTAGTTCTGCAACAGTTGGAGGGCCGTAGTTTGAGGATCCCTGATCTAATGCAACCGAAAAAAAAAAAACTTCCATCCTCACAATTTTAAACCAAAGGTTTATTCAAAGGAAGGCAAAAAAAAAAAAGTTCCCATTTTTCTTACCAG
This sequence comes from Pelophylax lessonae, assembly GCF_965119305.1. Taxonomy (NCBI): domain Eukaryota; kingdom Metazoa; phylum Chordata; class Amphibia; order Anura; family Ranidae; genus Pelophylax; species Pelophylax lessonae. The sequence goes on from NC_138772.1 coordinate 151,244,708, forward strand.
GGACAATTCCTTCTTAAACGATAAAAACAAATATTCCTCTACATCATCATTCATTCATCAATCTACTGAGTTGGCTAGAACCCACTTATGTGGAAAACTGTTCAGCATTTTCACAGCTCCTCCTGTATATATCTATTTATGTGCAGGTTAATCTTTTTGCCTTTGGTTCTTTGAGTTGGCATGATAGACTTTTTGGCTGGGTTCATGCTTTTGCGATATCATACATCGCATGTGATTTGCACTGCATTACTGTGCAGATCACATGCAATGTCAGGTGAACTTGTCCTGTCCCCGTAGTGCCGGTTCACACTTCCGCGTGTGCGGCGATCGCATGTAATATCGGAGCGCACTGCTCCTTCATTACATGCGATCGGATGTGCAGTGCGAATTCAGCCGTACACTTTGTATGGCTAAATTCGCACTGCACCCGCACAAAAGTCGCACATGAGGCATTTTTTCAGCCGCATCAGGATCGGATCGCACAGTGGTTCACACTTGTGTGATCCCATCCTGTGCGAACTGTCAGATCGCACTGCGATATGCGATTAAACTGGGGGTGTCGTTAACATTTCATTGACACCCCCAGCGTATCGCATATGGCAGTGTGAACTGCCAGATGTGCGTTTGCGATGCGGGAACAGGCTGCGAATTCGCAGCCTTCCCGCATCGCATAGGTGTGACCCGACACTTAGCAGAAAAACACCCCCAAAGCATAATGTTTCCATCTCCATGTTTGACAGTGGGGATGGTGTTCTTGGGGTCATAGGCAACATTTGTCCTCCTCAACACACTGCGAGTTGAGTTGATGCCAAAGAGCTCGATTTTGGTCTCATCTAGCCACAACACTTTCTCACAGTTCTCCTCTGAATCATTCAGATGTTCATTAGCAAACTTCAGACGGGCCTGCATGTGCTTTCTTGAGCAGAGGGACCTTGCGGGCTCTGCAGGATTTCAGTTCTTAACAGCGTAGTGTGTTACAAATTGTTTTCTTGGTGACTATGGTCCCAGCTGCCTTGAGATCATTGACGAGCTCCTCCTGTGTAGTTCGGGGCTGATTCCTCACCGTTCTCATGATCATTGAAACTCCAGGAGGTGAGATCTTGCATGCAGCCCCAGACCGAGGGAGAGTGACAGTTATTTCGCACCAACTTTTGTCACCCTCTCACCAAGCTGCTTGGTCTTGTAGCCCATTCCAGCCTTGTGTAGGTCTACAATCTTGTCCCTGACATCCTTGGACAGCTCTTTGGTCTTGGTCATGGTGGAGAGATTGGAATCTGATTGATTGATTGCTTCTGTGGACAGGTGTCTTTTATACAGGTAACAAGCTGGGATTAGGAACGCTCCTCTCCCTTTAAGAGAGTGCCCCTAATCTCAGCTCGGTACCTGTATAGAAGACACCTGGGAGCCAGAAATCTTGCTAATAGATAGGGGATCAAATACTTATTTCACTCATTAAAATGCAAATTAATTTATAACTTTTTTGAAATTCATTTTTCTTGATATTTTTGTTGTTGTTCTGTTTCTCACTGTTAAAATAACCCTACCATTAAAATTATAGACTGATCATTTATTTGTCAGTGGGCAAACATACAAAATCAGCAGGGGGTCAAATCTTTTTTTTCCTCACTGTATTTACCGTCATTTGTAGCCGCTATAATTTTCACACAAACCAATTAGAAGACACTTATTTTTTTACCAAAAAGAAATGTAGCAGAATACATTTTGGTCTAGATTTATGAAGACATTTTATTTTTTATAGGATATGTTTTAAAAAGTAAAAAATGTAAAAAGTAAAAAAAGTTTTTTGTTTTTTTTAAATGTCAGTCTTTTTTTGTTTATAGCGCAAAAAAATAAACTCAATGGTGATAAAATACCACAAAAAGAAAGCTCTATTAGTGTAAAAAGAAATGATATACATGTTATTTGTGTACAGTGTTGCATAACCACGCAATTGTTAGTTAACCACTTGCTGGCCGCCAGCAGTACATATACTGCGGCAGGTCGGCTCTGTCCTGCGAAACAACAAAACTGTACGTTGCTTCGCAGGACCGCTATGGAGGCACACGCCGATTGGCTACAGGGAGAGCCAATCAGCAAGTCCGGCACCCACAATTGCCGCCGGGCACCCACGATCGATCCCTGTGGAGACAGAACGGCGGTCTGCCGTTGTAAACATGACAGACCGCTGTTCTGTCAGTAATGAACACAGGTATCCTATGTTCCTCTTATTTAGGAACACAGTTCTCTGTGTTCATTCAGTGAATACAACCCCCTAGGGACACATTTAACCCATTTAACGCCCCTGGTGTTAGCCCCTTCCCTGCCAATGTCATTAGTACAGTAACAGTGCATATTTTTAACAGTGATTACTGTAGTAATGTCACTGATCCCCACAAAAGTGTCAAAAATGTCAGTTAGGTGTCTGATCTGTCCTCCACAATGTCGCAGTCCCACTAAAATTTGCTGATCGGCGCCATTACTAGTTAAAAAAAGAAATAAATAAAAATGGCAAGTCTTTTCCCTAGTTTGTAGACGCCATAACGTTTGCGCAAACCAATAAATGTACTCTTTTTGGGATTTTTTTACCAAAAATATGTAGCGGAATACATATTGGCCTAAAATGATGAAAACGTGATTTTTTAATTTTTTGTTGGGAATTTTATATAGCAGAAAGTAAAAAATATTGTTTTTTTCTTTTTTTTCTGAATTGTCTCTCTTTTTATGTTTATAGCGCAAAAAATAAAAATCGCAGAGGTGATCAAATACCACCAAAAGAAAGCTCTATTTGTGGGAAAAAAAGAACATCAATTTTATTTGGGTACAGCATCGCACGACCGCGCAATTTTCAGTTAAAGTAACGCAGTGCCAAATCGCAAATAAATGGCCTGGTCATTAAGGGGGTAAAACCTCCCAGTCCAGAAGAGGTTAAAGTAGCGCAGCACCGTAAATAGCAAAAAAGCTGTGTTAGTTAAAAAAAAAAACTAACCTAACTTTTTTAGCTGGCTCCTAGATTCAAAGTAAATTTGTCAATCCCTGCGTTATAACACAGCATAAGTGCTCAGCTCTCCTCCTAAATTCTATTATTCTTTTCCCCTAAAACACAGTTTAATTTGAGAGCTGCTGTAAAAAGAATAAGCTAAAGTTGTGTATTTGCAGCTAATTGCTGCAAATGATGTGACTTGCTTAAAGCGGAGTTCCACCCTGGATTTGTATTTTTTTTTTTTAATACCCCCGGGACAGTCAGGGCTAGTGCATTCCACAATGGCTAGCCTCTGATCTGTCCCGGGTTGCACTTACCTGCAAGACGAAATACTTACCTTGCAAACGTCTTGTCCAGCGCTGCCATCTCAGATGTGGGCAGCTTGAAGCCAGCGCGTCCTCTTCGGCGTCTTCTTCCGCCTTCTGTGGTCCCACGATGCTCTGCGCCGGCCCCGACGTCACTTCCGGGTCGCGCGCGTCACCCCTCCACAGCTTCTGGGCATGCCCAGAAGCTGTTTAGAAGGGGATGACGCTCGCGACCCGGAACTGACGTCGGGGCCGGTGCAGGCGCAATGATTCCTGGGAGCTATGACGTCCAGCTCCCAGGAATCATTGCAGAGCCAGGAAGTGACGACGGGCCGCGGCCGAGGAAGGAGGAAGAAGGAAGTAAGGTAAGTATATTTTCTTCGCTACGAGGTAAGTAAAAAAAAAAAAAATATGCGATTATCCATTTCTTTTTCAGGTGACCCGGAGCGAGAAGATGGAGGTAAGTATAAAAATAGGGTGGAACTCCACTTTAATCATCCAAGATGTTAATGTTAGGGTTGACTCCTAAGGGATATCAAGCATAGCATTTGAAAAATGAATGACCTGTGCATTACTGCACAGAAATAATCCAACATAAAAATCTCTGAATGATCATTTAGAGCTTGTTCCATTTTTCTGAAAGAAATTCAATTGCACAATTTAGAAAAGAATAGCCTGATTTCCGATTTAGATTTTGGCATGGTTCACACCTCTTTATTTTAGTGTGGTGCATTTCTTTTTTTTTTTCTTATCTTTTGGTTGATGCCCTTTTTTTGTGCAGTTAGTTTTTTTTTTTTACATAATAACATTCAGCCTAGAGCTGCACGATTCTGGCCAAAATGAGAATCACGATTTTTCAGCTTGGAATAAAGATCACGATTCTCTCACGATTCTCTGTGTAACAAAAAAAAATTGGGATAACTTTACTGTTACGTTTTTTTTTTATTCATTAAAGTCTATTAATTGCGTTTGAAAGACTGCTGCGCAAATACAGTGTGACATAAAATATTACAACAATCGCCATTTTATTCTGTAGGGTCTCTGCTAAAAAAAATATATAAAATGTTTGGGGGTTCTAAGTACTCTTCTAGCAAAAAAAACTGATTTTAACTTGCAAGCAACAAATGTCAGAAAAAGATCCAGTCTTTAAGAGGTTAAACTTCCTTTCTCCCTGGCAGAGGGAAGGAAAAGATACAATGTAATTATTTTTGTTTATAGTTACTGGGAGACTTTGCGGGAGGCTTTTTTTTTTTTTTTTTTTCCACAGCTGTTCTCTCTGCTATGCAGCTATGCAAAGAATCAAGCATATTTCAGGGTTAGATCGTCAGGAGGGGTGAATCGAGATCGCGATTTTCATACGATTAATCGTGCAGCTCTAATTCAGCCTTTCCATAAAAATGGCTGCTTGGCCCAGACATGGAATACACAGGCTCCTGCAGCCACAGACTAGTCCCCAGCTTCCATGCATAATCACTTGGAGGTGTTCTTTTCCTACTAAGGTCTCCTACATACTGGCACTCCTGCCTTTAGCTTTTCTAAACGCAGGAGAAGTTATCTGGGAAGTTTGAGTTGGTATCAAAAAGTTTTGAGGCTACCTCTGTTTCCAAGAAAATACTTTATTTTATTTTATTTATGCACTATCACCTTGAAAATAGACCCCTTGCACAGCAATACGGCTCTCCCAGCGTTCCTGCCACTTCTGGAATGTGTCCTGGGAGTCTTCTTTTCGAAGCTTGTCAACCTTCTGCTATTCGCGCTAGATCTCCGCAATGGTGTCAAAACGGCGACCTTTCAGCTGGATGTTCAACTCATTGCCGCATCGCTGTAAACTTGCCCGATCATGTCAAACATCTCTGTGGCAGTTTTGCCCAGTTTTGCGCATAATTTCACATTTGCTCTAACTTGGTGTCCGTGATGAAATTGCAGAAGTGGTAACACACGTGGTCAGAATAGCACCAGTTGCACAGCTCCCAATATACACAGGTCTATAGCTTTTGGGACACTGATTTATGAAGGTTGGTGCACCTTCATAAGGTGTGAAGATGTGCTGCCATCTGTTGGCGTGTCATAAAACTAGTCTCAAAACCTTTTGATACCACCTCGTATAAACTGTGTTTATGCATCCCAGATCCCTTTTTGCATGTGTTAAGAGGTTTAGCCACATTTAGATGCGTTTGTTAATTCTTGTCTGTGTTTACATCGGCTAAGCTCTATTCAGCTCTGTAAAACCAACACTAAATGTACAGTGAATGCAAATTTTTCTTAATCTGGTAAGCGTTTTGTTTTTAATGTTAGCGTGTATGAGGCCTTAGGCCTGCACTTCTCCATTCCTCTCATGGCCAGTGCAGAAAGCATATACATGTAGCACTTTTGAGGACTTTTTCAGTTCACAGTATGTGATTATATTGCAATATTGTGATTCTGCGGTTACGCCATTCTGTTGCGATTTTTTTCACGGTACATATTGTGTTTTACATTTATAATCACTGTATTAGAGTCTATCTAGGAACCAGTGTTTGATTTTATGATATTGATATTTATACAGGGTTACAAACATCCGATTTATAAACCACTCTACTACAAACGGAGGGAGACAACAAAGTGAGGAGAAATCTCCCCCTAGGAAGGGAAATTCGCTCCTGTAAGAGTTCTCATGGGAAAAAGGTGTCTTTACTGAAGCTTTATCACCAATCCTTCTTTCCACAACAACCCAAAATGTTCAAAATCCAATTGTCATAGGGGCATAAAGTGGAGGTGAAATCTTCTGAACAGGGGAACAGACCGCAAAAACAAATGTTAAAGGGGTGGTAACCCTTCCCTATGCTATCCATAGAGAAGGGTTAGCTTCCCTATGGATCATTACAAAAACAAATTCAACTTAAGAACAAATTTACAGAACCTATTTTTTTTGTAACTCGGGACCGTCTGTATACAATCCACTTGGATTTATGTATTCACTGTGTACCATACTATTTACCAAGGACACTAAGGCCTCTTGCACACTGGATGCTTTTACAGCTGCTGTTTTTGACTTGAGACATCTTTTGTCTGCAGCCAGTAACCTCCCAAGCATGTTATCCTATGTGTCCATGCACACATAGGCTGTCATCAGCAGTTTTCTGGCTGGAAAAAAAACTCAGAACTAGTGGGTTTGAGAGGAGTTGTTCAACAGTAAAAACGCTCTAACTCTGATAAAAGCTTAAAAACGCTGAATAACATGGCTATTCAGCGTTTATCAGCGTTTGTGAGTCATAAGCTTTCGTGGCAGTATAGTTTGCTTAAAGGGTAACTCCACTTTCGTGAGGGGAAAAAGAAAAAACAACATAGCATATACAATTGCTACACAAATCATATTGTAATTGAATGTTATTAAAAAATTTCTGAAAATGCAATGCAACGTGGCTACCTGGAGCTGTTCTGTACACAGAATCTGTACTGACCACACCCCAGAAACATAATTTCCTGCTTGTGTGATTGGCTCAAGTCAGATTTCTGGATACAAGTCAGATTTCTGGCATCCCCTGCAACAAAAATTTCATTTTTGGTGAGATACTCCCAATAGGAACACGTCTAAAGGGATGCAGGCCCAGCAGATTTCCTCATTAGAGCCCTGCAGCTGCCACAGCTGATAGATAATTATGAAACCACTCCCATTTGACCCACGCAGCACAGAGGAACAAACAATGTTTTCTTTAGAATAACAAAAGGTAGGAATCTGCAACAAAATTTGTTAAAATCCCTGCAATGTACAGAGATCATCCAGAGGGGAATGTTTTTTTTTTTTTTTTCAACAAAAGTGGAGTTAAGCTTTTAACTACCTCCCACCCGGGCCATAGTACATATACGGCCGGGCGGGAGTCTCGTCCTTCTGAATGGACGTTCCGGAACGTCCTTCAGAAGGAGAGAGATCGCGCCGCCGCGGGCACGCGCAGCGGCGCGATCTCGATGTGCCTGTGTCCCTCGGACACACGGCAACAACATTCGGCAGGAGGGCCCTGTGATTGGCCCTCCTGATCACATGATGGCTGTGTCCAATCACAGCCGTCATGTAATGTAAATAGAGCCGTTGTAACGGCTTCGATCTCTTCTCCTCCTGACAGATCCTGTCAGTGAGGAGAAGATCAGAGGATCGGTGCTGCTGCGGGGGTGATCAGTGAGTATTTCTAATTACTCACTGATCACAGGGGGGGGGTCTGTGCTGGTAATCAGAACATTGATTACCAGTGCAGCCCTGGGGGGGGGGGGGGTGCCACTAAGCCACCAGGGATGCCCACCCATGACCACCAGGGATGCCCACTATGGCCACCAGGGATGGCAAGCAGGGCTCAGAGAGCCCCCCAGTGCCCTCCCTATCAGTGTTGCCCATCAATGGCATCTATCAGTGCTGCCCACCAGTGCCATTATTGCCATCTATCAGTGCCGCCCACCAGTGCCCATTATTGCCCCCCAGTGCTGCCTATCAGTGCCCCCCATCAGTGCCACCCATCAGTGCCGATCATTGCCGCCCAACAGTGCCCATCAGTGCCGCCAATCAGTGCTGCCTATCAGTGCCCATCAGCGCTGCCTATCAGTGCCCACCAATGCTGCATATCAGTGCTATCTATCAGTGCCACATATCAGTGCCCATCAGTGCTGCATATCAGTGCCACCCCATCAGTGCCACCCCATCAGTGTCTCCTCATCAGTGCCTGTCAGTGCGGCATCATCAGTGCAGGAAAAAACATATCTATTTACAAAATTTTATAACCTAAACAAGAAACTTTTTTTTTTTTTTTTCAAATTTTTCAGTCTTTTTTTATTTGTGCACCCAAAAAGAAAAAACCTGACGGTGATCAAATACCACCAAAAGAAAGCTCTATTTGTGGGGAAAAAATGACACAAATTTGGTTTAGGTACAGCGTTGCATGACCGCGCAATTGTCATTCAAATTGCAACAGCGCTAAAAGCTGAAAATTGGTCTGGGAAGGAAGGGGGTTTAAGTGCCCAGTATTGAGGTGGTTAAAAAAAGCTTAAAAAAAAAGATAAAAACTCCTTCTACAACTACAGCTTTCTACTGGCGTTTTGATAACATCCAGTGTGCCTGAGGCCTAAGGAGAAAGGTTTTAGACTTTGCACTGTATAATTAAACACAATTCTTTTACTGACACTACTAAGGGCACTAGGCGTAACAACGTACACTCTCATTATCAGAAAGCTACATTGAGAGAAAGTGTATAAACTGTCACTCCGTCCCACAGGGAGGGGGACACAACATTTCATACATAAAATAATATAATGTATTTTAAAAAATTGACGGATATCCTTAAAAAAGTGTTGTACTGATTTGATTCTGATAGTTCAGCAAAGGTATGCTTTAATAGACATTGTGTAAATGTTTCTGGAAATAATTAATTGGCAGATTGTCTGTGTTTTGCAGGTGACATTTCGGACGAGGATCTACCACTGCAATATTAACAGCCAAGGAGTCATCTGTCTCGATATCCTGAAAGATAACTGGAGCCCGGCATTAACCATTTCTAAAGTTCTCCTCTCCATCTGTTCACTGCTCACAGACTGCAACCCTGGTAAGAATCTGGGCTTAGAGACGATGTCCTTCTCTACGTGCTTCTCTACTTTACTTTTCAAATATGTGTGGTGTCATATCAAAGAATATCTCATCAGTCCTTGACTATGAAGGAGATTACAGTCTAACCACAGTTAGAATAACATGCTCACCCGAGCTGTTTAGTAGCTGGGTAATCTGTTTGTTTTTGGGTCATAAAACAGGGACATGAGGAAGAAGGCCACATAAATATAATAGAAACATAAAAAAACTGCAGATAGCTTTCCCGGTATGAAAGAAACCTCAATCTCAAGCTGAAAGGCTACATAAAGGTTGAATAATAGGAAGGAACTACTTCTGAATTGCCACATTTCTTGCAATAACAAGGATGTCTCTGGCCTCCTAAGTTGCCATAATGAGATTATTTAGAGGTGCACCGAAAATTTCAGCCGAAAATGGTGTTATATAAGAGAAAAAGGATCTGCGATTTTACTGCAATTTAGCCATGATTTTACCACGATTTAGCCCCAATTTTCCCATCATTTTACTGTGCTTATGGTGTGTTTTGTCATGTGACTCAAAAACCGCATCAGAAACATAACATGGGTGCATTTTTGATGTGTTCTTGCTCCATTTTTAATGCATTTCAACGGAGAGGTACGTTTTTGGTGAAGTTTTTTTAACTGACCAAAAATGCAGCAAGCAGAATTTTTAACACCACGACAGAAGCACAATGGACCATTGTGAAGATATACATATATTATTATTATTATACAGGATTTATATAGCGCTGACAGTTTGCGCAGCGCTTTACAATATAAGGGAAGACAATACAGTTACAATACAATTCAATACAGGAGGATTTAGAGGGCCCTGCTCGTTAGAGCTTGCAATCTAGAAGGGGGGTGTATAGAATTTAAAAAGATACATTTTTGTTGAGCTTTTCTTGCGCTAAAGGTGCCAATAGTGGGCGACAATAAATTCATATTTATTTAATTCATGATATTAATTAAAAAGTTGAACATAATTCAATTATATATAAAAATATATATTTTTAAAAAACTGTAGTTGTTGGCCAATTGCATCCTGCATTTTGGGTTTCAGCAGTAAATGGTTGTTGGAATATCCCATTTTACATGGGCCAAAAGCTTCACTTTTTGGTGTAGAAGAGTGAAGTAGAATGTGCCATGTGTGTGCTGAAGTCCCCATGAGATGAAGATGGCAGTGGGGGCCTACTACACTCTGATGGATTGCTTTAAGTGATTGTAAACGTTTCTTTTCTTTTTTTTTTTTTAAACAAGCATGTCCTGATCAGGGATCAGACACAAAGACCACTTGCTATAACCTGCAGCTATAGTCTGCAGCAGTCCATAGTCTGCAGCACTGTTCGAGTTTAACTTTTTCAACTCAGAGGTTGAACGGAAGTGGATTTGTTGATCGACATTTGTTCCACCACAGTGGCCATACATGGATCAAAATTTGTATGGTCTCTTGGTGATCTGCCCAAATTGTGATCTATGTATGGCCAGCTTTAGTAATCTTCCAGCCTAATAATAAAGAGCTCTGATATCCAAGAGTCTTTATTACTTATAGATGGTTATACTCTGCTTAGTCTGTGGATTAGTTACTCTGCTTCGTCTTTGGGTTGTAAAACAACCCATTCAGTTGAAAGTAGAAATGAAAGAGAAAAGATTTGTGTATACATATAAAGAACATTATAAACACCTTTTTTCCCTTTTTAATAAGTGATCACGTGACCTCTGTTCTCAGCTGAATAAGAAGCTCAAAGAGTTGGAAAGGAGAAACAGCAGTACACTGGTATTCCTAGTGAAAGGCTGTACAAGGGGGAGGGGGTGTCAACCGAAATCTGATCAGGCTGAGTTACCAGCACAGCCAGAAAACTGACCGTGCTGTTCTTTCCTGCCTAGTGTTGTCAGTTTTTATTGGGAAAGTAAAGGTACTGGCAGGAACGCCAGGGATTTCTAAACAAAGGAAACAATACAAAGAGAACAGGATACTTTTTCTTACACGTGTTGCAGCAGGCACATATCAGAAATATGGAATGTTGGGTTTACATATTCTTTACTTGTACCTTTTGAACCACATTAAAGTGAACTTATACTGAAAGGTTAACATATTGCTATTGGGTCGATAAAAGTAACAGAAGGGCTGAAATACTCACTTTTCGTTGAGAAGATACAGCTTCAGCTTCTTTTAAGTGTGGATAACATTACCATATTTGGTCTTGTTATCACTGTTGAGGGGGTGGATCAGAATTTCGATTGGCAGATAATTTCCTACCCACCCATGCAGAGCAAAGCAACAGATTAATTTTACTGAGAGCCCTTGCAGCAGTTTTTACCTACCTTACCTTTGCTTGGGGAACATGGGACCTATTCTCCTTCCTCCCATGTGACAGAACTGGTTTCCTTAGAATTGTGTAAGCTGTAAGCGGTAAGTATAAACTGCTGGGGACTGCCATTAAGCTGAACCCAATGCTTTGCCCTGCATGGTGTGAGCACAGGTGAACCCATTTGGCCCCGGAATGTTGATATCAATATGACTGTGGTAGGGACATTAGAGAGTAAGTTCCTTTACCAGCAATGATTAATGGTCTAATGTTGTCTGTTAGACACTGCAGAATAATAAGTAAATAAACGGTGCTTTGCACATAGACATGTGAAACCATCAAAAGGACCAAAAATATAGATTAACGGCCATAGGCATTGTTTACTTCATTCAAACTACTGTTCTGAGCATGTGTATAAGGCTCATGCACATTGCAGCTCAAAGAAGCGGCTCCTACAGGCTTTTGAGCTTTTTGGAGCTCTCATTTTTTTTCTGCCCGGAAACTCCTCTAAATGTTAGCCAATGTGTCCATGCACACTATGGCTTTTCCAGGAGTTTACAGGCAACAAAACCACAACAAACTCATGTTTTTTGAGAGGAGCTTTTGAGCAGAAAAGACGCCTAAGGCCCCAAAAACGTGCGTAAAAAGCGCAAATGAGCATGAAAAAGCACGAAGAAGCTGGAAAACACACACAAAAAAACATAGAAAAAATGAGGGGAGGGTTTGTAAAAAAAAAAAAAAAAAAAAAAACACCTATGGCCAAAGGAGCTCAAAGAAGATCAATAAAACCATGCAAAAGAGCCCAAAAAAGTACAAGCTTCAAGCTGAAATAAAAGCTCAAATGCCTGTAAAAGCAGCTTTTTTAGCTGCAGTATGCATGAGCCCTAAAGGGTTTACCTATATATTTATATAACACATTATCTGAAATTGAAAAAAACAAAAGATAATAATTGAAACAATGCTGATCCCATTTAATAACATTGTTCGAAGATAATCAAAAAGCTGCATATAGCAGATTATAGCAACACTCCCTTGATATGAGTCCATATAATTCTATTTAAGTCCTATCATACAGGTCCCACTGGAGATACATATTTATTATGTTTACATTGTTATCTCAGAACAGCCTTTAGCTTGCCCAAGACAGAAGACAGATTGTCATTCTAGCTCACACCAGAGAAAGGGTCTTGAAAGGTTCTCCTAAATGCATTTTATTTTGTGTTTATTTGCCACATGCCCTTGGCTTGTAGCACAGTACCATTCACACGAGCTTCAGACATGAGATCCAAGCACAGATAAAATGTAAGCACTGACCCTTTACAGATGATGGAGCTGTGGAACATTGTTCTGAAGGCAGCACGCTTATCATATGAATACAGCGAAGCTTTATCTGATCTAATTGCTTTCTTTCAATTGCATTTACATGGGCTTCCAAGTGGAGCGGGTTGCCTTTGTTTTTCTGTACGCAGAATTGTTTTGTTGCTCTTCCTCCTCCAAAGTGATTACCAGAAGAACTATCAAGTGATTTCTGTTTATTCCGGTGTTTCCAGCAACACAAATTTGAATGCAGCAAAGAAATATATTGAAATAATGATATATGTGGCACTGATCATGGTGAGGGTTTAATTTCTTTTGAATTAAAGTGTATGCTATGAATTGGCATTCAGCACACCATATGTAATTATCAGAAATGTTTTTTAAATACCGCTTTCCTTTTAATGAAAGTCATGTGACCAATATATCCCCTTTTATACTGTCCATCGCCCAGGATCACTGCCAGGAGCTGCAGTCAGTCACATTCTGCAGAGCTGGACAAAAAGCATGTGACTACAGGCATACCATCATTATTTTTATTATACAGGATTTATTTGGCTAAACCAAAAGATAAGTTGCACAAAAAGTGTCACCAAATAGTAAAAGGAGATTATTTTCTGAGTGATGGCTACACTAACAATATGTCCATTTTACTTATATTTACAGATGAAAAACATGTTTTGTTATCAATATAAAGTGCATAGATTCATAACAGTTAATCAAGTAAAAAGTTCATATGTATCAAAATGTATAAATATAGATAAGAATGTGTTAAAAAGATGCCATAGATGATCCAATTTCTCTTGTGCAGAAAGTTAATTTATATACTTGCGTATCAAGAAAAATCCATATTCCAGTGTGAATAGCAAATTCTTCATACCCAAAAGTGCGCACCCCACTCTCAAGCCGCTTACCAAGTACTATGACCCCAAGATGAGGGTCTGGCTGCACTTTATACCAGTATCACCATAGGATGGATTAATATCAGGAGCCATGATTCCAGGATTGGTTACTATACAACCAGGATATTCAACAATTGGTTCAGTAAAAGAGAGAGATAAAGGAGGAACTCATTGTGAAAAGTACTCCTTTATCCCTTGATAATGTTCTTTTGAACTAAACACGTCGGGAGGAGCTGCAGAGGTGACCCTATCACACCTCTATCAAACTAGATTTCGGCATGTGTTTGACTGTATAGCTTGCCATTTTACTCCTTCCTTCCTTGTAAGAAGCTTTAGCCTTCAAAGAAAAGCCTGGATTTTTATTTACTACACTATGAGTTCCTCATTTGTATCTCCCTTTTACTGAGGCCATTGTTGAACATCCTTGTTGTATGGTAACAAATCCTGGAACCTTGGCTCCTGAAATCTATCTATCCCATGGTAATACCGGTATAAAGTGCAGGCATACCCTCCTCTTGTATTCCAGTGTGTATAGCAAATTCTTCACACCCAATCTTTGAATCCTTTATCGCTTGATGTAATAATGGTATAGACTCTGGGAACCATGATTCAAAGCCTTTATCTAAAACTCCAGGCACACAATATTCATGTGTCAGCAAGGGAAATATTGGGGAGTTATAATCCCAGCAATATCATTTGTGTAAAGAGTCCCAAAGTGCCACGGTAGATCTAGCCAGTGGAGATATTGTGGATGCTAACCCTCTTAATGGCTGTGGTATCCATGGTACTACCGATAAGTCCGTGTCTGCCAGTGCCATTTCAAGTTCAACCCAAAGTGTAGTCTTTCTAGCATGTTTTCAATCTACCATCCGTGTCAATACGATCACTTGTTAGTATAGTTTAAGATTTAGTAAGGACAGTCCCCCCCAACTTTTTGGGATGGTATAAGGTATCTCGAGGTATTCTAGTACAATGTCCCTTCCAAATATAATGTGCAATAGTAGACTGTAGCATCGAACAAAATCCTATAGGGACTCCCAAAGGTAACACTTGGAAGACGTATAGGATTCGGGGAATGACATTCATCTTTATAACATTAATCTTACCTAACCATGAATGACAAAGGAGGGACCATTTACGTAAGTCTAATTTGATTTTTTTAAGCAAAGTAAGATAATTATGTTAAAATAGGTTAGTAAGATTAGATGTAAGGTAAATGCCTAAATACTTTAAAGTAGATGGTTGCCAGGTAAAGGGAAATAACAATTTTAGCGTTTCGGCTTCATGCATAGGTATTAATACATTTATTCTTGTTAGTCTTAAAATTAGATATAATGTGAAATTCTCGCATCAACCCAAGTAAATTTGGCAATGTAATCCTTTGTTGTTGAACATAGAATAGCACATAATCCGCATATGCAGCTTTTTTTTTTTTTTTTTTTACCCGGGATAAAATTTAAAAAGCTCTGCAGCCCAGGAGCCGAGTCCTACTTTACCTGGCCAGTCAGCCTTTCCAGTACGTGTTCAGGTGTCAAATGCATCTTTTGGCTCACCCAGCAGAGACTGACAGGCAGAAGAGCCAATCAGATGGTAGATAGCACAGCGACTGGACATCAGCTCCAGTCTCTGGTAGGGGGTGATACACAACGTGTAGGACAGCTATCCCAGGACCAATGTGCACCCAGTTATTGCCAGATTAGCAGTTATAGGAATCCTTATTAGCAACAGTTTAGTGCCAAACTTGCGCCTACTCTATACCTATCAAGTACAATGTTAGGCCGTCATTCAAACTGAACCCTGGGAAATCTGAAAGCTCTTTTAGTTTAGGGAAGTTTTATTCCTCCAATCCTCTGGCAGACGGCGCTCCCACTTTCTTAGGTGGTGGACTGTCTCTTGCCTTCTTCACGTCCAGTGCAGACCTGTGGACTTTCCATTGGTCTTCATGACGGAAGGATCTTAGACTGCCAGACTATGGGGGGGAAGACACTAAGGGAACCAATCTAGCAGCATAGAGGAGCCTACAGGAGCAGAGGATCTAGTAATTTAACCTACATTGCTGTGCTCCCTAAAACTAAACAAGCATAGCCCCATTGCAAGAGAGAATGTTCAAGTTTCCTTGAGTTCAGCTTTGCAAATTAAGGGATGTCTGTATGACACTGTACTGGGGCCATCCACAGGCAATTCTTGTCAGGCCCAGGCTTCCCTGCTGATCCCATGGCATCCGGTATAGGAGTTCTGTGTGTACCTTCATACACTTACTTTTTAAGCACGTTATACAAAACAAATGTATACAGTAAATTATTTTATTTCACATAACTTATCCAAAAGTGAGAACAATTCACAAATTCTGCTATAAGACTTTCAATTACCTGGATTTTTTTTCTAAATTCCTTTTCTCTAATCTCCACCTTTAAATCCTTCCTTCGTTTAGAAATCATGTTTTTATGTTTCAGCAGAACTTTGGAAATTGTGTTCTAATCACTATATATGAGGCTGTGTGTCAGAACAAATCCTAATGTGGTAATTATCAGATAATATCCCATCCAGTTTAATGCAATTATGGAAATATATTTTATAATTAGCGTAAGAGGCTTTCACCATGCAATCTCAGACACTTTACTGAAACCTAGCAAACATGGAACAGGCAAATTCAGGGCTTAAATAGTTTTTAAGTATTTGCCATAAGTAAATTGTGCCTAAGGGTAAGATACTCATTAATGAGTTAGCTTGATTAAATATTAATTGAATTTATATATTCAAACCTTTCTGCAACTTAGGTTAAGCCATTTTGTGATGTGTCCTAATGGCCAGTAGTTTGCAGCAAAATAGAAAAATAAATGATAAAAAGAGTATAGGTACAAGAAGGAAATATTAAGATTACCAGAATACTTTATAGTTGCTTATACCTCCAATGTTGGGGATTAACATGGGGAGATCAGCAATATATTGGTTTGCGGCTTCTGAATATTATCATGGTTGTTGTTGGCACAAGTTTTATTTAGGTTAAGTTTGGCACAAGCAAATCATAATGAGTGATTTTTTTCATCACCCTAATGTAATTGGCATTGATGGTTTTGACCAGATATAGTATATGGCACACTTTTGTCATACATAAAAGTAAGTTACTTTGGCTTCCCATCGGCAGCAGATGGTTATCATAGGACAATTGTCTGGGAGACATATGCCTGTTGTCTGTAGCACCAAGCACCAGCTTCTCTCATGTGATTCGCCAGAACCAATTGTATACATGCAATTGGCATCTTCCTTCGGAGGAGGGAAAGATTGGCAAGCTTGCAATTGTTGTCAACCTTTGTCGATCACTTCTTATCACTTGTTGGTAAAATATGGCTTCCTTGTGACAAAGCCATCTCTGACTACGGTGGAGGTGTTAGGCATGTTGTTTGGATAGGAAACTCACTCTGAAAGGTCCTTTGCTATGCACGTGGTTTGTGGAATGCTTTTGACAAGAGGTTTTTTTTTTTTTAGAATTACAGCCCTCACTCTGATAGTTGAAACAGTTTCCATTAGATGAAGTAGGGAAGAATTAAAATCTCTGTTAAGTTTTAATTGTTGTCTGTGTGCCCGCTGAGTAGATTCGCCCTCTTTATTTGTCTTGGTGACCCTTGTCACCGAGACAGGAAATTCTGGAAAAACAAAACATTTTGAGTTGTCACCAGAACAAGAGGCAAGGATAAATCTTCCAATGGGGACACCCATTAAAGTGATTGTAAACGATCACCTTGTAAAGCAACCCAATCCATTTAAAATTGAAATAAAACATTTGTTTGTAGATTAAAAAAAAAATGAAATACCTTTTTTAAGTGATCACATTCCCTCTGTGCATAAGAGCTAGGGGAGGAGAAGCAATAGTACACTGATCTTCACAGTAAAAGGCTGGGGGGGGGGGGGGTATCAGGACAAGTCTGATCATTGAAGGAGAGCAGGCTGAGTTCCCAGCACAGCTAGAGAACTGACCATACTGTGTTCTCATGCCCAATGTGGCCAGTTTTAAATAGGAAAGCAGAGGGACACCAGGGATTTCATGCAAAGCAATACAAAGAGAAAAGGGTACTTTCTCCTACAAGGACATGGTACAGCAGGCACATATCAGGAAAATGAAATGCTGGAGTAACAAACACTTTAAGTTGTCAACTGTTTAGTTTGTAGAGTTTTCCTGTCACTTCGCAACATAATTAAAAATTTCCCTGAGAAGACCTACAGACAGAATCTTTGCTAATTACTCACATCAGGCGTGGATTAGGCAGTGTATGGACACTGATACTGCTTGGAATATAACCTTTTACATACTGGTACATAACTTGGATTGCTTGATATTGTACTGATTTTTATGGACAGAAGGGCAGCCTCTTGTTCTATGTTATCAGGTGTTATGACTAGACATACAAGCATATATTTCAATCTAATAGATTCTTCCATCCACACCAATTAGTATGAATGGCAGAATCTCCCTTGCTGGCTGTTGTATTCAGACAGCTAGCACCCACAGTTCTCTAAATACCTGAACAAAAAATGCATCTGAGAGAATGCAGTCACTGTTTGGCTGACAGTTTTCCACCCAGCTCCTTTGTATTTTCAATCAAAGCAAATCAATCAAAGCTCGTCAAGATAGATGGTGCTGTCATGGCCATACACGGTGCAGCTTTAGGCTTAAGCTGGGCATGCATGGGTAAGTTTTTTCAACCAGCCAGCAGGCTAATGGAAAAAAACTGAACAAATTCCCCCATCCCCACAAGCAAGGTGAATAGAGAAATCCTCTTCACTGTTATTGTATTCTAACAGTGGGGACTCATCTGCTATCAGAATACATTGATTTACAAGCCCATTCATAAGAAGGTGATTATTAGATTGACCTCTCACAAACAGAGACAGTCATAGGTAGATCGAACTTCGGCCAGTCCCTGCTGAACCAACCAAATTTCGATCAAATTATGGCCAGCTTTAGGGTCTCATTCACACTCCATATAGCCTTTGGCCACGATTGTGTGATGCCCTGTGCCCATTTGGCTCAGTAAACACTTTGCAAGGGTCACTTTATAAGGTAGTGATTAGAATGTGTATGGCCCTGAAAGAACCATCTGGCTCGACAAGCTTTGATTGCAGCTTATTGATGCCCTTCTAAAATGTATACTGAGCCAAATCAGGGCAAGGCATTGCAGATAGGCAGCCGAAAGCTATAGGGAGTGTCCTGTCTGTGGTTTCCCTTCATTTTCTGGGTCCCTTTCTGAGGGGCACTCCCTTAGACTGAGTTCACACTAGTGCGACTTGCATTTGGGTTTCCCTGCATCCAAATTGCATGACAGGAGAGTATGCCCGGCTCTCAATAGAGCTGGTTCACACAGCTCCGTGGCAGCTGCGTTGCGGATTGCACAAGGAGAGCAGTCCAACTGTGGACAGAATGCAGCCTATCCAACACACTATGATGAAACACTCTTAATATAGAAGGCAGTAGACTTTGTTGGGAAGGATGTGTGTGTAATGAAATTAAATGCCTGGCCTCACAAAAACCAACTATATATGATTATCCACAGCTCATAGAAGCTGGTATTAATTACTGTTGATATAAACCAAGTCGTAATTTAGGTTTACTGGCCCCTTTAATCATGAAAGGGTGATATAAAATAAAGATTTCTAGTATAAATATAGTGCTTTTGGGTTTACATGCTCATTTAAAACATATCACTGTTTTGGGTGCCATTTATGTTGCGGCCTGGACAGATTAATCCTGCATTATTTTTAGAGCTGATAATAAAGACTTGTGATAGTCAGCATATTAATGTAAAACAGCAGATGAAGCACCAGACACCCTTCTCCTCCTCCTGCTTTCCTTCTGCAATAAAATTGCAAACTAGCAGAAATCATTAAAACATTTTACGTACCCAGGCAGTTGTTTCAGTAATGGCTGTTCTAAAATGGTAGCAGTGTGTCACATAACTCTGTACATGCCTGTTTGTATTTCCCATTTTTAGCATCAGTTACAACTGACAGTATACGAGCAGAGCTGTTCTTTATAGAGCACTCGTGTGCATTGTATCTATCCACTGTGGACATCCCTATAGCATATGTGTTCTCCAAATGACCTATTTGGCATACTTAACAGATGGAGTACTCAAAAAGGCACCACATTTTTTGGATCATAGAACACTGTGATAGACTGGAGCAAGAAAAGAAACTATGACATTTTTCTCTATCGTTCATCGACAGATGCAGCTCTTCCTATTCATAGACTCATAGGGTTATGCTCCTCCTTCTAGGGATATACACTAGGCGGAAGAAAACTTGTCCACGCCTATGGGGGCATAGGTATAACCCCTCAGGCTCTGCTATTCTCAAACAGTTTGTTCTGCCTAGTGTCAGGGATAGGACCTAGCTCCCTGCTGGCACTTCGGTCTTAGCTGTAACAGGGAAAGTTTGTGATTATGTTTTTGGAACTGGTTAGTTCCTGAGGACCAAGATCCAGAGGAACTACAGGCAACAGCCGGCTGGTATAAGCTAGATCCTTAAGGTCTCCCAGCCTGGCCATTGAGCGTGAGCAGGTTATAGTCCAGAACTAGGCCTCGCCACAACAGTGCCCCGATGGATGGGGACGAACCTGCAAGTGGATCGTCTCGCTGGGACCCAAATGACCTGAAATGCCCTGAGTCGCAGCTTCCCCTTGGCTAACAGCACCCCCATCCTGGGTGGGAGGTGATCTGTTTCGGAGTGGCCCCCACCTTGTACCGTGGTATGGTGAGTAATATGTCCACCCAAAACCCCTGGAGGTTGTGGGGTGGGCTTCGGTCCCTCCCTGGAATTTTCAGACCTTAGGGGTTACCTTGGTTCCCTGGCACCCTTTAGGATATACCTCTCCGCGTTTTCCCTACCTCTAGCAGGTTTTTACCTTGGGGGGGGGGGGGCAATAATGCAGCTGCTTCGGCGCTTATTTGAGGGTGGTGGATGTCCTGAGTGAATCCCTGATTAGGGACCCTTTTGATGCCTTCTATTTTGGGCCCTCTCTGGGGGTCCCAGAGACCGCATGGTGCGCCGTGGGGGCCGCCATTTTGCTGTGTTCATGATCTCTGTGTTCCCACTAGTTTGTATGGGCAGCCATTTAATGTATTTCCCCATTGAGGATGTATTGCGGCCATTTTCTTGAAGTCCGTGGGCTGGACAGACATGCAGCAGGCTTTTTTCACAATAGAGGCAGAGCTTCTTCCTGTTCAGCTCAGTGTTACTTTCGTTTTCTACACTGATCAGACTGGACGTTTTTCTCTGGGCTCTGATAAGGTTTTCTGGGGGCTCCCTGTAGGTTTTTTCTCCATCCTGCTCTGCTATTATACTAGATATAATATACTAATCAGGGTTGGGGGTCCGCAGTATTAGCGGTGGGACCACGTTTTTTGCGGTCTTAAAGGTTCATACACAAAAAAAAAATAATTATAATAAATAATAATAATAAATTATTATTTTTTGCAAAATGGAATCCCAGGATAAAATTTCATCTGCAGACCCCCTAGAAACAACTGCGGGACCCTCCGGTTCACAATTGCAGCCAGAAATAGCAGTTTTTTTGCAAAGCCTGATGTCAAAAGTGGAATTTGTCTGTTCTGGTGTTGCCAGCCACAAACGTCCTCCGCCCTCACCGCCATCGGCAGGGTCCTCAGGCACTTAGATAGATATGATCGCCGCAGACCACCTTGAGGGATCGGTGTCTTCGCATTCTGACGGTGAAGAGGACCTGTCCTCATCAGCCGCCATGTGGGAGCGTGCATTGGTGGAAGCCCTCATACTTTCTGTGCAGGAAACTTTAAAAATGGCTGATAAACCCACAGCGCAGGGTACACAGGTGTCTTTTGGCTCCCGCAAATCCAATAAGTCAAGCAAGGTGTTCCCTTGTCCAGAATTTTTTCACACTATTGTGGATGAACAATGGCGATGCATTAAGCACATGTTGGTGGTGCCTAAGCTTTTTGCACACCATTACCCCTTTGGGGAGGCAGTGTCCACTAGGTGGACTGTACCACCAAAAGTGGATTTTCCGGCGGCCATGTTGAATAAAGCTACTCTGGTACTGGTGGAAGAGTCTCCAACTTTTACGGATCCCGTGGATAGATGGGTGGAATCCTTGTCCCACCATTTACACATGGTAGCAGGTCACATGTTAAAGTCTACCTTTGTTCTGGTAGCTCAGACTGCTACTGAATGAGTGAAGTTACTTAAAAGTAACTTGGAAGCTAAACGGCTCCCCCCTGCGGTGCTCGAACTGATCAATCAGTTGTCTCAAGCCCCGGTGTTCATGTGTGATAGGTCCCTGGATGTAGTCCCATTAGTGGCCAGGGCGTCGACAGTGGGGATTGCTATTAGGCGCATGGTGTGGCTAAAGAGCTGGTCTGCTTCCAAAATGGCCTTGACTAATCTTCCTTTCAAAGGGGTGGCTGTTTGGGGGAGTTGATCAAAGGCCTCACTGCGGGTAAGGGTACTCTTTTTCCTCAATCCTCTAAGGGCAAGGCACCACGTGTTAGACGGGGGTCTTCATTTGCTGTTCGTAGGCAGCTAGTTCGTACCTCTGGGTCGCAAGGTACTGTAGTTCAGGTCTTTTGGGGGCTCCGGTTCCTGGTTGAGCTCTATTTTACCTGGTTGGCTACTTTAGTCATTGGGGAATTCAGTTTTTTGTTTCTGTATTGTTCCCACCTATCATGGAATACTGCTTTGGGACATCCCTATGAGTCTATGAATAGGAAGAGCTGCGTCTGTCGATGAACGAAATAGAAAACTGGATTTTTGCAAGCACCTACCGTAAAATCCTTTTTTCTGAAGTTCATCGACAGACGCAGCACTCACCCCTCTATTTCTGAGTTATGGGTTTTTCTTCTAACACTGCTTGCAACCAAACTGTTTGAGAATATCAGAGCCTGAGGGGTTATGCCTGCTGCGACAGCCCCCATAGGTGTGGACAAGTTTTTTTCTGCCTAGTGTCTATCCGTAAAAGGAGGAGCATATCACAGCATTGTGTCCATTTGTTCAAGCCACATCTTTGGCGTGGGGGGTGTTGGTGATATCCAATAAAGTTGTATAAGTCTACGGGCCTGAAACAATGCCCTAGCTGCCGCTTCTCTTACTAATTTGTCCTGAATGACGGCATCAAGTATACCCAAAACACAGTTTTTGGGTTCCACTGCCATCTAACTTGACAACTACTGTGTTCCAATACCAATGGAGCGTTGGGCACCTCCAGAGTAGGTGTATTAGATCTCTTACATCCCTTCTACATCTGTTACGTATAGGGTCTGTACATAATCCCATGGAGTGAAGCTTAAGCGGGGTGTGGTGGATTCTAAATAATATACAAAGCTGGGACAGTCTCTGTGAGACATTCTATGAGCATAATCCAACAGTTTCTATGGCCTCTTCCCATTGTTCCCCTGGTATGTCTCCAACATCCTCCTCCCACTTGCCGCAAGCTGAGCTAGGAAACTTTTCCAAGTATACTCCAAAAAGTGTAGCGTTACAGTTAGAAATAAAGCCCTTGGTGGAGCTGGATTGCTCCATAAAATAAAAGACCAGCGTGGGCGAGAATTTTAATGCCTCCATGAACTTTTGAGATTTAACAGCATGCTTCAATTGTACATAGTAAAACAGCATAGTCGAGGGAATGCCAAATCTGGACTGTAATTGAACAAATGATAGTAGAACGCTGTTTTCATAAATATGTTTAAGATGTGTCACACCTACCGCATGCCACCTAGCAGCATTCTGTAACTTAGGCAGTTCAGGGTAAGTATGATTATGCCAAATTGGGCTATAGCTAGTGTATCCTGTGACCTTTTGTAATTGTTTTACTTTTTTCCCATATTGTTTGGAACAGCCTGTATGTAGGGAATTGTTTATTAGGTTTAGAAAAGAGCTGTGCTTCTAGCCCCCCTGCCAAGGTAGATGCCACACTGAACTACAACATAATGGCTAGCGTGGAGTTATAGGGTTTAGCTCTCAAAGTTTCTGTCAACCCTCCCACACATGGCCAAATGTGCCAAATAATACAGCCATGGGTTTGGGAGAGCCAGCCCTCTTCTATCCTTGGGCTTCTGCAACTGTTCCAAACAATTACATGTTATGTGGAGCTTCAGCCACGACATAATTTTTAGAAAAGCATTAAAACCTCTGTCAGGTTGTGTTTGCTATAATTCAATTATACAGCATAAATCTTATGCCAATGCAACAAAGAAGAGAATGGTTCACAATGAATCAACATACATAGATTCAACGTTGTAAAGAATTAAAGGCAAAAATCAACCTTCTATTACACTCTACTGTTGTACATTTTTCCTTATAACTGTTTGTGTTGCTAAATATATCTGTTTGAGCTGTTTATTGCTGTCTTCGTCGCCATTGAGTATCCCTCCACTTTTTTAGTTGACACTTATCCTTTAGGATAGGAAGAAGGGCAAGAACCCAAGAGTTTATAAACCTTCCTGATCTTCCGCTTTTGAGTGCTGTTTGTGTTCCTACTGAAGGATCACAAACAAAATTGGAATAGTAAGGGGAAATGTCCTCAATGGGAGCACAGATACTGTAGCAGTAGAACATTGACAGGAGCTCTAACCTTTCTCCACTTAATGCAAAACTAAACTTTTGGCTAGATTTCCAGGTAAAATTCTAGTGCTGCTTTTGAGCCTCAGTCTGCCATTGCGTCCTGTGAGGGCTAGACCCCCCTTTACTCCCCCCCCCCCCTTTATTCTATCCAAAATAAGAAATAAAAGTTCTGCCTTTAGTTCTACTTTAAGTGTTAGGGCTGGTTCACACCAGTGAAGGCCATTGCATTTTTTAATCTGCATCAAAACCCATGCACAGTGTTTTCCATATATTCCAATGGCCCTAGTTCATACTAGTGCAGTGCATTCTATTGCAGTTAACAAAAGTAGAACATCCTGCATTTTTTCTGTATGGACTGCATCTTGAATGTGGCAAAACACACAATAAGCGCACTAGAATGCACACGTCCTGAGTTCAGAAGAAGAAATAGAGGGGGAAAAATGCACTGGAACAAATCAAAAATGCGTGTAAACGTAAATGCAGAAATGCACCAGAACGCAGAAATTGTGGTGTGAGCTGGACCTAATGACTCACATTTACGTATGAAACAACAGAGAAGCAAAGAGTTCTTCAAGTAAAAATGTAATGAAAGAATGAAAAAAATTGCAATTGTTGACCTCTTTCATGAAGTGCTAATTGTCTAATTGTCATACTTGACCTCTAACTTCAAGTGTCACAGACACCAAAACCTTGGATTGTGAGCATAATTTGTTCTGTAAACATGCTTGTAATCCAAAGCACTCGTATATATAGTATCTCACAAAAGCGAGTACACCCCTCACATTTTTGTAATTATTTTATTATCTCTTTTCATGTGAAAACACTGAAGAAATGACACTTTGCCACAATGTAAAGTAGTGAGTGTACAGATTGTATAACAGTGTAAATGTGTTGTCCCCTCAAAATAACTCAACACGCAGCCATTAATGTCTAAACCGCTGGCAACAAAAGTGAGTACACCCCTAAGTGGAAATGTCCAAATTGGGCCCAATTAGCACATTTCCCTCCTCGGTGTCGTGACTCGTTAGTGCTACAAGGTCTCAGGTGTAAATGGGGAGAAGGTGCGTTAAGTTTGGTGTTATCGCTCTCACTCTCTCATACTGTTTACTGGAATTTCAACATGGCACCTCATGGCAAATAACTCTCTGAGGATCTCAAAAAAAGAATTTTTGCTGTACATAAAGATGGCCTAGGCTATAATAAGATTGCCAAAACCCAGAAACTGAGCTACAGCATGGTGGCCAAGACCATACAGTGGTTTAACAGGACAGGTTCTACTCCGAACAGGCCTCACCGTGGTCGACCAAAGAAATTGAGTGCACGTGCTCAGCGTCATATCCAGAGGTTGTCTTTGGGAAATAGATGTATGAGTGCTGCCAGCATTGCTGCAGAGGTTGAAGGGGTGGGGGTGTCAGCCTGTCAGTGCTCAGACCATACGCCGCACACTGCATTGAATTGTTCTGCATGGCTGTCGACCCAGAAGGAAGCCTCTTCTACAGATGATGCACAAGAAAGCAAACAAACAGTTTGCTGACGATAAGCAGACTAAGGACATGGATTACTGTACTTTGATCTGATGAGACCAAGATAAACTTATTTGATTCACATGGTGTCAAGTGTGTGTGGTGGCAACCAGGTGTTTCTTGCCTACAGTCAAGCATGGTGGTGGGAGTGTCATGGTCTGGGGCTGCATGAGTGCTGCCGGCACTGGGGAGCTACAGTTCATTGAGGGAACCATAAATGCCAACGTGTACTGTGACATACTGAAGCTGAGCATTATGCCCTCCCTTCGGAGACTGGGCCGCAGGGCAGTATTCCAACATGACAACCCCAAACACACCTCCAAGATGACCACTGCCTTGCTAAAGAAGCTTCAGGGTAAAGGTGATGGAGTGGAAGAGGACTCTAGTGGCAACCTGTAAAGCTCTGGTGAACTCCATGTCCGTGAGTGTTAAGGAAGTGCAGGAAAATAATGGTGGCCACACAAAATTTTGACACTTTGGGTCCAATTTGGGCATTTTCCCTTAGGGGTGTACTCACTTTTGTTGCCAGCGATTTAGACAATAATGGCTGTGTTTTGAGTTATTTTGAGGGGACAGCTAATTTACACTGTTATAGAAGCTGTACACTCACTACTTTACATTGTAGAAAAGTGTCATTTCTTCAGTGTTGTCACATGAAAAGATATAATAAAATATTTACAAAAATGTGAGGGGTGTACTCACTTTTGTGAGATACTGTAAAAGCGAATTTCTCCATAAGAAATAATGGAAACTCAGATGAATGTCCCACAACTATTAATATAAAAATAATTACATCAATATAAAATACAGTATAAAGTGTACTGTAAAAATAAAACAAATTAACCGGCACTTCAGGAGCTACAGAGTATGAAAGAGAAGGGAGGCGGTTCACACTGCCGTGA
This sequence comes from Pelophylax lessonae, assembly GCF_965119305.1. NCBI lineage: Eukaryota > Metazoa > Chordata > Amphibia > Anura > Ranidae > Pelophylax > Pelophylax lessonae. Next base: position 151,271,113 of record NC_138772.1, read on the forward strand.
CCTGAAAGTCGGCATGACTGTGCCAGGCAACTTCGAAGCAATATCAGGGAATCCCTGGGTAATCTTCCTGTAATGTCAGATCCAAATCTCATCAATTAAGATAAGGATCCGATTTAGAGGCAACTTCCATTAAAGTCTATTGCACCAGTCGGGTTGAAGTCGCCTTGAAGTTGTACAGAAACCTTTTCTAAAGTCGGAGCGACTTCAGTTGCGCTAATTAAGACCGCTTTCATTGGCTAAAATGGGATTTCACATGTCATGCGACTTGGAGTCCAACAAGTTGGATCCCCGGTCGCGGTAGTGTGAACCAAGCCTTATACTCAGTTGTGACTTGACGCTACTCGAATTGCAAAACCTTACTTATTTATCAAGGTAAAGTTTATTTTAAAAATTTTGCTCGTCTTGTAAAACACTTGCAGACCAAGTTACTCGCAATCCAAGATTTTACTGTGTTTGGATCAGAAAAGTTGGAGAATAGCTAGAAGCCCTACTGCATGCTTTTTCCGAGTAAGTGACTTTCAGTACTAAAGCAAAGCGATTAGTCCAATATAAAAATCTCCTTTCATGTTTTGAGTTCTGCCTGTCTGCTGGCCATCTCTTTCCACAACTTCCTGGATTCCCTGCATGCTTTGCAGCATCTCCTCTGCTGTTTCCTTTCAATTTTTTAGGACCACATATCCCATAGTACCTTGCTGCCTGCATGCAGTGATTCCTGTACTGCCTCCGCCTCCTGAAACTTCTCCTCTCATTACTTTTGTAGAAGGCAGGCTTTGTCAAATGTGGGAGACAACAGTGCCTACTCTCAGGTCATAGTGAAAACGTGCCAATGAATTCAAGAAGTGAATGTCAAGATATTCCAGGTTAATAGGTGAAGGCTGGAAATGATTGAAATGCACTGTGGAAATGGATATATCATTTTTAATAGATCCGCGTCAATAAAATTAGTATTTTATATTTACTCATACCTTTGTGTGAATCTGCTTCATAAATGTCTACGCATGCTAAAGGCAGAAAGAATTATGAGTTTGGGCATGTGACTTTAATGTAATACATTCTAAAACTGCTATTTTAAACACTTTACATTGCCTCCAGAGACAAACGCAAAGCTTTTCATTTGTGTGAGGGATACACTTAATATTCTCATGTTTTTATTCAGCGCTAAATTTACCGAAGAGCGAATGATTAGTCGCTGCACTCTCTCTAATTAGAGTTGTGTACGCACAGCTAAATCACTAGTAGTTTACACAGATTCATGCGTTGCATTTTCTTTAAACCGCGAAGCAGGACAAGTGACTTTCCCTTCGGTCATGATTTATTAGGAAACCCACTGCTGTAAATCACACTTGCAAGGAATTATAGTTTACCATACAAATTAAATGATCAGTCTCTCCATCACAAATATTCCTTTACAACAACACACTGTAATAGTAATAACTTTTCTGCCATACATTATATTTTGCAGCTACTGTTTTCACATAATCTAAAGAAGAATAACTCTTCTTTCTCTGTTGGGAGTTATTTTTATCTGTATCTGATTCTTCTTTTAACTTACTGCAGGATGAGAGCCAAGAGCAGTTCTGTTCTAGATTGTGTTAATGTTTAGCATAACAGCTTGTAGATTTTAGTGACGAATGAAGCAGGCGTGATCTTGTATGACCCCAGGCAAGCAGCAAAGTACACAGCTGAAATCTATATGTGACAACCTGCCAAATGATTTGTGATTCACACACCCCTGCCACCATCACTTCCTTTTTCAGCTTTGCAGCTTCCTCCATTATCCTCCTGCTCATACAGCATAACCATATTTATGACTTTTTTTTTTTTGTCCATTGAGTAGACTGGTTACACAATAAGTTGCAGAAACTAAAATAGTGGTGTCATCTGGGTGTGAAGTGTGGTGATGGTTTGTGGATCACAAGACTTGACAGTCTTGCAAATTCAGCGTGCCCTCATCTAAGAAGGCTTTTAACAAGATTTTGGAGAGTGTTCGTGGGAATTTCCTAAAGGGCATTAGGGAGGTCAGGTCCAGCTGTTGGATAAGAAGACCTGGCTAGCAATTGCCATTCCAATTTATCCCGAAGGTGTTCATTACGGTAAAAGTCAGGGCTCTGTGTAGGCCATTTAAGGTCGTCCACACCAAACCCCACAGACCAACCCAACAGGCTATGTCTTTATTGACCTGACTTTCTGCACAAGGGTACAAGCATGCTGGAACAGAAAAGGGCCTTGCCCAAACTGTTGTCAGGAGGTCTGAAGTACAGATGTATCTAAAATGCCTTTGCTTTAAAGTTAAAGGGGTTGTAAAGGCAGAAGGTTTTTTATCTTAATGCCCAGCCCCCCCCCCCCTTTACTTACCTGAGCCCCATCTCTGTCCAGCGATGTCCACGAGTCCCTCAGCCACCTGCGACTCCCCCTCCTGATTGGCTGGGACAGAGCTGCGGCGCCATTGGCTCCCACGGCTGTTAAACAATGTCAGTTAGCCAATCAGGAGAGAGAGGGGGTGGGGCCGAACCACAGCTCTGTGTCTAAATTGACACACAGAGCTGCAGCTTAGCTCAAGTGCCCCGATAGCAAGCTGTTTGCTGTGGGGACATTTGACAGGAGAGAGGGGCTAGGAGCAGTGAAGAGGGACCCGAGAAGTGGAGGATCCAGGCTGCTCTGTGCAAAATCCACTAGAGGTAATTATATGGGGTTTTTTTGTTTTTTTTCTAAACCAGACTTTACAATCACTTTAACAGTATCTTTCATGAACGCATACATTTTGAAGGGTGTCCACATACTTAGGGTCATATAATAGGTGTGATGTTCAGATGTTTACAAACAACCGTACAATGTCCTGACTCATAGTGTCCATATAGTCCTCTTGTACATGCATACACTCTTTGGCCTCATTCACGTGGGCACCTGAAACAGCCCTTCTCAATCTTTTTACCCTCGAAAAAAACCCTTGAAAACATTTTACAGTGTTGAAGAAACCCTGAAATTTTCTTGTCTACAGCTTGCAGTATGTTAGTGTGATCAGTAAATTGTAGCTATACCAATATATAAGTATATATAACAAACATAAAATATAAAACAATTGCATAATAAATATCAGAATGGCGGTTACAAAACACTGAATTTGCTTTGGTGGTCAGTGGCAACAAAACGTTTTTATTGCAAAGTCCAACTTTGCAAATGTTTAATTTTTTCATTGGTGCTCAGCAGAAAAAACTTTGCATTGGTGCTCGGGGAAAACTGTGCATTGGTGCTCAGGGAAAATATTGCATTGGTGCTCGGGGGAAAAGTTTGCATTGGTCTGCAAAAAAAAAAGGTCTTCATTGATGATAAGCAGTGACTGTTTCCAAGCAGTACAAGGTGCAATGCCTCTTACCTGCCCCATCTTCAGCCTAACCATGTGGCAGCCACCCATCTTGACTCTGATGAGGTTCTCTTCAAGTGGCCAAGTGACCCCAAGAAAAGTTATTGATATCTTGTGGGGATGATGTGCTTTTTTCGGTCCAGTCTGCATCCACATATTATACTTGCCAGCTGCCGGTCTAGAGCCCCGCAGTGTCAGCGCTGATCAATAGCTTTCTAGCTTCTAAGGCAGCATGGAACTATATACAGTAGCTGCAGGGGGAAAGGTGGAACCAGCACTGGACAGATATAAATCTTCTGTAACATTGGCGGAACCTCTGGGACTTCCCGTGGAACCCCGGTTGAGAAACCCTGGTCTAGAGGCCGCAAAGCCCTCACGCATAAAATTCCCAGCACTTTCCCGTGTCTGCAGGTGCATGGCTGTATGCCAGCGCACTGATGTAAACACCACTGACTGTGTCCACCTTTTGGGAGATGTGCTGTATATGCACGTATGGGTAAATATTGATATACAGTGCATTCACTGTATATTCATTCAAGTATTCACAATGCTTCACTTTTTCCACATTTTGTTATGTTACAGCCTTATTCCAAAATGGATTAAATTCATTGTTATTCAAAATTCTACAAACAATACACCATAATGACAACATGAAAGAAGTTTGTTTGAAATCTTTGCAAATTTATTAAAAAAAAAAACACATGTACATAAGTATTTACAACTTTTGATCAATACTTTGTTGAAGCACCTTTGGCACCAATTATAGCCTCAAGTCTTTTTGAGTATGATGCTACAAGCTTGGCACACCTTTTTTTGGGCAGTTTCTCCCATTCTTCTTTTCAGGACCTCTCAAGCTCCATCAGGTTGGATGGGGAGCTGTGGTAAACAGCCATTTTTAGATCTCTCCAGAGATGTTCAATCTGGTTCAAGTCTGGGCTCTCGCTGGGCCACTCAAGGACATTCACACAGTTGTCCTTTAGTCACTCCTTTGTTATCTTGGCTGTGTGCTCAGGGTCCTGTTGGAAGATAAACTTTTGCCCGAGTCTGAGGTCCAGAGTGCTCTTGAGCAGGTTTTTTATCAAGGGTGTCTCTGTACATTGCTGCATTCATCTTTCCCTCAATCCTGACTAGTCTTCCAGTTCCTGCCACTGAATACCATCCCCACAGCATGATGCTGCCACCACCATGCTTCACTGTAGGAATGGTATTGGCCAGGTGATGAGCGGTGCCTGGTTTCCTCCAGACATGATGCTCGCCATTCAGGCCAAAGAGTTCAATCTTTATTTCATCAAACCAGAGAATTTTGTTTCTCATGGTCTGAGAGTCCTTCAGGTGCCTTTTGGCAAACTCCAGGTGGGCTGTGATTTGCTTTTTACTGAGGAGTGGCTTCCATTTGGCCACTCTACCATACAGGCCTGATTGGTGGAGTGCTGCAGAGATGGTTGATTTTCTGGAAGGTTCTCCTCTCTCCACAGAGAAACGCTGGAGCTCTGTCAAAGTGACCATCGGGTTCTTGGTCACCCCCCTAAATAAGACCCTGCTGAGTTTGGCTGGGCAACCTGCTCTAGGAAGAGTCCTGGTGGTTCCAAACTTCTTCTGTTCATGGATGATGGAGGCCACTGTGCTCATTGGGACCTTCATTGCTGCAGAAATTTTTCTGTATACTTCCCCAGATCTGTGCCTCGATTCAATCTCATCTCCGAGATCTGCAGACAATTCCTTGGACTTCACGGCTTGGTTTGTGCTCTGACATGTACTCTTAACTGTGGGACCTTATACAGACAGGTGTGTGCTTTCCAAATCATATCTAATCAACTGAATTTACCACAAGTAGACTCCTATCAAGTTGTAGAAACAGCTCAAGGATGATCAGTGGAAACAGGATGCACCTGAGCTCAATTTTGAGTGTCATGGCAAAGGCTGTGAATACTTATGTACATGTGATGTTTTTTTATTTTTAATAAATTTGCAAAGATTTTAAACAAACTTCTTTCAGGTTGTCGTTATGGGGTATTGTTTGTAGAATTTTGGGGAAAATAATGAATTGAATCCATTTTGAAATAAGGCTGTAACATAACAAAATGTGGAAAAAGTGAAGCGCTGTGAAAACTTCCCGGATACGCTGTAGAAGTCATTGGTTTTAACATCAGGGCATCTGTGTAAAGCCATTCATTATATGGGCATCTGAATGAGGTACCTGCAGCTATCCAGGTGCGGGAAATTGCTGGGGATTGTATGCTAGATGTCTTTGCAGCCTCTAGATGTTCATGTGCCTAAAACCTTTATGTTCAATTTTTTTTTATTTATTTATTTTTGTAGCACTGCTGCTGTCTCTCCTTGTGCATGGTGACTGGTCTTGTACCCGCCCCCTCCTGTAGTTTTCTACAGGCAGGCTATAGTAGGTGGACCTTTTGGGTCCCTCCCACAGCTCTGCTCTCTGCACAGACTATCTACATCATGGGAATGGTGTTACTGCTACTTTTTCAAATAAATATCTGGGTTTGCAAAGGCATTTAGTTTACACAAAGTAGGTTCATATCCTTTTTAACCACTGGGATATATTTAAATGACAGCTTTTACACCCAGAGTTAAAATTAAATTTATGCATAATCTGCATGGGGGAATATTTTGTCTCCAGGTCATTGTATTTGATCTCTGGTTGTCTGCATTCTGTGGCTTGCATAATGCATGTAAATAGCTGCTGTTCGGCAATAAAATAGATGTAAAATGATGATGGTATTGATCGGATGATTGATACCTCTGACCTAACAGTGATTAATCTGTTTGTCCTCAGGGGACACCCTGCAGGGCAGTATTAAAGAAGCTAATATGTGGCTTGTGTCTATTCTATTGGGCCAGATTATAAATTGAACACTATGGTTATGAATGATTTAAATTCTCAAGTCAGCCAGGGCCATAATGCACATTTTCCTTCTTCATCAGTGACTTTTAATAGGGTATTGTAATAATTGAATATTATTAGTAAAAAAAAAAAAAAAAAAAAAAAGCTGTATTTTATCATCGTGGGGTAATAAAAATAATTCAAAATTTTCCTTTGCATAAAAAAGTATTGATTCATATTGCTGTTATCTTCCAGCTGTAAAAGTGTTGTTGTAAAGCAGGCATTTTTTTTTTTAGGATTTTCTGAGAGTTAATATTTGCACAGGACTTGACACACTTCCCTAAATACTGCATTGGCCTGGTGATTGGTCGTTACCACTGAACTTTGCAGTGGGGGAGGAGAATACACATTTGTCCTACACCCAGAAGTACTACGTTTTTATTGGTGTGTCAGGGCATCAGGTGGTTAACTAAAAAAAAAAAAGGTAGGGCAGTGATTTTATTGTGTTTGTTATATAGCATCACTCCTACTTTGGCTAGTTTATCCAAATTCTGCATATAGAAATAAGTCATACGGGCAAGCACATTTTTATGTAGATGCACTAAAGCATGGTGTATATCCAAGTAAACGCACACAGAGCCATTCACTTCTATGGCTGTCTGTGTGCTCTCCAGGTCTAGAGCATTGGAATTTTATGCTCTAAACCATCTATGTGCATGAAGCCATAAAATGCTTGCTCATTAATGTTTTAAAAAAGTGCAAAGATAAGAGGTTTTTACAGCTCTTCTCCCAACTCCCGTTCCACTCAGCTTGAGGCTTTGCTTATATCCACCTTGATGCACACCAGTCTAGCCCGCACATCCGATACGAACCTAGGCTATCTCTATAAACAAGATGCAAAATGAAAGACAATTTTCTCCATTGTTTGTTTATACTTCTGACCAACCCCAATGCATATTCTGTTGTTCCTGCTAATTGGCTAGGTACTATGGTGCTCAGTTGGTACCAACTGCTCTGCCACAGAGAAGTTGATTCAAAACTACTAAATCTGTTTCCAGTATTGTCACCCCCGAGTGCACATCTGTTGCCTCTAGTGTTGCCACTCCCCCCCCCCCCCCCCCATAAGCCTTTTCCCCACTTACTACTGTTGAGTGGATAGTGCTAGTAGTTTAGCATAGCAACGACCTCATTCACTAGAATCAGTTGTCTCTTTTCTCTCCCTACCTGCTTCCATTACCCCTTTACCCTTCTCAGAATTTACCCACCCCCACTTTCCCCTACTAATACCCCCACCTTCCTAGGCTTACCATCCCTAGCTCCTCTGCACTCCTACATCTGTCCCATCCAAAACTCATTGCCTACCACCCACTCTCATACCTTTTTCTCCAAGTTTCCTACTAATATCACACCAACCCAATCCACCCCAAAGTACCTTCACCTACCTACCACCTGCCCCTTTGTACTCCACGCCAGTCCCCTACTTCTGTCTTTCTTTACCACCCTTTATCTACAGCTCCACACCCCTTCCTTGTCTTTTATAGGAAAAAAATGAACTTTTTTCTGGATATGTTACCATACTTTGGAACAAATGTTACCTTTCTGACTATTCATGTGAAGACATTCCTATCAGATGAGATTGCTCACTCTACCCAGAACCTGGGCTACGTTATACTTTGTTAGTCCTAACTGCCTCTAAAGCAACATAGAAATGTACTTTTGTATTTACAAGCCTTTTTATATACAGAATTAAAAACATGTTTAACACATAGAATAAGATTATTGACATCATATTTTACATCCCTACACCCCTTCAAAGGGGCAGAATCCTTCATCTGTAAGTATCACAGAGAAGGGGTAGAGAGCTGCAGTTACAGTGTGTGAGTGCTGATTGGTGGAAAGACACATCCCCTCCCCCCCTTTACCACAGGACTGAAGGAAGGATACAGAACTGTGTTATGAATAGACAAACTGTGTGTGTTGAGCTCCATGCCCCGTCACAAATGTATCTCATGTGTCTGGAACACTTCTCATAAATGACTCATGCTGATAACAGAGGAGGGGAGCACTAAATAGAAACGACACTTAGAGCTTCGAAGAGCGATGAGTAAACCCTACATATACACTCTATTACCAGAATTATTGGGACGTCTGCCTTTACACACCCTTGAACCTTAATGTCACCCCAGTCTTAGTTCATAGGGTTCAATATTGAGTTGGCCCACCCTTTACAGTTATAACTTATATAATATAATATCATTTCAACTCTTCTGGGAAGGCTGTCCACAAGGTTTAGGAGAAATGCGCTTCTGAAAGAATGGTCAAACATTCCCATAGACACACTCCTAAACCTTGTGGATAGTCTTTCCAGTAGAGTTGAAGCTGTTATAGCTGCAAAGGGTGGGCCAACTCAATATTGAACCCTACAGACTAAGACTTGGATGCCATTAAATTTCATGTGCGTGTAAAGGCAGGTGTCCCAATACTTTTGGTAATATAGTGTATATGTACTTCCGATTTCATTACTGAGGTTTACAGTAAGAGGTCCTGCGTGACACCGAAACGTTGCACCTGATGCAATGTGATCCCTTTGCAATAAAAAGTTTCTTTGGACTGCTGTGCAAGATCCATTGTGTGCTGACAAACATGTATGTTTATCTGTGATAGATCCAGTGTCCAGCTGGTGATCGCTGCAGCATCCACAACAGATGTGCCTATATCCAGGAAGGTGTGCGATGGGAATATGAACTATACTTTAAAGATAAGTTCACCTTTGGGAACATGTTACATGTTCCCACCGTTTTTTAGGGTGGAACATATAACATGTTCCCAATGCTGCAGCCGCTGCCCCAACCCCCTCGAGCCCCGTACCCTAACCAGCTGCCACGTTTTGAAATCAGCGTAGCCGTGCGGGGTTCCGCCCACATGGTCGCGTAATTCATTCACACAGCTCTGTGTCTGAATGAATTACAAGCCCCGGAATCCTTTGCGACTGTCAGCTTGAAGTTCTCAATGAACTACCACCGCTCTGTGGAGCGCCATGGTTGTTCATTGATACTTGCTATCAGTGTATCTGCTTGCTCGTAGATACACGGACAGATCGGCAGGAAACCTACATGGCAATGCTTTACAGGCTCCTATAAATAAATATAAGAAAACGAATTTCCCATACAAAGAAATCGGAAATGCAGCGCATCTAAAAAGTCCCAAAACAGTGCGATAAGCACAATGCGATTAATTCAGGTTCACAGGTGTAACTGGACACAGTTCATCCTTGGTGACAGTCCTTTGAGGATAATGCATGCATATGCTGACCACCACACTGCATGAAGGGAAGGGTAATAACCCCCAAAGTGTAAACACCTACCACAGATGCCTGGTAATAATATATGCATCAAGCCAACCTCACATCAAGCTGTATGTGATGGTATATGATGGTGATCCTCAATGGCCACAAAGGGAATAAGGGTCCATATAATAAAGAAGTAAAAGGACCATAGCGTAAAACCATACAAAACTGGACTTTATTAAATCAACTAGACATTAGGCCCGTTAAATTAACGGGCGCTAGATATATGTGGTCAAACATTTGTAAAAACAGACTTGTTCCAGTAAGGCGTACTTTGCTACTAAAGTCAGTTTGCTTATAAATGTCCCTTTAATAGCGTGTCTATGTTCTGCGTTTTTTTTTTTTTTTACAGTAATGCACTTACAGTGGTAGATTTCAATCAGGCAATGTCCCTTTAACAGCGTTTCTACAGTCGCAGATTTGCTTTGCTGAAGGTGACAGGTTTTTTCCTCTGTTTAAATGATCCTTTTCCTGACAGCAACAGCTTTTTTCCTTTAAAAATTAATCATGGCTCTATTCGCTTTTTTCACCACAATAATTACAGTCAAAGGGTTTGCCAAGTATAAGTTTCCTCATGCAATTCCAAGTATAAGTTTCCTCACACAATGTCCTTTAAATATCTTTAAAACTCTCCCTCATCAGCCTCCCTGTCTGACCTGTCACACACTGTGCACTGTGTCCCTGTTGCTCTAGCAATCTAGCAATCCAATCTAGTGTCCCCATCGGTGTGCCTCCTTACATCAGTGTCCCCATCTGAGTGCCTCCTTTCATCAGTGTCCCCATCGGAGTGCCTCCTTACATCAGTGTCCCCATCGGAGTGCCTCCTTACATCAGTGTCCCCATCGGAGTGCCTCCTTACATCAGTGTCCCCACTGGACAGTGCTCCCTTACATCAGTGTGCCCACTGGAGAGTGCTCCCTTACATCAGTGTCCCCATTGGAGTGCTCCCTTACATCAGTGTCCCCATCGGAGTGCTCCCTTACATCAGTGTCCCCATCGGAGTGCTCCCTTACATCAGTGTCCTCATTGGAGTGCTCCCTTACATCAGTGTCCCCATCGGAGTGCTCCCTTACATCAGTGTCCCCATTGGAGTGCTCCCTTACATCAGTGTCCCCATCGGAGTGCTCTCTTACATCAGTGTCCCCATTGGAGTGCTCCCTTACATCAGTGTCCCCATCGGAGTGCTCCCTTACATCAGTGTCCCCATCGGAGTGCTCCCTTACATTAGTGTCCCCATTGGAGTGCCTCCTTACATCAGTGTCCCCATCGGAGTGCCTCCTTACATCAGTGTCCCTTTATGTGTCCGGGTCAGAGTTCCCCTGTATGAGCCCCAGTTTAAGTGCCCCTGGTCAGAGTCCCCCTTTAATAATGCGGTCAGAGTCCCCCTTTAATAATGCGGTCAGAGTCCCCCTTTAATAATGCGGTCAGAGTCCCCCTTAATAATGCCGTCGGAGTCCCCCTTAATAATGCCGTCGGAGTCCCTCTTAATATTGCCGTCGGAGTCCCCCTTTATATTGCCGCCGGAGTCCCCCTTAATATTGCCGTCAGAGTCCCCCCTAATATTGCCGTCAGAGTCCCCCCTAATATTGCCGTCAGAGTCCCCCTTAATATTGCAGTATGAGTCCCCCTTAATAATGCCGTCAGAGTCCCCCTTAATAATGCCGTCAGAGCCCCCCTTTAATGTGACCCGATAAGAGCTGTGTTTGTGTTCTCTAATCGGACAATATTACCATATATATATATATATACACAGTAGATAATGTCAGCTTCACAGAGTAATGAGACGCCTCCTACTCTCTCTCTCTCTCTCTCTCTCTCTCTCTCTCTCTCCTTATCTGTTATGTAACCCTGATGGTGTACACAGAGCCTATGTGTGCTGCTGAGCAGATAACTTCTACTGTCTGATTGGTAGGTGGGAGTGGTTTATGCAAATTACCCAGAGAACTGCAGAGCTGATCACATGCTGAAGTGCAATGCTGTATTTATTTGTTTCTAATATATATTTATTGTGCAGAATGCAGAATGAAATGCAAAGTCTTTAATATATATGTGCATTATGAAGAACATTGAATACAACATTTTATTGTTCATGACAGAATTCATCACCGTAATGTGAAAAGCCAGTTGTTATGGGCTGGCAGCAGTGACTGCCGGCTATTCACTCAGATGCGGCTGTGGGTTGCCACCCACAGTTTGGGAAGTCCTGCCCTAACAGACTGAAGTAGGGCGGGGCGAAATCTCTGCTCTCCCAACGGCTGTCTGTGGGGCACATGCGCAGTAGCGCAATCCCACGGACACCGGGACACTGGACGCAGAGACACTTGGATTTTCTTATTATAGATAAGAGTTACACTCACATATTAGTTGAATGTACATGCATAATAAAACTCCTCGGTGCATCGGGTGATCAATCCGGGCAGCGGAGGGTCTCAGCAGCACGCATCAGCTGTGTCCTGCCTTAAGAGTTTTTTTATTTCTTTGTATGGGAAATTCGTTTTCTTATATATGTTATTTACTTTTAATGCTAGCTAGCATCACTTATTATCATTACTATCTTTCTGTAATTTTGCTACCTATACTAAGAGTGTGTTAGCGTTAATACATTGGCGCTGTTTTAGGAATCATCTTTTTTGGTGCCCAGTTTTGTTGGATGATTTCTTTTGTCCAATAAATAAATGCACATTTTTTTTTTTTTTTTACCTGCAAAAAATGTGCACTTATTTATTTTTATTTTTTTAAAGAAAAAATAAAATATATTTATTCCCCTAAAGTAAAGTGGTTCAGTGAGTTTTTCTTCTTTAGGTTATACGACTGTAATCTATTGCTTTGTGTTTATATTTATGACTTACGGTAATATGTGCTTCTTTTGTCTCACCTACTTATGATAAGCCCCATGACACTGGGTGCACATTGGAGAAAATTATTGACTACAGTATTATCCATAATGACAATGATTCGTACATTGTTGTGAAAAACAATTGCCTGTATTTGACTTAAGAGCGTATCAGTTTTATGAGTACATGAATGCAGTCTACAAGAGAAACGTTAACGTTAGTGATTTCCCTATTTGATAGAATAATGGATGTATTGTAAGGTTTTACTTACACTGTAAATGCCTTTATAGTTATTATAGTATCCATTTTACCATTGTATGCATATTCAAGTAAATGTATCTTTATAAAAGAAGTAACAACTATTTGTTTTGTTTATGTTGTAGCTGACCCTCTCGTTGGAAGCATCGCCACCCAGTATATGACCAACAGAGCAGAGCATGACAGAATGGCCAGACAGTGGACCAAGAGATACGCTACATAGGATTTGTTGCAGTGGACCTGAGCAAGCACATTCACTAAGTGCATCAATAGCGCTTTTTTTGGCTTTTTTTTTTTTTCTTTTACACCTTGTGACAAAATACTGTATGTCCCTTTTTATTAAGACTCTTGTTAACTTGAACTCCCCCAAGATATATTTGGGATTTTTAGTTTCTGTGCAAGAATTGTTGACTATGTGATAGTATAGAGGTTTGTTTGGAAGCCTTGTATCAATATTTGTGTTTTTTTAGGGCAGCGGGGGATTATAATTTAATTTTTTGTTGCCTCCTACTGACTTTGGTTAGTGTTAGTTTTTTTTTTTTTCCTTTTTTTTTTATATTTGATTTTTTTTGTACTTTAGTCTTTCAAGGTGGGTGCATGCTCCAGGGAACAAAGTTTTATATATGACATTTGAAAGTAAGAATCACTGTGTATAACTAGACTGTGTTCCCCCACTAAGGACTCTCTAAATGAACAAACTGGGTATTTAAGAATGCTTGTAAAATATTTGAGCAGACTATTGAGCAGCTGATGTACAATTGTGTTAAAAAGCACTCAATAAAAACACTGCAGACAACATATATGTCAGCACACTGAAGTTCTAAAGGGAAAGTGTTGTTAAGATGGTGTTTATTGTTCAGTAATGTCATCTGGTCCATTTGAAATAAATGTGCCCATTTTTAAGGTTCCTATTATCTACAATATCTGATTGTGGAAGAATACCTGTGTCTTTTATTATCATAAGCAGCACATAACTTCTAATTTATCATTGTGTCTGAAGAACAAGCCTAAATATGCATTCCATACTGCGCTAGGAAATGTAATTGATTTAGTACTCAGTATTTTTTCTTCTAACGTTTTATTAAATAAGCCTGTTGCTATCCAATACTTGGCTAGTGGATTTTGCTAGTCACATACTAGACTGGAACTGAGAACAACTACAAACACAAGATGCAATACAACTTGTCGGTTCAGTAAAACGTAACTGTTCCAAGTGGATATTACACACTGTTGGGTAGAAGCCGAGCCCAATGTGGTATAAGATCCACCTGGAACAAAAATGTTTATTGAGTGTTAATGAAATTGAAGTGCTACCTGCGTTGTATTTGGATCTCTGGATTGGGAAGTTAATGAACCATATCGTTGGCCTGGCTCCCGTGGCTGGTTGTTGCAGGCCAATTGGACCCTGAATTGTGTTTTTTGTTTTCAAAGTTGGGAGTAAGAATAGTTTAGGTCTTTTAATACACTGCTTTGAGTTTTTTGCAGCTTTATGCAGCTGTTTCTTTGAACAACAAAAGACACCCATAATAAGTGGACATTGAATATCCTTACATAGTGCTGCATTGACAATTCAAATTTTATGTCTTCAGCATATATCTATCATTTGTGATACAGTGATGGATACAATGGATGAGATACAAATTAATGATTAAAGTAACAGTAAAGGTTTAAGAACATCTGTTGGCTATCCAGAAATAAAACTGCATGTGTGCTAAATGAAAGTGTATCTTTTACTAAAAACTGAAAACTTTTTGTTTAGTTTAGGATAGAATGGGGAAATATTAGATCCCCTTTCAGGTTTAAATTCTGTCTGGTGCTCCATTAGAGAGATTTTCCTTAAGGCCTCCATAAATGGCTTACACAGTCAACTTCTGCTGAATTGCCTGAAATTTGAGCCTTGGGTAGACCTGCAAGCGCCATCCAACTCCAGAAAGTCAATTAAAAAATCTGAGTAAAAAATGATCAGACAAATGGTGACTACAGATGCAGGCACAGTTTCGGCAGTGCCATTGTATTTAGGCAGTCGCAAGTGCCACTGCCTCCTGAATATCCCAGCTGACAGTCTACGAGATACCTCCACCGGAGCTGTTGATATTGATTAGGGAATCTTTTGATGGAGTATATAGTGGCCTTTACCTTTTGTTCTTTGCACCAGGCAGGAAGTGAAGGAATCTCTCCGACAGCAACACGGACAGTAAAAATGTTTTTTTTTTTTTTCTTTTCTTTTACATTACATAGGGGAATGCTAGAACCTCCGCCAATTTCTGTCATCTGTATTCCTGTTGAAGATTATCCTTCACTTCCTGTCTTGGTAAAATGTTGTGTTGGGCTTCACTACTTTGTGAGTCAAAGAGAGGCTGGCCTAAAGTGGTTGTAAAGGCAGAAGGTTTTTTATCTTAATGCATTTTAAGCATTAGGATAAAAAAACCTGTGTGATTACCTGAGCCCCATCTAGATGCAGCGATGTTGCAGGAGTGTCTCGGCTGCCCGGGACTCTCCTCCTCATTGGCTGAGACAGCAGTGCGGCGACAATGGCTCCCACTGCTGTCAATCAAAGTCAGTCAGTCAATTAGGAGTGAAAGGGGGCGGGACGAGGCCACAGCTCCATGTCTGAATTGACACAGGGAGCTGTGGCTTGTCTCGGATGCCCCCATAGCAAGCTGCTTGCTGTGGGGGCACTCAACAGGAGAGCCGAAGATGGACCTGAGAAGAGAAGGATCTAGGTTGCTCTGTGCAAAACCCATACACAGAGCAGGTAAGTATAACATGCTTGTTATTTTTAATCGTTATACTTGCTGAATGTACCTAACGTTAAAATATATCTAAATCCAAAACTTTTAGTTTTGGTTATATTAGCGATTGCTTAAAATTCCTGTGAGGTTTCTTTTTTTGTCTTTGTTCGAGGAAGTGAGATGGAATCACTTTTCAAAGAGTGCTTGACAGGGACTTTTGAACTCTAAAAACCCAACACCACTGGGTTGTAGCATGGCCCCATTTGTTTGACTGGTAAACAGCAGTACTGCCTGCCAAACGCAGTGGCATGTATACTCTCCCATTTACTGCCTTTTCAGCTTAAGGGGAGCAGATGGGGGGGGGTGAGTAAAAACACAGTTCAACTACATGTTTTTACCATCTTCCCCAACCGCAGGTGTAAACATAGCCAGATCTGGCCATAGATACGTCTGTTTTTTTGTTCAACCAGTGAGTTCAATGAAAAAAATCGTACCCGATTCCCAAATCCATACATTTAGTGTGGATGCAGGAATGCTTCCCGCTGAGTCATTGTATTCTTATAGTGGGGACACTTCCCCGCTGTCAGCATATACAGATCCGAACTGCAGGTTATAGCTATAGATCGACTTCTGTACAACCACAGTGCCCATATATGAATGAAAATTTGGCTGGTCCCTACTGAACTGGCCAAATTTCGTTCCATTTATGGGAAGCTGTACAGGTGTCTATATTTGAATATTTCCCCTCTATTCCTATTTTGGTGGCAATTTCACTTTTAGTGCAAGGGTCAGTGGTTACTAGGACAGATAAAGAGGGGGAATCTTCCCAGCAGGGACACAGGCAGCAAAAAATAAACCTAACAGGGTTTCTACCCTTCCCTACTGTGATTAAGAACTTATAAAACATTTTAGAGACTGTTTAAATTTACAATTGTAGCATTATGCATGTCAAATATCAGCAGTCTGGAATAATCTGCTTCCGATTAAAGATGTTTATACAGACATACATACAGATCTGTAGGAACAATCTAATCTGCTCATCTATTGGGACAAGGATCAGTCCATGGAAAGGTACTCTCCGATAGCAATAGTTAGCACTTCTAGTATAACTGAAAATCTTTGCAGACCGTCCCTGATCCATAATAGTGAAAACTGCATACGTGCCATGTCGGTTTGCTGGCATAACAGCAGTACATACTGCGGCACATATCAGTAAGTTTAAGGACAGATAAAGCTGGCCATACATGGATGGGAATTCAGCTGGTTCTGCAGGGACTGGATGAATATCGATCCTTGTATGGTCATTGTGGTTGTCAGATTCTCCCCACTTGATCAACACCGCAGGCTATAGCCTGCAATGCTAATCAATTTTTTTGACAATGGGTAAGTCTCCCTGCTGCCAGAATACAATAGCTCAGCAATGAGGATTCCCCCATCCACCTCGAATGTGTGGATGGGGAAATCGGGTTAGTTTTTTTCCTTCAATCTGCTAGTTGACTACTGTATGGCTTGCCTTAGATGTGTTATCTTATTCATTCCCAGTGAGACCTCCAGGGAAAGGGGGCACAATTGATGCCAGCAATGTAAGGATTACAAGTATGAGGATGTTTCTCTACAATTTTGCCACGTTCATAATATTTCACTTATTCTGATAGTAAACCAACTCCGGCAAAGCGCATATGTGCAAAACGCGTTGTCACGCCAACCCTTCTCCCCTCTGCGTTCCCAGGCTGGTCAACAGGCATCTCACTTCGGTCCGGCACTTACGTCTTTGCACTGCAGCGACGTCATACGGGAGCGCCAGCGAGACCCGGCTTGGCTCCCGTACGTCCGCGGCTCAATGCGAGCGGCTGCAAGCCTGCACACCAGGGTGGCTTTGTTTCACCATGCTACACCTGCTCAACTGGCCATCAACCCTCTTACATCTTGACCCACCGGCCTGGTACTGTATTTGCTTTTAATGACTAAAGGTTTTAACGCAATAGTTTGCTAATAAACTGTATTGAGACTTTCCATTGGTCTTCACCATTTATAAGGATATAGTGGTCATTATTCCCCCAGATAGCACTGTTCTTTCTGTTGCCTGTCTATTTTAGTACCTCCATATACTAACGGTGATGGCTGCACTGGGTGGGCCATATCACAGGGACAGTGCAAATCTAAATAGGGTTTAGCGCTTGGGACACCTTGCTTTTGGTTACAAATAAAATACAAAAAGTTTGTTGCGCAAATTTTAAAAACAGACAAAGGGGTTATGATGTACAGACCCCATACAAATGACTATCACATTGAAGAGCATACGAGTAGTATTATTATTATTATACAGGATTTATATAGTGCCGACAGTTTGCGCAGCACTTTACAATATGAAACCCATCAGTCACCTAAAAAGAAACCAAATTAGGGTCACTGATATATGAATCAAAAGCCAACATGTTTCAACTTCCTTTATTCTCTTCAGGAGATTGATGCAATGGGTAATCTCTACAAAATACAATATAAGGACCAAAAGGTACAAAAATAATTTTTTGTCACAATGGAATAAGAAAAAGTCAAAACATGATGACATAACAAATTGTGTTCCATAATAAACACGCTCATAATGTTGGTGACAGTGACAGACCCAATCATAGATGCCTTGGAATCACATCAGGAAACCAGGTAAGCAGAAACGGGCTCAAGGGACATATGACCACTACATAACAATTATTGAAAAAAAAAAAAAATGTTTAAATACCCAGACAGAGAGTGATTATACAATAAGAATGCAATAATGATAGTTTACTCATGCCAGAAAAACATTGCAGGAATCCCAAATCAAGAATAATGCCTATAAAGGCAGTAAAGGGCATGGGCTCGGTTCATATATATATATATATAGGAATTAGATGTGTTTTGAACCGCATCTGATTCACATGACGTGAAATAACATTGATTTCCATTGAAGTTGTTGGAATATATGCAGTGCAAACTTAAAAAGAGTCCTGTGCGTTTTTTAGGCACTGCAGTGCAGTTTAGGTGTGAATTCCAGGCTTATTGAGTTCTATGGAAACGCTTCTGAATCTCACGTGTTCAGCATGGATAGCTTTTTTTCTTATCATCTATGTTTTGACCAGCAGTGAAGACTTCCCTTTGACAAAAAATTGGTCCTGAGCCTTGCAGATTCTCACCTGAACTGCTGAACAAATGCTTTTTTTTATTGGCAGTGAAAATGGACATACAATTTGCACTGGACATGTGTGAACCCAGCCTTACACTCAGAAAATAGCATATATTGAGGAAAATACTGATTCCAGGCCCAGGGTGGATTTGATTTAAATCAACTCAATTTAAATCACTAATAAAAAGGCTTGATTTAAATCAAGTCAATTTCAATCATCATTTTTAAGAGCAACTGTCATCTCTGTCCCACAGCGCCTCCTCCTCTAAACCCTCTGTTGACTCACCGACAGTCCCATGGCCCATTAATGGGATGGCTGGTGATGCGGCAGTGAAACAAGGTGAGGGACGTGGCAGCAGCAGGTGAAGTGGATCCCCGCTAACAGGTGCTGCCATAATGGATCTGAAAAGACAGGTGCTCTTTAAATGTAAGGACTCATTCTTGCTGGTAGTTAGTATGAAATTGTGTGAATGCATCAATGGAGTGCATGGTATCTCAGCTTGCAGAGATTGGATTCATTGAATGAGTTTGCCAAAAAGGTAAATATTGCAGAATATACAGCCTCATGCTACATAACTAAGCTCCATGTCATGCTGAATAAATTATATTATTAATGTACCCTAAATAGAGAACTATCTTTAGATACATTTTTACTTCAAAACCATTTTTTTTTAAGTAAAGTTGAAAAAAAATGTAAAAATCCGATTTAAATAAAAATATGATTTATATTTAAAAAACACCTTTTTATTTTTTTTTTAAAAAATCATTGTGTTTTATCGACCCTGCCAAGGTCAGAGATCTGTGTTACCAAGATGTAAAAAGAGAAAATAAGCAAAACATAACTTGCCATATCGGGGAATCGTCCCCGTTTAAGGGGATATAGATGGACAAAATTAGGTGATAGATATTACTGTCTGATATATTTACCAGAATATAAAGATGCTGACAGTGACATTCACTGAGAATTGTAGAGTGCCCACATTACCAGCAGATGGTAAAACGAAATTAGATAAATCTCAGATTAATGTTGTAGGGACATCTATATACAAAAACACATACAAGTGCCCCAGTTAAAAAAAACAAGACAAGTCAAAGATAGATGATGAAAAAAGGAAATGCAGAAATTAAAGTGTGTAGCACACAAAAAGACCTGCTCGAGGAAAACGCAACATGGGAACCTGGCGAAGTATCTGGTTGCAGTTGGGGTCCACGAATGGTACAAAAACATGTGGAGACTCAGCTTTATAAAAAGCTAAGGTGGGTCTTCCCAACCAGCAGCCAATCTGCGTAAAAATCGAAATTAGAGCATGCCTGGACCAATCAAAAGATAAAAAATGTATAGGTACACATCGAAAACAGTAAAAGGCTAATGGAGAATCCACCAGACGGCCTATCACACCATACCTGTAAGCGGCAATGACGTCACATCCGCTGGTGCGCCACGTCACTTCGGACACTGGGAGAGCGCACATGCATAGAAAGTCCCCTGGGTCCAAAGATATCACAGGACTTCTCGTGCTGGTTTGATGGGTACTCATAAGTTCTTCAATGTGATAGTCATTTATAAAGGGTCCAAGTCATAACCCCTTTGTCTGTTTTTAATATTTGTACAATAAACTTTTTGTATTTTATTTGTGTTTGGTTCCTTTAAAGTCCCATCCAAAATCCATTTTCCTGTGACAATCTCTTGTTAGCATCGGCGGTCTGTCTGACATAGTTGGTCAGATCTTACAATGAGCATATTCTGCCCAGTTATTGCAAGAAATGCAACAGATATTCAGCTACATTGAGGATAACATGACAGCATTTGTTCCATAAAAGCTCAATGTCACACACCTTGTGAGAAATGTTGAACTTTTTCTGTGCAACTGAGAAATCTTTGTTCCCTGTTCTATAGAGTAAATGAAAGAAAATAATAATTTATGTATATATTGCATTGTACAACGAACTGAACTGGGTAGATGTAGCAAAGCCTGCTGGTATTGTTTTTTTGTGATGAGCCTTCACAACCTGTTATTCTGCCTAAAATGATTTATAGAGGTGCACAGGCTGAAAAAATACTTATACACTGGGAACGTGTAAGAATGCTAATCAGATGTTCATTGTGAGGCTTAATACTGGTTAATTTTATAAAACCTGCATTCATCACGCTAACAGATACACTTAATTGTTCTTTATCCATATGCAATTCTATCTACTTTATGAACCTGTAGGGAAAAAAGACCTCATCAGCAGTACAGTCTTCAATTGTTCATCTTTCTTAGCAGTAGCTTTGTAAAGCATATATTGTATTGGCCTATACAGTGCATGCACTATACATTCATTCTGAGCATTACAATTATGAATATTTTAAAGTATTTTCTTTTTCATTCATTGAGGGACACAGGAATTCAGATACAGTTATACTGCCATGGGCACACAGTATAATCATAATCTCCAACCTCCTCTACCCAATTTATTGCTATTGGCCTAGGGCAGTGATGGCAAACCTTGGCACCCCAGATGTTTTGGAACTACATTTCCCATGATGCTCACCTACACTGCAGAGTGCATGAACATCATGGGAAATGTAGTTCCAAAACATCTGGGGTGCCAAGGTTCACCATCACTGGCCTAGGGTGATGGAGGTATTAGCTGAGAAAAGTCTATCCTATTTTTAAGCTAGCCTTTTTTTCTTCTAATTTATTTGCGTTTTGAATTCCTCTTCCCCTCTACATTGCCACTCCCCAGGTTTGTCCCTCCTCTGCCTGGCATTGAGGGCTGTGTCCAGGCCTTGCTGGTCTGGGTGTACAGGGCTAGCATGGAAGGTGGCCTTCGGACACCAGGAACTGCATTGTGGTGCTTTACAGACAATAATGTACTGGGAAAAGTTAGCCATAGAGCACTTTCCAGAGCCGTGGCACGGCCCCAGAGTGTGACCCAGTCCCTGAGGACTTTGTGAGTAAGGGCTGATGAGCCGCAGCAACAGGAGCTACATCACTTTGTGCACCATTATGTGCCTTTCAAACTTTCTGCCACCACTGGTAGTACTGCAGTAAGAGCTAAAGTGGCATTAAACCTAAAACCAAAAATTTAATATATTGCAGCTTACTAATCCTTAGACGTGGTGGCTGCATTGGTTTTTGTTTTGTTTTTTAGTTTTTTTCTGATGATCTGGCCAGTAGCATGCCTCCTGTATTAAGAGTGCCCCCACTCGGTAGCACTGTCGGTCTGGAGGGAGTGGAGTGTTAGAATAGCAGATTTGAATACACTAACAAATTAAAGCCAAACTCTAGCTAATGCATACAGCTTTTGGAGTAAAGGATTTACTAATTAAAATCTGATCATTGTAAGCACCCCTGCTAGTGTTAAAGGGTTTGGCTCATCTCTGTAACTGATACAATTTGCAAGTGAGCTTGTTTTTTTAAAAAACAACAAACGACCTGGCCAGATCACCAGATAAAAATAAAAGAAAGAAAACCTAAAAAATAAAACCAATGCAGCTATTGCATCTAAGAGTTGGTAAGCTGCAATAAAACAAATGTTTTTTGGGGGTTTATTACTGTTCTAGTGCTGAGAATGACTTCATACGCTGGATGGAGTGTCATGCGCATACACTCTATGCCCTCTTTCCTGCCATTCAGCATAAGAGAAAGCACCATCATGATGCTGCTTCTGCTTGCAAGCACCTTGTGGAATGGTGATCTCCAGGCTGTTCCCGCTGCCCACCTACAGTGACCTGGCTCCCTGACCCTCAAAAGTACAGGATCTGGGGTTGTCTACTTGGAAATCAACACCTGTAATCTGCGACCCACTACACCTATAGTCTTCTTCATCAGAATCTTCCTCAACTGCTTCTCTTGAGGCCAGGTCCCCTGTCCTTCGAGACCTCCATGTCTACTCCGGATTCTCCTGCTTGTGTTGGCTCACCGATTTTCCAAGAAGTCTGAACAAAGATACAAGTCAGGTTTTAGGCATCCTTTGCAGCAAAAATGTCATTTCTCTTTCGTTTATTGACACAGCTCCTGATCTTCTTAACCATTGGGTTATACTGCCCCCTACTGGAGTTTAGACATTAGGCAGAAAAAAAATCTGGCTACGCCTATGGGCAATCCCAGGGGGGTTTTTTTTCTGCCTAGTCAGGAGTAAGGACCTAGTTCCTTGCTGGGATCTCTGGTCCTGGCAATTTTTTCTTTTTAGAATAGATTTTTTTCTCCTGGTTTTTTTCCTGTAAGATCTACAACTACCAGACTGGGCGATGGGCTGGATAATCTAGACCCATTGGTCACCCCATTCTGGCCAGAGAGCGCGCGCAGACCTCAGCTCCGCGCTAGGTCGGCCGCGACATAGCCCCACCGGACAGGGGCTGGCCTGCGAGTTAAACACCTCACGAGGTCGCATTGGACCGGGTCTAAGGCGGAGTCGCAGCGTTCCTCCTGACCAACAGCCACCCCATTTCGATGGCGAGGGGTCCTATCTGGAGCGGTGGCTGCCTGGTTCCTGGTATGGCAAATAGCTGTTCCCCCTATCCCTCTGGAGGGTTTTGGGGTGGACGTGGGCTCCTCCAGAGTTTTTTTCATTCCACAGGGTCGACTGACAAGGGATTGAAGCCCTTCGGGGCCTCCTCTGGAGGATCCAAGTGAACTTGGTCTGGCAAGTCAAGAGCGGGCTTCTCCAGACCCACGGACAAGGCTCCTTCAGCAGGAAAGTGCGCCCTCACTCGTATCTGGGGTGGGGGGATGTCTTCACTGGTTTCCGGATCTGTAGACTTCCCTGGTACAAGACAAGTGGGTTCACAAGGTCATACGGTCCAGCTACAAGATCAAGTTTTTGTTCTTACCCTATGAAAAGGTTCTTCCTTCCAAGGTACGACTGTCCCCGGTCCGCTAACAGTCTCTTTTTGGAGCGGTGCAAGACCTTTGACTTCAAAGGGTGATTGTCCCATTTCCGACATCTGAACATTTTCAGCGGTTTTTACTGAAACCTGTTTACAGTCCCCAGGAAGGAAGGCAAGGTGTGTCCAATTCTGGACCTCAAGGCGCTGAACTGCTTCAGAATTGAGTCCATTCGCACCTTGGTGGCTACCCTGCATCAGGGGGATTTTCTCGCTTCCAAGCGACATCGGGGACGCTTACCTTCACATTCCAATATATGTCAGTCACCAGCGCTTTGCCGTGGGAGAGGAGCATTATCAGTTTGTGGTGTTACCCTTTAGTCTCGCCTCCGCTCCTCGGGTTTTCACGTAAGTGTTGGCCCCGGTGCTAAGATTGTTACGCCAAAGGGGATCGCGGTACTGGGCTACTTGGACAACCTCCTTCTGCGAGCAGAGTCTCCTGCTCTGGTGGAAAACCTGGAAATCACCATACGGCCCTTGACGGAGTTTGGCTGGATTTTGGATTTTCAGAAGTCTGCTCTGGTTCTGTCCACAGAGCTGGACTATCTGGGTCTGACTCTGGACTCGGCCTTAGCCAGAGTGCTCCTTCCTCTGGGCAAACTCCAGAAATTGCAGACTGAAATTTGTCTCCTGCTGTCCAGCAGATGATTATCTCTCTGAACTTGCATGCAGGTGCTGAGCCTGATGGTGTCTACCTTCGAGGTGGTTCCGTTTGCACAGGTCCATACGAGGTCCCGGCATGGGAGATTCTGGCCAAATGTGACAAGAATCCACAGTCTCTGGACAATCAGATCCGGCTGAGGCGGGAAACGAAAGAGTCCCTCATATGGTGGCTTCGTTCTCCGGCGCTTTGGCTGGACAAAATCATTCCTCCCCTTGTATTGGACAGTGGTCACCATGGATGCCAGCCTGTCTGGCTGGGGAGGTGTCCTCTGCGAAAATTCTGCTCAGGGGATCTAGACACTGGAAGAGTCCAGACTACTGATCAATGTCTTGGAACTCCGAGCGATCAGACTGTGCCTGGAACATTGGACGGATCATCTTCAGGGATGTCCTTGGCGCATTCAATTTGACAATGCCACAGCCATGACCTATGTCAATCACCAGGGAGGCACAAGAAGTGTCCTGGTGGCTCTGGAGGTAGCTGGCATTCTAAGGTGGGCAGAAGGGTTCATTCCAGCCATCTCTGCCATACACATTCCAGAGGGGGAAAACTTGCAGGCGGATTACCTCAGGCGTTGGACCAAGGGGAGTTTCATCAGTTGTGTCTCCGGTGGGGCATCCCTGAGGTGGATCTGTTGGCGTCTCGGCTCAACAGAAAGGTGCAGAAGTTTGTGGCTCGGTCACAGGATCCCCTGGCGGACGCTACAGATGCGCTGGTGGCCCCGTGGGGTCAGTATCGTCTGATTTATGGCTTCCCTCCTCTCAAGCTTCTGCCAAGACTTCTATGCAAGATCGAGGCAGAAGGGATTCCGGTCATCTTAGTGCCCCCGAACTGGCCTCGCCGGGCTTGGTACACCGATCTGGTGCAGCTGGTCGCTGACGTTCCTTGGAAGGTTCCTCCCAGGGAGGATCTGCTGTCCTAAGGGCCAATTTTCCATCCTGTTTTACCGTTGCTGGCTTTGACCGCTTGGCTGTTGAACGTCAAGTGGGAATGGATAGAGGTTTTGTCTGAGTCAGTGATTCCAACGCTGTTAAAAGCTTGGAAATCTACTTCTAGGAAGATCTACCATCGTACATGGAAGACGTACATTGCGTGGTGTGAGTCTCTTGGGGTTCATCCTCGCTCTTTTTTGGTGGCTCGGATCTTGACCTTCCTTCAACGGGGGTTTAGCAGAAATTGGCCTTGAGTACTATCAAGGGTCAGATGTCGGCCTTAGCGGTCTTCTTTCAATGGCACTTGGCCACATACTTCCTGTTACGTCCTTTTCTTCAGGGAGTTAGGCACTTTAACCCTCCAGTGCAGTCTCTGTTTCCGCCTTGGGACCTCAATTTGGTACTCTGTCTTCCAGAAGCCTCCTTTTGAGAACCTTCAGGAAATTCCCCTGATTACGCTGTCCCAGAAGGTGCCCTTTTTGGTGGCTATCACCTCTGTCAGAATTGGCAGCATTATCCTGTCGTTCACCTTACTTGGTGGTTCACAGAGAAAAGGTGGTTTTTCGCCTCTGTCCGTCGTTCCTTCCTCAGGTTGTTTCTGATTTTCATTTGAATGAAGACATTGTGTTGCCTTCCCTATATTCCAGGCCAAAAACATCAGAAGGAATTGCTTTGCATGACTTGGATGTGGTCCGGACAATTAGGGTATACCTGGCAGCTACGGAGTCTTTTAGGAAGTCAGACTTACTATTTATGCTCAAGGATGGACCTCACAAAGGGTTGTCCACTTCACCTGCGTATCCAGACGTCAGTGACGCAGGTTTGCAAGGCGGCCTCCCAGTCGTCGGTGCACACTTTCACACAATTCTATAAAGTGGATGTGTTGGTATCTGCGGATGCTTCCTTTGGCCGCAAAGTTTTTGCAGGCTGTTGTTTAGAGGACCTGATCCTCTTTGAGGGTTTATTGTTTTATTCAGGTGGGCTCCAGTTGTTTTGGTTGAGCTCCTGTTTACCTTGTTGGCTATAGTTAGCCTTGGGAGTTCCTTTTTCGCTGTTCCCACCCCTCATGTTTAACACTGCTTTGGGATGTTCCAATGGTTAAGAAGATCAGGAGCTGTGTCCATCAATGAACAAAAGAAAAAATGGGATTTTTGACTTACCGTAAAATCCTTTTGTCTGATGTTTATTGACGGACACAGCACCCTCCCCTCTGTGGAATTGTAATTCTTCTGACACTGCTTGTAACAAAACTGAGTACCTATAGCAGAGAGAGGAAGTACAGTGCCTTGCGAAAGTATTCGGCCCCCTTGAACTTTGCGACCTTTTGCCACATTTCAGGCTTCAAACATAAAGATATAAAACTGTAATTTTTTGTGAAGAATCAACCACAAGTGGGACACAATCATGAAGTGGAACGAAATTTATTGGATATTTCAAACTTTGTTAACAAATAAAAAACTGAAAAATTGGGCGTGCAAAATTATTCAGCCCCCTTAAGTTAATACTTTGTAGCGCCACCTTTTGCTGCGATTACAGCTGTAAGTCACTTGGGGTATGTCTCCATCAGTTTTACACATCGAGAGACTGAAATTTTTGCCCATTCCTTCTTGCAAAACAGCTCGAGCTGAGTGAGATTGGATGGAGAGCGTTTGTGAACAGCAGTTTTCAGTTCTTTCCACAGATTCTCGATTGGATTCAGGTCTGGACTTTGACTTGGCCATTCTAACACCTGGATATGTTTATTTGTGAACCATTCCATTGTAGATTTTGCTTTATGTTTTGGATCATTGTCTTGTTGGAAGACAAATCTCCGTCCCAGTCTCAGGTCTTTTGCAGACTCCATCAGGTTTTCTTCCAGAATGGTCCTGTATTTGGCTCCATCCATCTTCCCATCAATTTTAACCATCTTCCCTGTCCCTGCTGAAGAAAAGCAGGCCCAAACCATGATGCTGCCACCACCATGTTTGACAGTGGGGATGGTGTGTTCAGGGTGATGAGCTGTGTTGCTTTTATGCCAAACATAACGTTTTGCATTGTTGCCAAAAAGTTCGATTTTGGTTTCATCTGACCAGAGCACCTTCTTCCACATGTTTGGTGTGTCTCCCAGGTGGCTTGTGGCAAACTTTAAATGACACTTTTTATGGATATCTTTAAGAAATGGCTTTCTTCTTGCCACTCTTCCATAAAGGCCAGATTTGTGCAGTATACGACTGATTGTTGTCCTATGAACAGAGTCTCCCACCTCAGCTGTAGATCTCTGCAGTTCATCTAGAGCAGTGGTTCTTAACCTGGGTTCGATCGAACCCCAGGGGTTCGGTGAGTCAGTCTCGTGGGTTCGGCGGAGGTCAAGACACACACCCGACTCATATGATTCGTGATGACACTGATGATTGGCTGCAGGTGATCACGCAACATCGCTTGGCCTATCTGTGCTGCAGGGAATTTGGCGCGCCCAGTAGTCGAATTGTAACTGTTGTGATGGTATGTCGTGTGATTTCTTTCTTAATATTAATCCATTCATACTAACTATGTCGAGCAAAAAAAGAAAGTGGTCGGACGAATATGTACAATATGGATTCACATGTATAACGGAACGTGATGAGAGTCAGCGTCCTAACTGCATGATTTGCAATGCCAAGTTGAGCAATTCTAGTCTAGCACCGGCAAAACTAAGAGAACACTTCCTTAAGCTGCATGGAGATGGAAAATACAAGAACACAACGCTCGCTGAATTCAAGCTGAGGAGAGCCAGATTCGATGAAAAGGCTAGTCTGCCTGTTCTCGGCTTTGTACCCATCAACAAACCGATCCTCATAGCATCGTACAAAGTTGCTTACCTGATCGCAAAGCAGGGCAAACCACACACCATTGGTGAAACACTCGTAAAACCAGCTGTGTTGAAGAATGGTTTTGTTCTTTAATGGTTTTGTTCATTTTTTGCACCTATGTATAAATATATACCTAAATATATACCTATGTTTTGAATTTGAAAAAAATCATATTTTATTTTTCCAATTAAGAAGGGTTCGGTGAATGCGCATATGAAACTGGTGGGGTTCAGTACCTCCAACAAGGTTAAGAACCACTGATCTAGAGTGATCATGGGCCTCTTGGCTGCATCTCTGATCAGTCTTCTCCTTGTATGAACTGAAAGTTTAGAGGGACGGCCAGGTCTTCGTAGATTTGCAGTGGTCTGATACTCCTTCCATTTCAATATTATCGCTTGCACAGTGCTCCTTGGGATGTTTAAAGCTTGGGAAATCTTTTTGTATCCAAATCTGGCTTTAAACTTCTCCACAACAGTATCTCGGACCTGCCTGGTGTGTTCCTTGTTCTTCATGATGCTCTCTGCGCTTTAAACGGACCTCTGAGACTATCACAGTGCAGGTGCATTTATACGGAGACTTGATTACACACAGGTGGATTCTATTTATCATCATTAGTCATTTAGGTCAACATTGGATCATTCAGAGATCCTCACTGAACTTCTGTAGAGAGTTTGCTGCACTGAAAGTAAAGGGGCTGAATAATTTTGCACGCCCAATTTTTCAGTTTTTTATTTGTTAACAAAGTTTGAAATATCCAATAAATTTCGTTCCACTTCATGATTGTGTCCCACTTGTGGTTGATTCTTCACAAAAAATTACAGTTTTATATCTTTATGTTTGAAGCCTGAAATGTGGCAAAAGGTCGCAAAGTTCACTGTATATCCCCAGGACTGCCAAAAGGCTTAACCAGTCTTTTTTTCTGCTTAGTGTCTTACTCCTGTAGGGGGCAGTATAACCCAATGGTTAAGAAAGTCAGGAGCTGTGTCCGTCAACGAACATCAGAGAAATGGATTTTACAGTAAGTCAAAAATCCCATTTTTGGTGAGATACCCTACAAAGGGCAAGTGCATCAGCTGATTAATAATGTAAAAGTTTCCCCGCCCCCCCACTTGGAATTTGTATACAAAGACACAAAGTGGAAGAAACTGGTAGGAATCTGCAACAAAATGTGCTAAAGTTCTTGCAATGTACATCGATCACCCAGAGGGGATTGTTCTTTTGTCAACAAAAGTGTAACAACCTTTTAAGGACTCATTCGCACCAGCAGGTGCATATATGTAGTGGTGTGCACACGCGTTACATTGTTTTAGGATACATCTCAGTGCTTGCCTTTCTTTACATTTTTTTACTTATTTGTTTTTTTATTTATTTTTTTTACAAACACTAACAAACATGTCATACTTACCTGCTCTGTGCAATGGTTTTGCGCAGAGCAGCCCCGATCCTCCTTTGAGTCCCCGCCAACACTCTGAGCCCCTCCCCCTTGCCGAGTGCCCCCATAGCAAGCTGCTTGCTATGGGGGCACTTGTGCATTCTCACTTCTGAGCCAGCTCTCTGTGTCCATAAGACACAGAGAGCGCAACTCAGCCCCACCCCTACTCCCTCCTCACTGGCTGTGGTTGACAGCAATTGGAGCCAATGGCTCCTGCTGCTGCATCTCAGCCAATGAGGAGGCAGAGAATGCATGAAGGTAAAAAAAATCTTCAGCCTTTAGAACCACTTTAAACTTTATTCAAAGATGAAGTTTAGTATGTTTTTAGGGAGAATACAAATGTGATCTGATCCTCATCTAAGTCACAATAATAGACAAACACAATCTGCTTAAGCTAATAACATACAAACAATTCTAATTTCTTGTGTCTTTATTGAACACACCGATTAAACATCAAGAAAATCACAGTGATGGAGGAAAAAGTATGTGAACTCATAGACTAATTGGAGTCAGTAGTTTGCACACCCTGAGTCATATTAATGATATGAGTTTGGAGGTGTGATTTAGAGCTACTTTGATTGATAAACGACACTCAAGAGTAGCTGATCAGCAAATGGCTTGAAAAGGATACAAAGAAATCTCTGGTTTAGGCACCCATTAGTCAACAGACAAATTGTCTACAAAAGGAGAAAATTTTGTACTGTGGATACCCTGCCTAGAAATGGGCATCCAGCCAAGATGACTTCCAAGGCACAATGCAGAATCCTCAATGAGGTAAACAGGAATCCACGAATAACAGCTTAAGACTTGAAAACATCTCTGGAACTGGCAGACCTCCCTGTTCATGAGTCTACCATACGTAAGTCTTTTAACAGGTAGGATGTCTATGGCAGAACACCATGGAGGGAGCTGCTGCACGTCTGAAGTTTGCCAAAGAGCATCTTGGCAAACCACAACACTACTGGGAAAAATATTTGTGGACTGATAAAACAAAAATTTAATTGTTTGAGAAGAATACTTTGCACTGTGTATAGCGCAAAAAGGCACAGCTTACCAACATCATCCCAGCGCTGAAGTATGGTGGAGGGAACATCATGATTTGAGCTTGCTTTGCTGTGTCAGGGCCAAGATCACGTGCCATTATCTAGGGGAAAATGAATTCCCAAGTTTACCAAATTATTCAATAGGTTAATGTGAGGATGGCTGCCTACCAGCTGAAGCTTAGTAGAAGTTGGCTTAAAAGTCAATCCACCACAAACTGGCTTCAGAAAAAGAAAATGCCCCTTTTGGAGTGGCCCAGTCAGAGACCAGACCTTAACCCCGTAGCGATGCTGTGGAATGACCACAAGAAAGCTGCTCACACCAGACATCCTACAAATGTGTCTGACCTGAAGCAGTTTTGTAAAGAGGAATGGTCAAAAATTTCTCCTAAAATTTGTGCTGGTCTGATCCAGAGCTACGCATTTTGTTTGTTTATTGTTGTGATTTAGATGAGCATCAGATTACATTTTATGGCAAATTACTGCAGAAAAAAAAACAGATAATTCCAAGGGGGGTCACATACTTTTTCTTAGCACTGTAATGGGCCATACACACTATAAGATTTTCTGAAGACGTTTTCCTTTAGATTTACCAAAATCAGATAATATGAGGTGAAACCTAAACACTTTCAATTTGTATGCAATTTGGCAGGCCCTTGCACTACATAGAAAAGGTAAATCTGAAGGAAAAAGTCTTCAGAAAATCTTATAGTGTGTATGGCCCTTAAAGCAAATTTCTTTATTCATGTGTTGGGACTGCAATGGGCAACACTGCCCAATTATCCCAGCAGGGCTGGTACAAATAAACCCTGAAGTATTTTGAAAAATGTTGTGCGAAGGACAAGTGTAGAGCAACGTCCTTGGTTATCTCCAATTACAAAGCTTTTTGGTTTTGAAAGGTAATAACAATAAAGTAGACCTAGATTTATGATTTAATGGGGAACACTTAAAAATGTCAGTTGTGCCTTTTGTTCTAAATTGCTCCTACAAAATAGCGGTGTTTCTGTGTCTGGTCATTCCTGTAACTTGGCGCTGAGCATACCCAATATGCAGCCCCACTGGACTGGGGTTTTTTTTTTGTCGGGCCCCATATTTGCCTATCTGTCTTTGTGCTGGAAGCCTGCTGCATGGCGCACTCCCAGCACAGAGACCAGGGTCCCACTGAGAGCCCCGGGCCCCATACTAACCATCAGGACCTGGAACTCCCGATTCCTGGTCACCCGATCACTGCAATAGCCTCTGATTGGCTATCATGTGATCAGTCACTGTGAAGCCCGCCCCCGTGTTTTCTCTCTCTAAATGGAGGAGTAATATACATTGTATCTCTCTCTCTCTCCATGCAGCAACAAACAACAACCATAATATACATATGTGGTATCTCTGCAATCGCCAGGAGCAGGAGAATTAATTTTAGTGAAGGGTTATGGTAGTAGCAGGACATATACGGCTAAATGTAATAAAAGTAATAAGGGCATTAACGTTTGTTTTACCCTTAGGCGTGAAAAGGTTAAACTGTAATTAAATCTAGACTGAAAAACTCTCATTACATGCTATATAACAGAGTGTACTTCCTTACAATCTAATGCATTTGTTTTGTTTAGAGTGAAAAATACCTGATAGATCCTGCCTTCAGTTGTCCCTCCCATCTTCTCTGTGTTCCCATTGCAGCCCGAGCTTGTGTAGACCAACTGGTGTCCTCTACTAAGCATGCTCAATTTTAGTTCCCTTCTAAGCTCTTTATTTCCCCCTTATTTCTTATTTGTGCATTCCGCATGACTAGAGTCACACGTGTGCGTATACACAGTGGTAAATGACACTCCACTCCCTCCCTTCTCCATGTCCTCCTATTGCTAAACACTATGGGGGGCAGGATATAGTATGCTGATTGATTACATTCTACATTCACAAAAAAGCTTAGTTTTAATATAAATTAGTATTAAATATATGAAATGAAAATGCTAATACCTGTAAAGTAAAAAAGAACCTTGGTTGCATATGCCATCTGAGCAAAATGAAAGCTAGTGTCAATCATCTCTGACTCTGCCTACACCATATCAATGCACAAAAAATAAATATTTGATGTTTAATTAAGGTTTATTGGGAGCTTTAAAAATGTTTTTTTTTATATATTTATAATCTAATTAGAGTGGCTATTCTGAAACAGTTTCAGGGCTGGCAAGACAGCCTCCTACTGTGGAGAGCATACATCAGCAGGGTAATAGAAGCCCCTCCCAAGGACCTTTCCCTGCAGATACCAAAGATCAGGGAAAGACTACGTGACTGCACAAAATCCCTGCACTAATAAGGTATTTAGAGGATTAAAAAAATAAATAAATACAGTGGCATAATATATGATTAATGTAAATGAATTATGGCAATTAACACTTCTCTGTTTAGTATCACTTTAAGCGAAGCTCCAGTCTCCTTCAGAAAAAAAAAAAATAAAAATACAATTACTAGCTGCTGTCTTTTTCTTTTTTTTGCTGTCTTTTTCAATCGGCTGCGGGTGCTGCTGCCGCCACCTCCACTAGGGAAAAGCTTGCGGCTTCACAGCTGGTTCTCTGTTGCGCTTTATGAATGACCCAGCAGCAGAGGAACGATGAGAGGGCCGAACTTCCTGCTGACCTTGCCGCAGCGAGATCAGCAAGAAGTGGAAGCGGGTACCTGTCAAAACCATGTACCCGCTCCCCCTTCCCCCCGAAAGGTGCCAAATGTGGCAGCTTCCCCTTTTAGCTGGCGCTCCACTTTAAGCCTCATAACTAATCTATATTGTAAGATCATCTAAAGCTCTGTGCCTCTTTCTGATTGTCTCCCGAGATTAGGAGCAAGATTAGGTGTTGTCACTACTATGCTGCTCGCTGTTCTTGCCGAAAAGAAAGTTGTACCTGAGCATATACACTTTAACGATCTCCCTGCTTCAGCCTTATTCATTCACTCGATCTGTGCTTTATGCACCTCTCTGGCTATTTCTTGAATGTTCCCCTACCAGTCATAAGGGGACAGCACTAACATGAGAAAACAAAGCCCTGCATCTACTAAGATATCTGGGGGGGGGGGGGGATCAGCTGCAGAGAGACTGTTGGCAATACTGGTGACATGTCTTTTGCCCTCTGCTTGCTTTTTTGACAGGGTTCAAGTCCTCTCCAAGCCATATATTCTTTGATAATGCACCCCACCACCTTTAATCATGCAGATTGCCATGACAGCTCTAGGAGGTTGAAGGGCAGAGATAAAAAGCTCCAGAGAACTGGCATTAGAAATCGGCACTAAAAGCAGGTGACAGTTCTCATTTGATATCCTCTTTCTCTCTTAAATGTCACGTATCTTTTGAGCGCGGTCTGCCACAAGTGGCCAGAAACAGCTGCCTCCTGTAGACACATTTGTCCTTTGGCTAATAGAAGATCCTGCCCTGCTGGCATACCTAATTGTACCATCATCTGATATATACAATGTACAGTGCATCCGGAAAGTATTCACAACGCTTCATATTTTCCACATTTTGTTATGATACAGTCTTATTCCAAAATGAATAAATACATTGTTTTCTTCAAAATCCGACAAACCCATAATGAAAATGTGAAAGAAGTTTGTTTGAAATCTTTGCGTATTTATTTAAAATAAAAAATGAAAAAAAAAATCACATGTACATAAGTATTCACAGCCTTTGCTTAACCACTTAAGCCCCGGAAGATTTTACCCCCATTCCGACCAGGGGGTATTTTGCGATTCGGCACTGCGTGACTTTAACAAGCAATTGCGTGGTCGTGCGACGCTGTACCTAAACGAATTTGGCGTCCTTTTTTTTCCCACAAACAGAGCTTTCTTTTGGTGGTATTTGATCACCTGTGCGATTTTTTGATCACGCGCTATAAACAAAAAAAGAGCGTCAATTTTGCAAAAATAGCAATATTTTTCAAATTTTTTTATATGAAATTCCCCCAAAAAAAAATGTAAAAATCAAAATTTTTTAACATTTTCGGCCAATTTGTTTTATGCTACCTATGTTTGGTAAAAAAAATCGCAAAAAGCGTATTTTGATTGGTTTGCGCAAAAGTTATCGCGTTTACTAACAAAGGGAAAGATTTTTGTTGTTTTTTTTTTAACGGGTAATGGCGGCGATCTGCGTTTTTTTTGCGGTACTGCGACATTGCGGCGGAAAGATCGGACCCTTGACTGACATTTTTGACACTTTTGGGGTTACCAGTGACATTTCTACAGTAATCAGTGCTATATATATGCACTGTTACTGTAAAAATACACTGGTAGTGAAGGGGTTAACTTTATTTGGGAGGGAGGGGCTGTGTGTGTCCCTAGGGGCGTGCTTTCTACTGTGATTGGCTGTGGCTTGAGCTGTAAGGACACTGATCAACGGATCTACATAGTAGATCCATGTTATCAGTGTCTTTACAGCGAGGAGAATGACAGGCAGCTTGTTTACACAAGCTGCCTGACATTCTCCCTCTCCCTCTCCCCCGCCGATCGCCGAGTGGCCGGCGGACATCGGGTCCGCTGGTCACACGCGCGGGGGGGTCCGTGACCACGTGGGAGCGGGAGCGCGCCTCCGGGGGCGCGCGCTCGCTCCCTAGACCCTCACAAGCAAGCAACGTAGCCCTACGTTAGTTTGCCTGTGAGGGGCTGACCGCCGACGTAGATAGTCGTGCGGCGGTCAGCAAGTGGTTAATACTTTGTTGAAGCACCTTTGGCACCAATTACAGTCTCAAGTTTTTTTAAATATGATGCTACAAGCTTTGCACACCTATTTTTGGGCAATTTCTACCATTCTTCTTTGGAGGACATCTCAAGCTCCATCAGGTTGGATGGGGAGCCTCGGTGCACAGCCATTTCAGATCTCTCCAGAGATGTTTATTCGGGTTCAAGTCTGGGCTCTGGCTGGGCCACTCAAGGACATTCACAGAGTTGTCCCGTAGCCACTCCTTTGTTATCTTGGCTGTCATTGCCCTGTTGGAAGACGAACCTTCGGCCCAGAAGTCCAGAGCGCTCTGGAGCAGGTTATCATCAAGGAGGTCTCTGTACATTGCTGTATTCATCTTTCCCTTGATCCTAACTAGTTTCCCAGTTTCTGTCGCTGAAAAACATCCCCACAGCATGATGCTGCCACCAACATGCTTCACTGCAGTGATGGTATTGGCCAGGCAATGAGCGGTGCCTGGTTTATTCCAGATATGACGCTTGCCATTCAGGCCAAAGAGTTATATCTTTGTTTCATCAAACCAGAGAATTTTGTTTCTCATGGTCTGAGAGTCCTTCAAGTGCCTTTTGGCAAACCCCAGCCAGGCTGTCATGTGCCTTTTACTGAGAAGGGGCTTCCGTCTGACAACTCTACCATACAGGCCTGATTGATGGAGTGCTGCAGAGATGGTTGTTCTTCTGGAAGGTTCTCCTCTCTCCACAGAGAAAGGCTAGAGCTCTGTCAAAGTGACCCTCAGGTTCTTGGTCACCTCCCTTACTAAGGCCCTTCCCCCCTGATCGCTCAGTTTGACTGGGTGGCCAACTCTAGAAATAGTCCTGGTGGTTCCAAACATCTTCCATTTACAGATGATGGAGGCCACTGTGCTCATTGGGACCTTCAATGCTGCAGAAATCTTTCTGTATCGTTCCCCAGATCTGTGCCTCCATACAATCCTGTCTTGGAGGTCTAAAGACAATTCCTTGGACTTCATTTCTTGGTTTGTGTTCTGACATGCACTGTTAACTGTGGGACCTTATATAGACAGGTGCGTGCCTTTCCAAATCATGTCCAGTCAGCTGAATTTACCACAGGTGGACTCCAATCAAGTCGTAGAAACATCTCAAGGATGATCAGTGGAAGCAGAATGCACCTGAGCTCAATTTTAAATGTCATGGCAAAGGCTGTGAATACTTATGCACATGTGATTTTTTTCCTTTTTTATTTTGAATAAATTTGCAAAAATTTCTTTCACGTTGTCATTATGGGGTATTGTTTGTAGAATTTTGAGGAAAATAAGGAATCAAATACATTTTGGAGTAAGGCTGTAACATAACAAAATGTGAAGCGCTGTGAATACTTTCCGGATGCATTGTACTAACACTGCAGTGGGTAAAAGGCAGCATGGAAGTCAGGACTAGAGCAGGCCTTCATAATAGCCAAAATAAACTCCAATCTGTATCCCTTTATCCGCCTGCAGAAAGCAACATGTATACATTTTACTGCTCCACAACCCAGATAGGAAGGATACCTTGCCACAAATTTGTGGCAGCATTGAATTTTAAGTCTTGTTAACGTGCTGCACATTTTCACTGGCAAGTTGTACACTTGGGGAGCACTTGAATCACAAGTTCTACTTTACACTTTTCCAATTAGTAGCAAATTTGTGTGGCAGGTCTTTAGCAAGAGCAAAGTTGCAGTGGTGAATCTACAGCAAGAGTTCTGCAAGTCACAGTGCCCCCTGTGGTGGGATGACTATTGCACAACATAACTGAACCAGAACTTGCTGCAGACTTGCAGAATGTTTGCAACAAAGCTGATCTGGAGTCATGCAATGCGGAGTTGCTGCAATTGTGCAACAAACTTGTAAAGCCTGGCAAGTCTAGCAATAGCTTAGCAAGTCATTTTCAAACTTGTAGCACAATCGCTTGCTATCAGGGAATGTGTACTAACTGCCTCTTTTTCCTGTTTCCTTGGCTGCATATGTGAATGAGGCCTTTAATTCTCATTAGTGAAAATTCTAAGAGCTCCTCATTGTTTCAGTCCCGGTTCACATATGCGCGATGACAGACATTGCATGTGATTCGGAGCACACTGCTCTGAAAATCAAATGCAATGTCTGTGCGATGCGAATTCAGCTATATAGATTGTATGGCTGAATTTGCATCACATTCGGACACAACAAGCACAGGACCCTTTTTTTGGGTCTGCAGCAATGTCCACTGTGAATGAGACCTTATCGTTTTAGGTAGTGCTTCTCAACTACAGTCCATTTAAATCATCCGTACTAGATAAATGAGGCACAAAAAAAATAATTTGAGGCACAAAAAAATTAATTTAAATATATTCTTCAATAACCACAATGGATATACATCCACTTTATGTGTTACAAATGCATAAGCAAATCCAGTAATTATCTTGTAAAAGTAATGGTAAAATTATCATTGTTGCTGTACATAGCCTGTGCAGAGAGCAGAGCTGTGGGAAGGGCCCAGTAGGCCCCACCCACTAAAGGCTGCCTGCAGATAACTACAGGAGAGGGCGGAGACAATACCAATCACCCTGTATATGGACAGAAAGCAGCAGGTACCGGTCTTTTTATAGAGGCAAAGTTTCATGCTGGATTACTGCACACATCTGGAAGAAATACACAGAGAATACGCTTGCCTTTTATATTTTGATGTATTTTCTTATGCCGATGTTTAGCTTTAAGAAACATTTGTGTCTATTTTATATTCTAAACCAGGGATCTCCACACTTTTCTCTATGAGGGCCACATTGTATATTTTACATTTATTCACTGGCCAAAAAATGTGGTTTTATAAAGGAACAAATCCAATTTAAAGAGGTTGTAAACTCGTTTAAAAAAATTTTTTTTTTTTTTACAACCTGCAAGAGAAAGACATAATGAGCTAGTATGCATCGCATACTAGCTCATTATGAAATACTTACCTTAGAACGAGCCCCCGCCGTGCCGCTCTCTTACCTATATGACGGGCGACATGACATGTCGCCCGTCTTCCGGGATCGCGGCATCCGGTCATCTGATTGGCCGGAGCCGCGGTGACGTCACTCCCGCGCACGCGCGCGGGAGCCGACGGTCACGGCACGGGGCTCTGAAGGAACGGCACGATCAGCCGTTCCTTCAGAGCGCATGCGCCAGTGACGTCACTGGCTGCATTAAAGGTAAATATCTCCTAAACGGTGCAAGTTTAGGAGATATTTACAGTACCTATAGGTAAGTCTTATCATAGGCTTACCTATAGGTACAACTTCCTGAGGAGGGTTTACTTCCTCTTTAAATGCATGAGGGTCATTTTACTTGCAGATTTTTCATAATCAGAATTATATCATTTAGAACAACAGAGGAAAAAAACTTTAGTAAAAGCAAAGATATTTCAAATAAATTTGAGCCCATCAAAGTCTCCACTTACATACGAGTCCCCATCAAATGCCCCTTATATCACCAAATTTAAAGGGTTATTTTAATTGCAGTATTTTTATAACCAGGATCATGTAATTTAGA
Source organism: Pelophylax lessonae (assembly GCF_965119305.1). Classification (NCBI taxonomy): domain Eukaryota; kingdom Metazoa; phylum Chordata; class Amphibia; order Anura; family Ranidae; genus Pelophylax; species Pelophylax lessonae. The sequence continues at coordinate 151,309,628 of NC_138772.1, forward strand.
ACATCAGAGAAAAAAAAAAGGTAAGCAAAGCACAGACATTTAGAATAAATTTGAGCCCACCTTACATTAAAGTCCCTGAAAAAAAGTCCCCCTTACATCAGGGCCCCCATCAGAGTTCCCCCTTATATCAGAGTCCCCCCTTACATCAGGGTCCCCATCAGAGTCCCCTATTACATCAGGGCCCCCATCAGAGTTCCCCCTTACATCAGGGCCCCATCAGAGTTCCCCCTTACATCAGGCCCCCATCAGAGTTCCCCCTTACATCTGGGTCCCCATCAGAGTTCCCCCTTACATCTGGGTCCCCATCAGAGTTCCCCCTTACATCAGGGTCCCCATCAGAGTTCCCACTTACATCGGGGTTACCATTAGAGTCCCCTTATATCAGAGCCCCTATTAAAGTCCCCCTTACATCAGGGTCCCCATCAGATTTCCTTTTAACATCAGTGTCCCCATCAAAGTCCCCCTTACATTGGACCCTTCCTTACACTGGAGTCTCCCATACATCAGACCACCTTATATCCCTACCAAATCCCCCCTTACATCTGAGCCCCCCCCTTACATTAGGGTCCCTATCAGAGTTCTCCCCTACAGCGGGGTCCCCAATCAGATCCCCCTCCCCTGTACTTCAGGATCCCCATCAGAGCCCACCTCCTTACATTAGAGTCCTGTCTTACATCATGGTCCTCATCAGAGCCTCCCTTACATCAGAGTCCACTCTTACATTAGGGTCCTCACCAGATCCCCCTCTTACATCAGAGTCCCCTCTTACATCAGGGTCCTCATCAGAGCCCCCCTTACATCAGAGTCCCCCCTTACATCAGGGTCCTCATCAGAGTCCCCCCTTACATCAGGGTCCTCAATGGATTTCCCCCCCCTTACATCAAGATCCCCATCCCGGCACCCCCTCACATTAGGGTCCCTATCAGAGGGCCAGATAAAATCTTGCAGTGTGCTGGATTTGGCCCACAGGCCGTAGTTTGGAGAACCCTGACTCTTTACCTAATATTCATTTTAAATTGCAATTTTACCTTTGAGAAGAAAAACTGAAGTGATTGGAGAAATCTGTGTGTATATCCTCAGTATAGATTAGAGCTGCTTACAGTTGTAAACAACAAGTGTGGCAATGGAATCATGACACACTTCAGTTTCCTACAAGAAAAAGCAGTTAGGAGAAACGATTAGAAGCTGGCGTGGAATGTTTGTAATGGGTGAGGTCTTCCCTCAGACATGACCCTAAGCTGAAAATCTCTCCGCTGCTCAGTGTTCCTGCACAGCTATAAATAGTTTACTGACTTCCTGGAAGGTGCATAAACCAGCAACAAGAATTATGGCTACTCAGCATTATAACATACACAACACTGAGATCCCTCTCCAGAATGTTGTCATGTTAGAGAGCAGGCATGGCTGCTTTTAGAATGGGGTAAAAGTTGTCATTTTCAATATGGTAAAACAAAATGATTTATGTTTTACTTTGAGCTTAGGTTCATATTGATGCAATGCGGGAAATGCAGCGAATTGTGTGCGTTTCCTGCATTACAATCGCACGTTATCCCTGCGATCTGCTGCGGGTGGCAATGCTAGATTAACCACTTCTGGACCAGTAGATTTTCCCCCTTAACCACTTGCCGACTGCCGTCAGTAGATTTACTGCGGCAGTCAGCCCCTCACAGGCAAAGTGACGTTAATTAACGTCACTAGCCTGTGAGGCTCTCGGGAGAAAGCGTGCTCCCGCTCCCGCGCGGTCACGAACCCCCCCGCGCGTGTGACCAGCGGACCCGATGTCCGCCGGTCACTCGGCGATCGGCGGGGGAGAGGGAGAAAGGCGGGCAGCTTGTGTAAACAAGCTGCCTGTCAGTTCTCCCTGTGTAGAAACACTGATCATACTGTTCTACTATGTAGAACCGTTGATCAGTGTAACTACAGCTCAACAGACAGCCAATCACAGTTAGAATCACGCCCCTAGGGACACACAGCACCCCTCCCTCTCAAATAAAGTTAACCCCTTCACTGCCAGTGTATTTTTACAGTAACAGTGCATATATATAGCACTGATTACTGTAGAAATGTCACTGGTAACCCCAAAAGTGTCAAAAATGTCAGTCAAGGGTCCGATCTGTCCGCCCCAATGTCGCAGTACCGCAAAAAAAATCGCAGATCGCCGCCATTACGCGTTAAAAAAAAAACAACAAAAATGACAAAAATCTTTCCCTTTGTTAGTAAACGCAATAACTTTTGCGCAAACCAATCAAAATACGCTTTTTGCGATTTTTTTTACCAAACATATGTAGCAGAAAACAAATTGGCCGAAAATGTTAAAAAAATTTTGATTTTTACTTTTTTTTGGGGGGAATTTCATATAAAAAAAATGTTAAAAATATTGTTATTTTTGCAAAATTGTCGTTCTTTTTTTGTTTATAGCGCGTGATCAAAAAATCGCACAGGTGATCAAATACCACCAAAAGAAAGCTCTGTTTGTGGGAAAAAAAGGACGTCAAATTTGTTTAGGTACAGTGTCGCACGACCGCGCAATTGTCCGTTAAAGTCACGCAGTGCCGAATCGCAAAATACCCCCTGGTCTTTTAGCAGCCAAATCCTCCGGGGCTTAAGTGGTTAATGACCAGGCCATTTTTTGTGATTCCGCATGCGTTACTTTAACAGACAACTGCGCTGTTGTGCGATGCTGTACCCAAATAAAATTGACGTCCTTTTTTCCCACAAATAGAGCTTTCTTTTGGTGGTATTTGATCACCTCTGCCATTTTTATTTTTTGCGCTATAAACAAAAAAATAAAATGACAATTCTGAAAAATAAACAATATTTTTCACTTTCTGCTCTATAACATTCCCCCCAAAGAAATTTTAAAATCAAATGTTTTCATCATGTTAGGCCAATTTGTATTCCGCTACATATTTTTGGTGAAAAAAAAATCCCAATAAGCGTATTTTGATTGGTTTGCGCAAAAGTTATGGTGTCCACAAACTAGGGGATAGGTTTATGTCATTTTTATTTTTTTATTTATTTTTTTTTACTAGTAATGGCGGCGATCAGCGATTTTTAGTGGGATTGCGGCAGACAGATCGGACCCCTAACTGACATTGTTGACACTTTTGGGGGGGACCGGTGACATTACTACAGTAATCAGTGCTAAAAATATGCACTGTTACTGTACTGATGACACTGTCAGGGAAGGGGTTAACCCAGGGGCGATCAAAGGGTTAGGTGTTCGCCTAGGGGGTGTTTTCTAACTGTGGGGGGATGGGCTTGTAAATTCCATACAGAGACCTGTGTTCCTAAATACAGTAGAAGGAACACAGGAGGTCTGCATTGATTGCTGAGAGAACAATAGTCTGCTGTGTTTACAACAGCAGACCACCGTTCTCTCTTCACGGGGAGCGATGGCGGGTGCCCGGCGGCAATCGCGGCCGCCGGTCCCATGGAACAGTGTCCCCACTGGCGAGTGGGTGTGCACGTGCGCCCCCAGGTTCGCTCCCACAGACTGCCGTACAGGTATGGCAATTTGCGGGAGCCTGCCAACCGTATAACTGTTATATGGCGGCTTGTTGGCAAGTGGTTAAGGACACCCTGAAACAGATTGCAATTCAGGTGCGGAAAAAAGGGATCCTGCATCATTTTGGTGCCAATGTGATGTGTTTTCAGCCATACAAAGTGTGTGGCTCAAATCGCATCGTCCAGACATTGCATGTGATGTGCACAGGACTGCGGTGCAATTCCTGTATTGTTTGCCCTCACGTTGTAAAGCGCTGCGCAAACTGTTGGCATTATATAAATCCTGTATAATTATAATAATATTAATTCCTGTGTGAATCATGTGCAGTGTCTGCAATGTACAAGTGTGAACCCAGGCTCAGACAATTTACGTCTGTGTGTGTGTGTAAGGCACATAGTTTGCCTATGTTGTTGAACCCCCCGCCAGTGTTATTTATACAGTGACAGTGCATTTTTTTGCGAGAGCGAGAGCAATAGTTATAGCAAAAGACCTCCTCTGTAACTCCAAACTGGCAATCGTTAAAACATTTTAAACATTGGAGATTTTTAAGGACCGTAGTTTGTCACCATTCCACGAGTGTGTGCAATTTTTAACCGTAACATGTTAGGTATCTATTTACTCGGCATGACATAATCTTTCACAATCCACAAAAAAATTGTGCTAACTTTACTGTTTTACTATTTATTTATTTTTTTTTTAATTCAGTGAAGTGTATTTTTTCCAAAAAAATTTGCATTTGAAAGACCGCTGCGCAAATACTGCGTGACAAAAAATATGGCAATGACCGCCATTTTATTCTCCAGAGTCTTTGCTATTATATATATAATATTTGGGGGTTCCAAGTAATTTTCTAGCAAAAAATGCTGATTTTAACTTGTAAACAACAAGTGTCAGAAATAGGCTTGGTCCTTAAGTGGTTAAGCACCTTTTTTTTCTTCTACTTCCAATTTTTTGAATGGCACTGGTGATGTAGCCTAGGCTCGCAGCTGCACCCTGGGAAGGCTGTGTCACTCTTGCAGATGCTCCCACAAGATCAGGTACAGTGTGTTATTCTTCAGCAATAAACCTTGCCAGATTGTGTATGGCCTGTACAGAAGATCTGTAGCACTTGCATACTTGCCAACTATCCCGTTTTTGCCGGGACAGTCCCGGCAAATAGGAGCCTGTCCTGGGTAATTGCCATTGTCCCGACAAGTGCCCGTTAATCGGGCTGCCCGCTAATGCCCAATAAAACCTAATTATGCCAGATAGTATAATTAGGTTTTATCATACTTATTTACACCTTGCACTTTATTTATATTTACATATTCCATTTTTTGTATGGTCACACCTGAGCACATTTGACACTTTAGAATTGCAGGGAATTGTGATGAGAATTTTAAACTTTAGGCAGAAGTAGTGCAGTTGAATGGGAGAATTATTCCAACTCTGTTACTTTGGCCTTAAATTTGAAATTCCCTTTTTAATTTCCTGTAATTCTCTCTTTATTGAGTAGACCTTATAATCTGATAAGTAGGCGGAGATTAATTCTGCATAGTGGGCGGAGCTTCAGGGAAGTGGGTGTGGTAAGTAATTGATAGCTGTGCTACAAAGTGTCCCTGTAAATCTTTTTCAAATGTTGGCAACTATGCACTTGCACAGTTTAAGGTCTAGCTTGGATTCCTATTGAGTATAACAAGGGTCACCGGATGTGCTGTGGGCAATGTCCACACTTTCTGGCCCTCATTTGCTTTGCAGTTTCTACCAAGCATTACACATATGCATACCTCCCAACTTTTTGAGATAAGAATAAGGGACACCTATTAGCAAAAGTATGCAGGCATAGGACACACCCCCTGCCACACCCCCTTAAAGGAGGAATATACAAAAAATAATTGGTTAAACCCACAAGTGCTTTTTTTTTTTACAACTTCTATTCCTTTATATTGGTTTTTGAAATCTACAAATGCAGCAATTTAGATATTGGGTGAAAGGTTTAGCACTAGGAAGCACTTTTTGAAAGATAAAAAGTGCATTTTTTAAAAACAACTATATAGATCAGACAAAAATGAGGGACAAATGTGGAGGACAGGAGGACTTTGTTCCAAATCAGGGACAGTTGAGAGCTATGCATATTAAACATTATGTGCAGCCCTTTAGTGATGTTAGGAGCCATATTTGAGGTCCCCTTGGGATTTTAATTTGACAACCACTGCTCTAAAAGGAAGTTGGATTACAGCAGCAAAGAATTGGAATTTGGAGGGGGCTGGGAGCAATAGCAGATACTTCTTTGAGTTAATAATACATACATGAAAATTATTTTCTCTTTTTAAACCAGATTTTAGGTGCATAAAATAATTTTTCCCATACAGAAGATTGAAGGCAATTCTGTAAACGTTAATGTGTCAGAGTATTAAAGTGAAAGTCAGGGCACTACATATAGTTCAGCAGAGAGACCTTCTCTACATACACCAAAGACCTTCAATAAACCATGAAGTCAGTCCAGACCACAGTCGGGTTCTTATACAGCTTGTCAGTGGTAATCACTGTCTCAGAAAAGATGGATACCGGCACACTGGCATATTCCAAAGCATCTTCTTTATTGATCCATAAAATCAAATGCTCAGGGAATGAGCAGAGAATTCTAGCATGCTTCATGCACACCGGAGCCTAATCTAGCCTGTTAAACATGTTAGAAGTCTCTGATCATTTCCTTTGCATTTGAAATTCTTGATCAATAAAAAAGCAGCTTAGAAATATCATCCATCTTTTCTGAAACATCAAAGACCCTCATGTCAAAGGGACTATAAAATAATTTTTTTATCAATATAATAAATGGTCTTCTTTATATTCTTACTTGATCTGGTTTCCCAGCTTCTTAAAAGATACAGTTTAGGAGGAGGGATTGCTTCAGAGGATGAAGATGATAAGATGTGATGCTGCCAACTGACACTGGGCTGAGATTTCTTCTGCAAAACTGTTATGGAATAGAGAGGAATTGTGCTGTCAGTCCTTCTCTCTATGGGCAGAGGGAGAAGTGCTCATAACAGTAGAGGGTTGTGCTTCCAGTGCCCATTCTCAGTCATGGTGGCACCAGACTTGGCAGCCATTTTATTGTAATGTCACCCAACCCATAGGACCTGCTATCTAGATCAGGTCTCAGACTAAAACTGGCCATATGCGAGCAGAGTTTCAAACATACAAACATTTGTACAAAAATCCTCATCAGTACATCCAATGACATGACAGATGCCATTCGAAATTATTTTAAAAAAATGTTGCTTTTAATATTCCATTTTTGAGTAAAGGAACTTTCCAGATTGAAACTCATATTCACTGTTCGAAATTTGTTTCATTTGAGAAAACTTTTCCATCCTACTACCTTAAATTTTTTTCATTACTGCGATCAAAAACGAACATCAATTTGACCCCACTAACTTTTAGAAAATCCAGCTAATATTCCTAAAACTAAAATTTATAGCGAAATTCTACTAGGGAGTGGCCAGCTTAAGGCCCCTTTTCGCACAGTAGGTCCGATCAGGTCCGCCTGTCAGTTTTTCAGGTAGACCTGATCGAAAATTCCATTCATCCCTATGGACAGGCAGGTGTAAACAGTGGACTCTATTTATTCCTGGCCGGCCGCTCATAGAGCAAAGCAGGCTCTGTCTGTGTCTTCTCTGCAGAAATGGATGGATCATCACCTGCCCTGCTCTAATCAGCAGGGGATTTTTGAGTGGATTCCCTGCTAATTGGGATGGAGGCCACCCCATCTGAAAGGGGCCTAAAGCCTAGTACACACGCAACGATTATCGGCCGACCGATCGTCCGTCTTTTGTCCAGAGTGGTGTTTTGTTGGTTGGAATGTGCCTAGACTGCACACGAATTTTCTCGCCCGACAAAATTCTACTTCAGAAGTGATGTCATGTGTTGGTTTGCTTTCTTTGTGTTCTTACTTCTCTGAGCATGCCCAGACTTGCTCATTAGATTTTTCTGTGTCAAAATCTGTACCGACTGCTCGAAAATCGGCCGTGTTTTGACGGCAGACAAAAATTTTATAGCCTGCACACCAGATTTTTTTCGGCCAAAAAGTCGGAGTCGGTTGTCGGAAGCATCATACTAACAAGCCGAAAATCGGCAGATCGGTCGTCGGACAAAAATTCCCTGCTGATTTTCGACTCCTGTGTACGAGGCTTAAGAGTGGGGGTAGATCTGTTTTCCCTCTCTCTGGGGAACAAACTTCCCAGACCTGTGGGTTAAATTGGTGATTTCAATGGGGTAAAAAACAGAGTTCAAGTCTCTGCCATCTTACCTCTTTCTTTTCTCAAATCAACCAAAATCTGCCCTAGGACAGTCAGATTGGCAGAATGTCCTGAACCATCTCTTGTCCCAGGGAGCAGTTGTACCAGTACCCCTAGAAAATCAAGCGAAGGTTCTTAAAATTAAAATTTTCACATTAAATTCTACTATTATATGGCCAGCTTTAAGGTGTCAACATATCAAGAAGAGTGAGAACTTCTATCCTCCCAATGAACACATTGCAGTTAATTTACTAAAACCTGAGAGTGCAAAATCTGGTACAGCTGTTTACAGAAAATCAGAAAAAGTTTTTTTTTGTCAAAGTTTAATTGAATAAGCTGAAGTTAGATGCTGATTGGCTACCATGCTCAACCCCAATGTATACTCCATACTGCACATACATTTTGCACTAATGGAGGCTGCCATGAAGAACCTGAGTGTTCTCTGCAACACTGCAAAGACCACCTGTGATAGAATTTTGTCACATAGCTTTGACACATCATGTGACCAAGCTTTCCGCCTTGCAGGACTTGTATTTTTGAATGGGTCTTTGCTTGTTTTGGGACTCTGATGCACATTTATAACACACACAACTATCCTGTAACTGTATAAATGTGCCAGGGTTTTTTAATGCAGGGGTATGGCTGCTGTAAAGCCTGTCAGCTGGACATGAAATGAGGAGACAACTACTAATGGGAACAAAAGCAGCAATAAAACACCCATCTCTTGGACAGGAATTGAGGGCAAATTTCCCAGTAGGGCTCCAGGCAGCAATAAAAAAAATCTGACTAAAGCTGTAGACAAACCTATGGTTGCCGGAAAGAAAATTGTTGATTCCCCTTATCGACACAGTCGGTGTTGATTGGGGGATCCCTCCTGCAGAGCCATTGTTTTCTTCAGGCGGGGAAATGGGGGGAGCCATTCCCAGTGGGAGAACACAGTGATTTCTGTTAGCGGCTATAATAGCTGTTAGCAATAATCGCATGTAAAATCTGATAGGCTGGTTGTACCCAAGTTGATTGATCAATCAACTTGGTACAAACAGCCTGCCCATACATGGTTTGAATGTTGGCCGGTGTCAGCTTCTGGTGTCCCCTGAAATGTGTGGACTGCCACAGAGAATGTCAGGCAGAAATACAGTGTAAAAAAATATAATGTATTTAAAAATAAGTGAACAAAATAAATGTAAACGCACCTCCAATAAACTGAACCGTGTAACCAAATAAATATTGACACACAATGCACATCTGCCTAAAATAAAAATATACAGCAAATGGGGAATGCAAAGCGTAATTGAAACAGAGCCAAGGTCATACACAGGAGTTTAAGCAGAGGAAGTGTAATGTTCTGGTACCTATGGTACCCTTGTTCCTATATTTCTCCTCTCTTTGCGTCCCATCTTGTATATACAAAGGACGCATACACCTTTAAGACCAGATGACATCACTGCCGAGCGCTGCTATGAGCGGCTATTTCAATCGCCGGTTTGCTCTCACTCATCGCTCGTTCAAACCCACATGTTCATCGCACCTACGCCTGAGAAGTCGGAGCTGCTGACATACCTTCCTTGCTGAACTAAGCCGGAAACCTCGCTGGTGATCCCTATCCCGCTACGGGACCACCCCTCTCCTCTGGACATTGTATTTCCTAACCTATCTAAGTGATAAGTACCCCGCAGGGGATTCTTACTAACCAATCTCCTGTCATCTACTGCAATTACCAAGACTATCTGTATCTATCTACTCACTATCATCTGCATAAGACTGTTAGCTCTTGGGACTACCTTGAACTATCCTTGCACTAGGTTACTCTGTCTAAAGTATACTTCATCTGTGTCCTCTTACCATCTGCACTATACTTGACATCAGAACCTATCTGCTTACCATCACCTGCAACTCTCCTATACTACTTCTAGTGCTCACCATACAATAGCCTGTCTCTCATCTATATATCCTCATATACTCTATCCCTCCATTAAACATCTATTAATATATATATAGTATATAACAGGCTGTACACGGTGATGAAGTCCTGAGAGTTGGATATGTTGTTCAACACATTCTCTACAAGGCTACTGAGTGTAATAATTCTGCAGCTGTAAATCCATCCGCAAACAAAAACGCATGAACGTTACAGTTTGAATGAGCCTTTAAAAAAAAATATGGATTCAGCAGAATTATCCACTCATGTACTACAATTAAAACAGCAAGTAGATGCATTGATCCATGCACTTACAGAGGTAAAAAATGACAATAAAACCTTGAGACAGCAGCTTGGCCGTCTCACACAGCCTCCTGCTGCTCAGCCCCGTGAGCCTAAGATAAACCCTCCTATAGTGTTTTCTGGTGATCGGAGCAAATTCCGTGAATTTAAAAACGCATGTCAATTGTTTTTTTTGTTAAAACCTCTAACCTACACCACTGACCAAATTAAGGTTTGTACCATCATCTCCTATTTAACGGGTGAACCCCGGGCCTGGGCAGATGCTCTCTTTGAAAAGGATGATCCACTCCTTAATTCTTATCCCTTATTTCTAGCACAACTTGCTACTTTATATGAAGACCCCCAACAAGCAGAGTACCGCTGACACCCAGTTACGGGCCCTAAAACAAGGAAGGAGACCTGTTGAAGATTTCGTGGCGAATTTTAAAAGATGGTCCCCTGATTCAGGGTGGAACGACACATCTTTGCGAACGCAGTTTAGACTCGGCCTATCTGAGGCCGTTAAAGACGAGCTCGCCCGAGCGGATTTACCTGGCACTCTAGAGGGACTGATCCAGACCAGTATCAATATTGACAGACGACTACGAGAAAGAAAGGCTGAGAAGATGGGCTCACCATTTTCCAGTCCTTCTCGGATGTTGCCTGCTTACCCTACTCCTATGGAAGTAGGAATGATACGTCCACCTGTGACCCTTTCTGAACGTGCCAGGAGGAAAACCGAACATCTTTGCATGTACTGCGCAAACCCCCGAATCATCTGGTAAACGACTGTCCTCTTGTCCGCAGAAAAGAGGGTGAGTGTTCAAATGTCTTGCTAGGGGGACTCACAACTTCTTTTCCTAATCCTTATCTTTTTGTTCAATTAACATTGCAGTGGGACCAAACTAGGATCACCACCAAGGCTATGATTGACACAGGATCTTGTGGAAACTACATTGACATTTGTTTTGTCTCCCTTAATAAAATACCTATTGTTTCAAAACCCAAACCTGTCTCCGTTAGTTTTATTAACGGTACACCTTTATCCTCTGGTCCTATCACCAGTCAGACACAGGCACTTCTTGTAACTGCTGACGAGTGTCATGTGGAGACCACCACCTTTGATGTATTAACTTCGCCACATTTTCCAATCATTTTGGGACTTCCCTGGTTACACATACATCAACCAATCATCGATTGGAAAACAAGGACGTTAGCCTTCTCTTCTCACTATTGCGAGACGACGTGTAACCTCCCCACACATGATAGGATCCTGTCTGTACTGCCAGATGACATTATTCCTAAGTGTTATCAAGATTTATCGGAGGTTTTCCTCGAGAAAAACGCTCAAATGTTACCTCCTCACAGGGACAATGATTGTTGTATCGATCTGCTCCCTAATAGCAAGTTGCCTTACGGACATGTATATCCTCTCTCACAGGATGAACTCTCTCACCTTAAAGAGTATCTGGATGAAAACTTGGCAAAAGGATTCATCCGACCTTCTACTTCCTCCACTGCTGCTGGGCTTTTCTTTGTCCACAATAAGGACTCTAGCCTTAGGCCTATCATTGATTTCAGACAATTAAATGCCATCACAATAAAGGATCGTTATCCTTTACCTCTTATTCCTAAACTTATCGAACAGGTGCGTGGGGCTTCTTTCTTTTCAAAATTGGACCTAAAAGGGGCATACAATTTAATTCGAATCCGTAAAGGGGATGAATGGAAGACGGCATTCAGAACCAGATACGGACTGTTTGAGTACCTTGTAATGCCATTTGGGCTATGTAATGCCCCCGCAGCCTTCCAACGTTTTATAAACGAGATATCCCGAGACTTGCTTGATGTTTGTGTGGTAGTATATTTGGACGATATACTTATCTATTCTCATTCCTTACCTGAGCACATAAAACATGTGAGACTTGTGTTGTCAAGACTACTTGCACATAACTTATATGTTAAATCAAAGAAATGTCTCTTTCATAAAGAGGAGGTACTATTCCTAGGATATATTATATCTAAAAGTGGAATCAAAATGGACATGAGCAAAATATCCTGCATTCTGGATTGGCCTGTGCCAACCACTCGCAAAGCATTACAAAGGTTCCTAGGATTCTCTAATTACTATAGGAAATTCATTAAAAACTTCTCTGCGATTGTGAAACCTCTCACACAACTTACAAGCACGAAGAGACCATTTAATTGGTCAAAGGAAGCAAATGGAGCATTCTCTCTGCTGAAATCAAGCTTTACTACTGCCCCCATACTATGCCATCCAGACCCATCCCTTCAATACATCTTGGAGGTAGATGCGTCTAATATGGCAGTAGGAGCAGTTCTCTCACAACGACCAACAAACACCTCACCTCTTCACCCAGTTGCTTTCTTTTCAAAGTCATTAAGCAGCCCGAGGTGAACTACCCAGTAGGTGAGAAGGAGTTATTAGCCATAAAACTGGCATTAGAGAATTGGAGACATCTACTTGAGGGCACTCAATTGCCAATTCTGATATATACTGATCACAAAAACCTCCAATACCTTCAGACTAATAGAACTCTTTCCCACCGGCAGGTACGGTGGTCGTTATTCTTTCTGAGATTTAATTTTTTAGTAACTTACACGCCCGCAGACAAAAATAAAAAAGCGGATGCACTCTCACGACTAGCCGAGAAAGATTGCACTGAGGTTCCCTCAGTTCCTATAATACCACTTGAACGTATTATCGGAGTCGTTCGCTCACTGAAGGAGGAGATTTTGCACAGCATAGGGTTGGATTCACCTCCACCACAACTAACTACTGACGCAGAAGGCTTCCTCTACTACAACGATAAATTATACATACCCCCTACTATGCGAACCAAGATCTTAGAATTGTCGCATGATGTACCTATGGCAGGACATATGGGTATGACTAAAACTCTCAATCTACTCACTAGGCAATTTTGGTGGCCAGACATGAAGACAACCGTAAAAAAGTTCGTTTCATCTTGTGATATCTGTGCAAGGTCTAAAATTGACAACACGAAACCATCAGGATTACTTTGTAGTTTACCGATACCCCAGGTTCCGTGGGAAGTGGTATCCTTGGATTTCATAGTGGAACTACCACCTTCCAAAGGATTCAACACCATCTTGGTATCAGTGGACCATCTGACCAAGATGGCACATTTCACCCCTATCCGAAAACTACCTTCATCCAAACAAACAGCAGAATTACTTGTGAAACATGTCTTTAAGTTACATGGTATTCCAAAAACACTGCTGTCTGACCGTGGTTCACAATTCATCTCAAAATTTTGGCTAGCTCTATGTCAGATACTGCGAATAGAGCGTAACCTTACTTCTGCCTACCACCCTCAGACCAACGGACAGACAGAGAGAGTTAACCAGTGCATTGAACAGTACCTGCGTTGCTATACTTCGTATCTACAGGACGATTGGGCAGATCTCCTCCCACTGGCGGAATTCGCCTATAACAACGCTACTCATAGCACTACTAAGCAAAGTCCGTTTTACCTGAATTATGGGTTTCATCCCACACTCCTTCCTCCACGTATCTTACCATCAAGTAATCCAGTAGCATCTGATTATCTATCCAGATAAAGGATTCTCTGGGATTACTCAACAATACAATATCTCATGCTCATAGCCAACAAAAAAAATACTACGACCTCCGTAGGAAACCCTCTCCCCAATATGCCATTGGGGATCTTGTTTGGCTTTCTACAAAAAATCTGAGACTAAAGATCCCTAGTAAAAAACTTGGACCTCTATTTCTGGGACCTTTTCCAATAGAGAAGCTTATTGGAAAAGCTGCAGTACAACTCACATTGCCAGTAGACCTCAAGATACATCCTGTCTTCCATGTGTCTCTACTGAAGCCCCATGTTCCTAACCAAGGAATAAGGCCTACTATCTCACCTCCACCTCCTGTACAAGTGGAGGGTGGAGAAGAATTTGAGATAAAAGAAATTTTGGATTCCCGTTTCAATAGAAGAAGACTCCAGTATCTTGTACGATGGAAGAATTATGGGCCCCAAGATGACACCTGGCTGGATACCTCCAATATCCATGCCCCTAGACTGATTCGCAATTTCCACTCGAAATATCCGGAAAAACCAGTTCTAGAGGCCTTCCGGAGCCGGCCTTAAGGGGGGGGGGGTACTGTAATGTTCCGGTACCTATGGTAACCTTGTTCCTATATTTCTCCTCTCTGTGCGTCCCATCTTGTATATACAAAGGACGCATACACCTTTAAGACCGGATGACATCACTGCCGAGCGCCGCTATGAGCGGCTATTTCAATCGCCGGTTTGCTCTCACTCATCGCTCGTTCAAACCCACATGTTCATCGCACCTACGCCTGAGAAGTCGGAGCTGCTGACATACCTTCCTTGCTGAACTAAGCCGGAAACCTCGCTGGTGATCCATATCCCGCTACGGGACCACCCCTCTCCTCTGGACATTGTATTTCCTAACCTATCTAAGTGATAAGTACCCCGCAGGGGATTCTTGCTAACCAATCTCCTACTGTCATCTACTGCAATTACCAAGACTATCTGTATCTATCTACTCACTATCATCTGCATAAGACTGTTAGCTCTTGGGACTACCTTGAACTATCCTTGCACTAGGTTACTCTGTCTAAAGTATACTCCATCTGTGTCCTCTTACCATCTGCACTATACTTGACATCAGAACCTATCTGCTTACCATCACCTGCAACTCTCCTATACTACTTCTAGTGCTCACCATACAATAGCCTGTCTCTCATCTATATATCCTCATATACTCTATCCCTCCATTAAACATCTATTAATATATATATAGTATATAACAGGCTGTACACGGTGATGAAGTCCTGAGAGTTGGATATGTTGTTCAACACATTCTCTACAAGGCTACTGAGTGTAATAATTCTGCAGCTGTAAATCCATCCGCAAACAAAATGCATGAACGTTACAGGAAGCTGGGAGCAAGACAGGACAGGGAGAAGGTAACAGGAGATGGAGAGATCCGGTTGGAAGAGATCAGGCAGCAGGATTGGGATCTGGATCTAGATCAGGGTCCAGGAACAGGAAACAGGCTACAGGAACCCTGGAACCCAGGTCATGGGCACATGGAGACAAAACACCAAGGCAACAAGAGGACAGACAGGACTTAAATATACCTATTCCTGCAATGAGCATCAGGTGATGACTGATTATTAGAGATGTACCGAACGGTTCGCCGGCGAACGGTTCCCGGCAAACTTCGAACGTTCGCGTTCGCCGCTGCGGGCGAACATATGCGATGTTCTGTCTGCCTCCTATACATCATCATTGAGGCAAACTTTGACCCTGAACATCACAGTCAGCAGACACTTTCCAGGCCAATCAGCATACCTCCCTCCCACACCCTCCCACCTCCTATAAATAAGCAAGGGCAGCATCCATCTTAGATCATTTCTGTGATACTGAGAGCAGGGAAAGTGCTGGTGCTGCTGCTGCTGTTATAGCTGGGGACAGTTCCCGGTCTTGTTAGCCAGTGTTCTTGGTACACTCCTGCTGTAAGGACAGCACCCCAAAAAGCCCTTCCTAGGGCTGGTATTTGAGTTTTTTTTTGGATATATATATATATATATATATATCTATTGTCCCCAAAAGCCCCTTTGAGGGCTGGTATTTGTGTAATTTTTTTTGTTCTGTGATACATATATATATATATATATATATATATATATATATATATATATATATTGTCCCCAAAAGCCCCTTTGAGGGCTGGTATTTGTGTAATTTTTTTTGTTCTGTGATACATATATATATATATATATATATATATATATATATATATATATATATATTGTCCCCAAAAGCCCCTTTGAGGGCTGGTATTTGAGTATTTTTTTAATATATATATATATATATATATATATATATATATATATATATATATATATATATATATATAGCATGTCCAGAACCAGAAAAAAAAGATCATATAGGTGTAAAAGGGGTTCCCACCATCCCTGCTCTACTGAAAAATTATCTTTTTTTTCTGGTTCTGGACATGCTACAGAGCTGAAACTTCACAGGTACACTTTTTAGACCCCCTAGACACTAAATCACACAAAAAAAGTTCTTAAAAATTGTCATTTTTGATAGAGAGCCAATTATTGGAAAACTTAAAAAAAAAAAAAAAACTTAACAAAAAAAAAATGTCTTTGGATTTATTGTTTGGGGGGTCTAAAAGGTGTACCTGTGAAGTTTCAGCTCTGCAGCATGTCCAGAACCAGGAAAAAAGATCATATAGGTGTAAAAGGGGTTCCCACCATCCCTGCTCTACTGAAAAATGATCTTTTTTTCTGGTTCTGGACATGCTACAGAGCTGAAACTTCACAAGTACACTTTTTAGACCCCCTAGACACTAAATCACACAAAAAAGTTCTTAAAAATTGTCATTTTTGATAGAGAGCCAATTATTGGAAAACTTAAAAAAAAAAAACTTAACAAAAAAAAATTTCTTTGGATTTATTGTTTGGGGGGTCTAAAAGGTGTACCTGTGAAGTTTCAGCTCTGCAGCATGTCCAGAACCAGGAAAAAAAGATCATATAGGTGTAAAAGGGGTTCCCACCATCCCTGCTCTACTGAAAAATTATCTTTTTTTCTGGTTCTGGACATGCTACAGAGCTGAAACTTCACAAGTACACTTTTTAGACCCCCTAGACACTAAATCACACAAAAAATTTCTTAAAAATTGTCATTTTTGATAGAGAGCCAATTATTGGAAAACTTAAAAAAAAAAAAAAAAACTTAAAAAAAAATTTCTTTGGATTTATTGTCTGGGGGGTCTAAAAAGTGTACCTGTGAAGTTTCAGCTCTGTAGCATGTCCAGAACCAGAAAAAAAATAGAATCAGGGTTAGGGCTAGGGTTAGGGTTAGGGTTAGGGTTAGGGCTAGGGTTAGGGTCAGGGCTAAGGTTAGGGTTATTTTTAGTGCTTAGGGTTAGAGTTAGAGGGGTAACCGTAAACATAACCCTAGCCCCTAACACTAAACCTAACCCTAACCCTCTAACCATAACCCTAACCCTCTAACCTTAACCCTAACCCTCTAAGCCTAGCCATAAAAATAACCCTAACCCTAAACCTAACCCTAGCCCTAACCCTAACCCTAGCCCTAACCCTAATTCGTATTTTTTTCTGGTTCCGGACATGCTACAGAGCTGAAACTTCACAGGTACACTTTTTAGACCCCCCAGATGCTAAACCCAAAGAAATTTTTTATTTTTATTTTTTTTAATTTTTCCAATAATTGGCTCTCTATCAAAAAATTACAATTTTTAAGAACTTTTTTTTGTGTGATCCCTCTCCGGCATGCCACAGTCCTGGTGTTTGTCCCCTTGAAACAACTTTTCCATTACTATTGTGGCCAGAAAGAGTCCCTGTGGGTTTTAAAATTCGCCTGCCTATTAAAGTCTATGGCGGTTCGCAATGTTCGCCGGTTCGCGAACATTCGCCGATGTTCGCGTTCGCCGTTCGCGAACAGCGAATTTTATGTTCGCGACATCACTACTGATTATATGAACTGATCTTCTTGCTGCTAATAGACACCCGCTGGTGGAAACCGGAACTGCAACATATGGATCTGGGAACCACAGTGCCACCAGCAGGTGAGCCCTTTTCTACAGCCGGCCCCTGCTGAACTGGCCGAGATTCGAACCGTCTATGGCTGGTTAACCAATTCCGATTTCGCCTAATAACTCCCAGTCCACCCTGACTTCTCTTGAATTGGGCTTGTATGCAGGAAAGTCTGCCCAGTCATGTGACCTCAGTGATTGGCTGTCACATGATTGGGAGTCAGTCCCACGAGTTCTAGATAATTAGATGTGGTGGCTGGATTGGTTTTCCTTTTTTTTTTTTGTCTTTTTCTCTCTGTTTTCACCTGGTGATCAGGCCAGTAATACAGCTCCTGTATTAGCGTGCCTCTTCTCTAGATGAAGGAACCCAGGAAGCTTTGGACAGCAGCATTGTCAGTCTGGAGGGAAGGGGAGTGTTAGATGTACGAGAAGATGTAAATTGTACATGAACAAATTGAAGCCAAACTCTAGCTAACACAGCAGTTTTTTCTTTTTGGAATAAAGGTTTTATGTAAATAAAATCTGACCCTTGGAAGCACCCCTGTCTGGCTCCATTCACACCTAAGCGTATTGTTTTCAGGCGTTTTTTTGGGCGTTTTTTTTCTTTTTTAACAGGCTTTTTTTGGGTGTTTTTCAGGTGTTTTTTGCAGGTGTTTGGAGGCAGGCATTGACATCTAACAAAAATGCTGGTAAGCTCATGTACTTTTTTGAGCTTCAGGCATTTTGCCTCAGGTGACAAAACGCTCATATTTGAACAGGGGCCATTGAAATGAATGGGATTTTGCTTGCTCAGTGTCTTGAGACTTCAGAGAGGAACGTTTTACCCAGGGGCGTAACTACAGGGGTTGCAGGGGTTGCAATCGCTACCGGGCCCCATGCTCCAGGGGGCCCGGTAGCAAACCAGTGGGTGAACTTCTAGGATCTCAAAGGTCACACTTGCGACCGGGCCCTGGCATTTCACCACTGTGGGGAGGCCCCAAGATTGCAGGAAGGGGGCCCACTGCAGAACTTGTGAAAGGATCCTGATGCGGGACCATAATAAAAGGCCATGCAATGATAAGTGGGAAGAGCCCCGGGCTTGAAGGGAAGGGCCCCGGCCAGGGGTCTGGGGGGCCCTTCATGGTTTCTTGCATCGGGGCCCTGAAGGTTCTAGTTACGCCTCTGGTTTTACCAGCTGAAAAATGCTCAGGTGTGAACAAGGCCTTAGTGTTAAATGGTTTGTCTCATCTCTACAGATACATTCTGTTGGAGAGTTTGTTCTTTTAAAAACAGACTTACCATTTGCCAAATTACCAGATGAAGATAGAAGGAAGAAAGATTAAAAAGGAAATTGATTGTAGCCATTGCATCTAAGAATAAATAGTCTGCAATATAATAAATGTTTGCTTTTGGCTTTAATACTTTTAAAAATTTCTAACCTTTCCACATTCTATTCAGAACAAAGATGCTTTAGCTGGAGGTACGCTTTAAAAGAGAAGTAAAGGATTTTTTTTTTAGAATCATACTTACCTAGGTGGTTGTATCATTGTCCCGATTCTGCCTCTGTCTGCTGCCAGCTCTAATGCCTCGTACACACGCATCGATTATTGGCCGGTCATTTTCGGCCAACGTCCGATCGGCCGATTTTCGGCTTGTTAGTATGATGCTTCCGACAACCGACTCCGACTTTTTGGCCGAAAAAAATCTGGTGTGCAGGCTATAAAATTTTTGTTGGCCGTCAACACAACGGCCGATTTTCCGTCAGTCAGTACAGATTTCGGCAGACAAAAATCTGATGAGCAAGACTGGGCATGCTCAGAGAAGAAAAAACACACGGAAAGTAAACCAGCACATGACATCACTTCTGAAGTAGATTTTTGTTGGCCGAGAAAATTTGTGTGCAGTCTAGGCACCTTCCAACCAACAAAACACCACTCTGGACAAAAGTCGGACGATAATCGTTGCGTGTGTACGAGGCTTAAGACTGAGAACTGAGCTTTCAATCACTGCTGATCGCTCGGTTTTCAGAGCTCTACGAGCAGAGATCTGGTGATTGGCAGTAACCACTCTCTGCTCTGCCGAACCCCTCACTGGAGCACTGGGCTGTGTGTGTATGTGTGTGTGTGTGGGGGGGGGTCGTTGTTGGGAAGTGCCATATTGTCACGATCTTTCCCCAGCCTGGACCGGCTCTGTGACGTCAGCCGACGGCAGGCTTCAGCCCGCTGTCTGCTGAAAACAGGTCACAGGAGTGCAGAACGAACTGTACTCATGTAATCCACAGAAGAAGTACAGCCAAATAAGCTTATTCTGTACTTCTCCTTTACGTTTTCTGCTACCCCGCTATCTGTGCAGTGACAGATGTTACAAAATATCTTTTTCCTAAAGACTGACTTTTCCTCCATGTAACCTAATCTTGAAGGTTAGAATAATGGCTCACATAAAGAAGATGAGCACATTGGCATTACAGAGGGCTTACTGCGTTATTTTACAAAGCAGTCATTTTACTGATTGTTTTATCACTAGCAGCTTTCTCCTTTACCTTGTAGTACCACTATGGTCTAGGAAAATCAATACCCAGAGCTCTCAGTTTTTTATTAAAAAATATTGTTCAAGCACAACTGCTCCCCATCCTCCTTCAAAATGTTATTAAGCAATGAAAAGAATATCACAATTATTACGCTCTAATCATTTATATAATTGTATGATTTTACTCGCTTGCAAAAATAAATTGGCTATTTCTGTGCCGGTAATGACAAATTATTCCTTCCTATGCTTTCAATGGAAAATGGATTCACACACAAAAAAGTAAAGTGATTTTTCTTTTTTGTTGTAACAAGTGCATTATACTAAGACAATATTGAAATATATACAGTATCTCACAAAAGTGAGTACACCCCTCACATTTTTGTAAATATTTTATTATATCTTTTCATGTGACAACACTGAAGAAATTACACTTTGCTACAATATAAAGTAGTGAGTGTACAGCTTGTATAACAGTGTAAATTTGCTGTCCCCTCAAAATAACTCAACACACAGCCATTAATGTCTAAACCGCTGGCAACAAAAGTGAGTACACCCCAAGTGAAAATGTCCAAATTGGGCCCAATTAGCCATTTTCCCTCCTCAGTGTCGTGTGACTCGTTAGTGTTACAAGGTCTCAGGTGTGAATGGGGAGCAGGTGTGTTACATTTGGTTTTATTGCTCTCACACTGTCATACTAGTCACTGGAAGTTCAACATGGCACCTCGTGGCAAAGAACTCTCTGAGGATCTAAAAAAAATTATTGCTGCTTTACATAAAGATGGCCTAGGCTATAAGAAAATTGCCAAGACCCTGAAACTGAGCTGCAGCACGGTGGCCAAGACCATACAGTGGTTTAACAGGACAGGTTCCAATCAGAACAGGCCTCGCCATGGTCCACCAAAGAAGTTGAGTGCATGTGCTCAGCGTCATATTCAGAGGTTGTCTTTGGAAAATAGACGTATAAGTGCTGCCAGCATTGCTGCAGAGGTTGAAGGGGTGGGGAGTCAGCCTGTCAGTGCTCAGACCATACGCCGCACACTGCATCAAATTGGTCTGCATGGCTGTCGTCCCAGAAGGAAGCCTCTTCTAAAGATAATGCACAAGAAGGCCTGCAAACAGTTTGCTGAAGACAAGCAGACTAATGCCCCATACACACGTGC
This sequence comes from Pelophylax lessonae, assembly GCF_965119305.1. Taxonomy (NCBI): domain Eukaryota; kingdom Metazoa; phylum Chordata; class Amphibia; order Anura; family Ranidae; genus Pelophylax; species Pelophylax lessonae. The sequence continues at coordinate 151,330,898 of NC_138772.1, forward strand.
AGATTATCTGAAGACTTTTGTCTGCAGACTTACCAAAACCATATAATATGAGGTCAAACCTAAACACTTTCAATTTGTATGCAATCCGGCAGGCCCTTGCACTACATAGAAAAGGTAAATCTGAAGACAAAAGTCTTCAGATAATCTGCACGTGTGTATGGGGCATTAGGACATGGATTACTGGAAACATGTCCTGTGGTCTCATGAGACCAAGATAAACTAATTTGGTTCAGATGGTGTCATGCGCGTGTGGCGGCAACCAGATGAGGAGTTCAAAGACAAGTGTTTCTTGCCTACAGTAAAGCATGGTGGTGGGATTGCCAGGGTCTGGGGCTGCATGAGTGCTGATGCCACTGGGGAGCTACAGTTCATTGAGGGAACCATAAATGTCAACATGTACTGTGACATACTGAAGCAGAGCATGATCCCCTCCCTTCAGAGACGGGGCCGCAGGGCAGTATTCCAACATGATAATGACTCCAAACACAACTCCAAGACGACCACTGTTTTGCTAAAGAAGCTGAGGGTAAAGGTGATGGACTGGCCAAGCATGTCTCCAGACCTAAACCCTATTGAGCATCTGTGGGGCATCCTCAAACAGAAGTTGGAGGAGCATAAGATCTCTAACATCAACCAGCTCCGTGATGTCATCATGGAGGAATGGAAGAGGACTCCAGGGGCAACCTGTGAAGCTCTGGTGAACTCCATGCCAAGAAGGTTAAGGCAGTGCTGTAAAATAATGGTGGCCACACAAAATATTGACACTTTGGGCCCAATTTGGACATTTTAACTTAGGGGTGTACTCACTTTTGTTGCCAGCGGTTTATACATTAATGGCTGTGTGTTGAGTTATTTTGAGGGGACAGCAAATTTACATTGTTATACAAGCTGTACACTCACTACTTTTAAATTGTGGCAAATTGTCATTTCTTTAGTGTTGTCACATGAAAAGATATAATAAAATATTTACAAAAATGTGAGGGGTGTACTCACTTTTGTGAGATACTGTATGTGTGCTTCCATATTCACCTCCAATACAAATTTCATAATTCAAAGGTTAAAGCCTCTATATATAATTAGGGATGATCGAACTTTTGAAAAGTTCGGTTTGACCAGAACCCCCGAATTTCCCAAAAGTTCGGATCGGATTTCAGAACCCCGTTGAAATCAATGGGACCCGAACTTTGGTAATCAAAAAACACCATTTTTAAGCCCTAAAACCCAATAAATGCCCCTAAAAAGTGCCTAGGGTTCTGGGTCATGCCTCATTAACTATTAATCACACAAAAAAAGTTCTTAAAAATTGTCATTTTTGATAAAAAAGCCAATTATTGAAAAAAAAAAAAGAGAGAGATTTTTTGATTTTGACTTTGGATTTAGTATCTGGGGGGTCTAAAAAGTGTACAGGGGGTTGGCTTCGCTGCTGTAACACCTTGCCGGTTTAATAGAAGGCATTTTTTTGGGTTCTTTGCAGTCAGGAAAAACATCTGAACTTGTGTATAGTGGTACTGTGCACAAGTTCTGATGTTTTGCCTGCCTCCAAAAACCCCCAAAAAATGCCAGCAAAATCACACCTGGGCATTTTTTTTTGATGCTAGCGTTTTTTTTGGCATTTTTTGGGGTTCTTTTGAGGCAGGCAAAACATCTGAACTTGTGTATAGTGGTGTATATACACACATAATTATATGTATATAGACACCTAGCCATATATAGGTGTGATAGTAGCAGAAATATATTGCTGTAAATGATTTCATTAGCGCAAGCATATATTTCTGCTACTATCACACCTATATATGTCTAGGTGTATATATAAATATATGTATGTGTGTATATACACCACTATACACAAGTTCAGATGTTTTGCCTGCCTGAAAAGAACCCCAAAAAATGCCAAAAAAAACGCTAGGATCAAAAAAAAATGCCCAGGTGTGTTTTTGCTGGCATTTTTTGGGGGTTTTTGGAGGCAGGCAAAACATCAGAACTTGTGCACAGTACCACTATACACAAGTTCAGATGTTTTTCCTGACTGCAAAGAACCCAACAAAAATGCCTTTTATTAAACCGGCAAGGTGTTACAGCAGCGAAGCCAACCCCCTGAGCTGAAAGTTTTCTAATACAAACAATCTTTTTTTTTATGGCTCTGGACATGCTACAGAGCTGAAACTTCACATGTACACTTTTTAGACCCCCCAGATCTGAAATCCAAAGTAAAAATCAAAAAATCTCTCTTTTTTTTTAATTTTTTCAATAATTGTCTTTTTTATCAAAAATTACAATTTTTAAGAACTTTTTTTGTGTGATTTTGTGTCTGGGGGGTCTAAAAGGTGTACCTGTGAAGTTTCAGCTCTGTAGCATGTCCAGAACCAGAAAAAAAACGGATTGTATGTATTAGAAAACTTTCAGCTCAGGGGGTTAGCTTCTCTCCTCGGTTTTCACACCTTGCCAGTTTCAAAGCAGGCATTTTTTTGGGTTCTTTGCAGTCAGGAAAAACATCTGAACTTGTGTATAGTGGTACTGTGCACAAGTTCAGATGTTTTGCCTGCCTCCAAAACCCCCCAAAAAATGCCAGCAAAAACACACCTGGGCATTTTTTTTTTGACGCTAGGTGTGATAGTAGCAGAAATATATCACTGTAAATGATTTCATTAGCGCAAGCATATATTTCTGCTACTATCACACCTATATATGTCTAGGTGTGTATATAAATATATGGATGTGTGTATATACACCACTATACACAAGTTCAGATGTTTTGCCTGCCTCCAAAACCCCCCAAAAAATGCCAGCAAAAACACACCTTGGCATTTTTTTTTTTGACGCTAGCGTTTTTTTGGCATTTTTTTGGGTTCTTTTGAGGCAGGCAAAACATCTGAACTTGTGTATAGTGGTATATATACACACATAATTATATGTATATAGACACCTAGCCATATATAGGTGTGATAGTAGCAGAAATATATTACTGTAAATGATTTCATTAGCGCAAGCATTTATTTCTGCTACTATCACACCTATATATGTCTAGGGGTATATATACAGACATATATGTGTATATATACCCCCTATACACATGTTCAGATGTCATGTCTGACATCAAACATGTCCTCAAAAAAGCACTGGCAGTGGCAGCCCCTGCAGCATAAAAAATGCTTGGCTGGTGAGAAGCCATATGGGTGTGCCGAAGCAATTCAGAGAAATGATCATTTCTCTATAGCGGTCACCCTGCTATGGAAGGGTTTTGTCACCCTGCCATAGCAGTCACTGCCAGTTAACCCTACACTACACTACGGTCCCCTTACACTTAACACTTTCCCTACAGAAACTAAATTTTTGAAGCTAACTTAAGTGTAAAGGAGCACTCTAACTACACTAGATATCCATTTCCTCACACTAATAAATAGCTAAATGACACTTTTAAAGTAAAATTAACAGAACTGCTTCCACTCTCTTCCATGTCCAGTATAACAATGCTAGGAATATCGCGGGGGCGATCTTATTTACTGGGGGGCGTATTCACTAATGATTGGTCTAGGGACCCCCTTGTCACTCCAATCACATTCCTAGCATTCTCCTGCCCCCTCAATTGGCTTTTGCTAATTGTTCTGGTCCAATCACGGGCTTTTAAAGCCCATTTCCTGAAGCACTGCATTTTGGGCGGTTCTGGTTGCCGAAATTCCGAACTTTTTGGGCAAAAAGTTCTAAATTCGGCCGAACCTCGAACACCCAATGTTCGGGCCGAACCGATGGTCGACCCGAACCGTTCGATCATCCCTATATATAATATGGGGGAGGGTGGGAAAAGGCTGTTATCAGTCACTAACCTACATTTGAAAATTCTAGTTTCCTTGCTGGCTCTTTCTTCAGTACTAAGTCACAGACACTGAACACGTGCAGCCACGCTGCCAACATTTTCAGGATTTCAGTGATGGTGGCCCCTTAGTTTATGTTATGACAGGTTCTTGATCTCCAGATATAAGAGACACAAATCAATGCAGCTCTGTATGTTTTCATGCATCAATTTATGTATTTTTGTAAATGCAAGCGGTTTAAGCACCAACTTTTACCTTGGTATCAGCCTCCTGCAATCCCCTGCAGTGCAGCTCAGATTAAGAGAAGAAGAAGCAGCATAGGGAGCCAATCAGTTAGGATGCGACTCTCGCATGCTAACATGGAACGTGCTGATAGGAGAGAGCAGAGTGACAGGGCAATTAACAGGGCAATTAAATAAGCTCGTTTGGCTGTATTTCTCCTAGGAATCACAGCAGTGCAGTTCTTTCTGCACTCCTGTGACCCGTTTTCAGCAGACAGAGGGCTGAAGCCCGCTGTCAGCTGATCTCACAGACTCAAAACATCCAGGCTCGGGCAAGATCGCAACAATGAAGTCGGGGTCTGCTCACACACCTGGACTGACATCCGGCTCAGCCTCTCAGTGAGCTGCTGAGAGCCTGAGCCGGCCGCTCCCTGCCCCTTCACAGCCCAGTGTTCCAGTGAGAGCAGAGAGCTATTGACTGTATGATTTGTGATACAGAAAAAAAAAAAAACATATTTCTCTTTTAATATTCATATTTTATGCGTGAAGAAGTGAGTTGAATCGTCCAGTAGAAAAAAAGTCCCTCAAATGCAACTTGTTCTAATAATATGTTGATATACCTAAATTACATGAGCTCAAAAGAGGTAAATTAATCAAATTAGGTACCTACATCCCAGTATACTGTACATATAGAGAGAGAGGGAAAATAGAGGAGGCTGTGGGGACTTTGAGGGGTACCGGCACAGACATATAGTGTAAAGATACAACAAAGTATAAAAGGTCAAATTTTATTGATCTATATAACAAACAAAATATTAAAATATATTGTCCAAAGAATATGAACAATAAGGCATACAGATTACATAAGATTATCCAGAAAACAGTTACATAATGTGCGCACCAACTACAACAAATATGGGGCATTATCGGTTGATTTGCCCCATATTTGTTGTAGTTGGTGTGCACATCATGTAACTGTTTTCTGGATAATCTTATGTAATCTGTATGCCTTATTGTTCATATTCTTTGGACAATATATTTTAATATTTTATTTATTATATAGATCAATAAAATTTGACCTTTTATACTTTGTTGTATCTTTACACTATATGTCCGTGACAGTACCCCTCTAAGTCCCCAATATGTTGATATAGTTGCTCCAGAGGAAGACAAAAAACAGCGAACCCGCTGACAATGTATCTTCACACTGAGCAATGCAATTCCTTCTTGACCTTGCCAGGGGCAGACTGATTAATTTCCCGTGCCAGCCACTCCACTGATAAACCTGATTTTTTATATATAGTATAGTTACATACGTAACTGTTAGGCTGGTTATACAGTACACTATTAGAATTTTCTTCAACATTATTTATTGTTAGAACGTTTTTTTATTTTTCTTTGTTTTATATTATAATTTTTTATTGGGTTTTAACAAGTTTTGGACAAACAACAATTGACAAAGGTCATAAATTGCACATCTCAAGCATAGTGTCTGGCAAAGTCAAGAGATACACAGAATTGGACTTATACCGGGTCAGCATGAGCACCTTTTACATTTAAAGTTCTTGAGTATCCTATGCCATGTTATCTAGGTCGGAGACAGTACAATGTCAACAACAACCTCAATACAGTAGTGTGGTTGATACCAAATGGAAGTAGCGTAAAAACAAGTTTAAAAAAAAAAAATTAAGAAAGAAATAAGAAAAAAAAAAATAGCACAAAACAGGAAAACAATATACAATAAATGTGGCAGGAACCATTGGAAATGGTCATAGGACCTACCATTAAAAAGCATATTGTACAAGCAGTATGGATGTGCTCTATGCCACAATTAACAACATTATCTTTAGATAAAGGTAAAATGTTATAGAAGGTCTTCATACTTCCAGCCAGTACCTATATTTTAGATATCTGCAATTTCAGGAGTAATACACCCCCCCCCCACCCCCAAGTATCCTAAAATTTGTCTTGTTTGTTTTTGGCAGTGTGGACCCAATATTCAGCTTCCCATTATATTATCCTCTCTTTCTTCCAGTCCAAGATGGTGGGGAAAGCAGTTTGTTTCAGAAATCTTGGAATTAGGCTTTCAGCTGCAGTAAGTAAGAGTGGGTAATCTGTGCTTATTAGACTTAAAGGAGGAGGTCCTATTGTGAAAGAAATAGTGCAGTGGTCTTCTTCTAATTGGTTTAAAGTTGGTCTTTTCAGATCACAGACGCACCTGATTTTAGGACATGACCACATATTTAATTCTAATCATTAGAGGGGTCATACCAATGTTTACTTTCGACTGCACTAATGAGAAAATTCAAAGGAGCTTCTGGAGAAATTTTTTTCAAATGTGTGTATTGGGTTTTCACTCAGTAAAGTCCATTCATTCCAAAATCAATTGTTAAAAGTGAAAGGAATCTTGAACTACTTTCAACCATCATTTGAATGTTCTCAGGATTTTTGTACACATTATTCTATGAATGTTCATACAAATTTTCACTTGAAACTCTACTAGTGTATACCCAGCTTAAAATGGTTCTAAAGACTCAAGGATTTTTTTTACTTTAATGTATTTTCTGCATTAAGGTAAAAAACCTTCTGGGTGCCGCTCCCCCCCCCAGTCCCCCCTTATATTTACCTGAGCCCCATCTCAATCCAGCAGCGGCTCTCCCGGAGTCTCTTTGTTCATTTGCCAATGAGAAAAGAGTGGGGGCGGGGTTAAGCCAGGATGTGTGTGAGAATGGACACACAGAGCTCAGCTCGGGAGCGAGCCTGCTCAAGTGCCCCCATAGCAAGGTCTTGCTATTCGGGACATTCAGCTGGGGGAAGGAGCCAAGACCGCCGGCAGGGCACTGAAAAAAGAAGAGGATCGGGGTTGCTCTGTACAAAACCATTGCACAGAGCAGGTAATTATAACATGTTTTTCTTTTTTTTTTTATTCTTTCCTTTACAATCACTTCAAGACAGGCTTCCTACTCATATTTACATTTACTTATACTCTTAATTTAACCTTTGGCAGATAATTCCAGGTTTTTACTATCCTTACAGTGAAAACCATTCTATGCAGATGACAAGATTGTGTCTATTTCAGTGAATATTCCCTGGTTGATTCTCAGTATGTTCAATGGATGCACAACTCACTAGACCATTCTTGATATTTACATGGCATCTAATATACCCAAACCATTTCTTACAGCATAAAATCGTAATTAAATATAAAACGGTGCTATCCTTTGAACTCTATTCTAGACTAAAACATTGCAAATTATTCTACAAGTGGGTGCAAAAAAGGAGCTTGGTACCTATAGGGAAATTATTCAGGTTACAGGGAAAGCTTAATGTTTTTCTGTGTTAGATTACACCAAAACTTAATTACGTGTGATCTGCAGATTTAGACACTGTAAGGCTTATATCACAGTGGCAGCAAAATCACTGAAGATTAGCTTCTATTTACTGTAATGGAAATAGCACCACCACTGCCCAAAGTGCTACAGAAACATAACCACTAGTGAGGAAGCAGCAATGACTCATCTTTTGTGTAGGCAGCAAGGGAACAATAGTATGTATAATAAAGGTTTGGGACTTTAAATGAGGTGCGTGCGAACAACCGGCCCTTAGTAAATATACTCACCGACCAGTCTGCTAACAAACCAAATTGACCTGTCAAACAATGTACATTAAAAACAGGGGACAACAGTATAGGTGAGCTGAGTTTTAGCAGTTCTGTTGCCAGAATCCCCAGCAGTGTAATTTTTAAAAGTGCCATAGGCCTTAACTATGGGCAATAGTTTAGGCTTCATATCTTCTGCTACACTGCCCATGTGAGGTACCCAGGCAAGGTGGCCTTGTCCCACAGTGTCAATATAAAGATAGCACCAGCTCTTCAGGGGCTGTTCAGAACAGTGGCACCATGCCAGAGCAAGGACAGTTTCAGAGAATGACACAGAACTTTATTCAGAAAACTAGGCAGGGGCTGTTGTTGGGGTTATCTGGAAATGAGAGTTAAATCCAGAGCAAAAACTAAGCACATAGGGAACTCAACAAGGTCAGGGTAGGCAGACTTAGGTCAATCTGGGGAAAGAAGGGTCACATCCAAAGTAGTAGAACACTGCCCTGGAAAAAAGTTGTCAAACCAATCAGAAAGCACATCGGGTCTTAGTGTGTTTTGCATACTCTTCTACATACCTAAAGTGGATGTAAACCCTATTCATAAAAAATCTGAACCTGGGAACATATATCTGTAGTGTTTACTTATCTCTCTCCAAAGCCCTAAGTCCTGTGTCTTTTTGCTGCTCCATTCCTCTGTTATCAGCATGATAACTTCTGACAAGCTCTCCAACACAGGAGATAAAAGCAGCTGAAAATTTGTGTTGGGAGGTAACTTAGAGAAAGTTAAGCACTGAGCTTGTCTATTCACAGCACAGCTCTGCAAGTTTCTTTGTTCCTTTGCCTATGGGGGGGGGGTGGGGTGTGCCTTTCCTCCAATCAGTTCACACACAGTGCATGTCCAGACTCCCCTCCCACTGCTGAAACAGGAAAAAAAATTCTAACACGGTGTGCACTTTCTAAAGAATCTAGAAAGCTGAAGACAGCAGAAATACATGTAAAAGTTATGTAGGGAGATTTGTTTCATCCCTGTGTATCATCTGAGGCTGTTCACTTCCCTTGGTATATTTGAGGGTTTACATCCACTTTAAGGAATTAGAGGACATAAAAAAAAAATCAGGCGCATGCACCAGGCCATAGGAGAAAAAAATCTGGAATATAAAATGAATCCAAAGGGCAAGATTAGCATCAAGACCAGGGAGAGCATCAGAGGGAACCAGCATAGATGGAGTAGAAGGGAACCACTAGAATGATGCACTAGCAAGTGACGGGTACCTTATTGTCCAAGCCATTATTTTTCAATAATTAATTTACAAAACACAGTTTTGCTCCCTACCTTCAAAAGTATAAATATCAAATTGTTCATAGTGCATTCCATGCCGAGTTCCATTAAAGTGAATTCCAAGAGATGACTAATTAGAAATAGGTTTAGATGTATAAGTACCTGTAATAAACAAATAAATAATCCTAAAAGATACCTGTTATGAAAGATGTACTGTAGTCCCCTTCCACCTTCTGGAAATACTAGTTGCCTTGTAATTAAGCTGATACTTCAGATTCAAAACTTTCTGAACCCTTAACCCAGAGCAAGTCTCATGATAGGGCGTTCCTACTTACGTCTTGTCTGCATCTGCTGCATCTTAGTTCCATGTTATTCATTTGCATTTTTTGAAGGATATCAGCAATGGCACCCCATTTTTCTATTATTTTTATTAAGTGTACTTAAAAAAAAATAAATAAATAATAACCACAATGCAGGTTAAATTGAAAAAAAAAAAATACAGTTATTTCAAATAATACAATTCATTCAGATGGACCAGGAGCCACAAAAGATGAGCAGTGATGTCTATATACCAAAAAATTACCTACACACTGCCAAGATGGATTTGTTACTTTTATATGTTTATATTTATGGGATTCTGTTGGTTTTATAGTACAATAACTACAGTAAATTGCTTCAGTTGAAAAAAAAATATACTCTTGAAAAATATTTCCTGCTTTTTCTTCTTCTTTTTGGTTTATTTAAGTAACTTAAGGCCATGGACGTTAAATAATTTAAACTGTGATTTATTATAGTCTGATTTTAATTTATATCCACTAGTGTCTTATGAAATCTGAAAATATATAGTTATTTAGTTAACCTCAGTCAGAACATGTGTAAAACTATCCAGCACAAAATTACATTAGAGCCATAAATGTATTCTTCGCTGTATATATCATTTCTATATTCTGTCAAATAGGATTATGAGATATCCACTGTATGAATTGCCTGAATTACATCTGTTATTTGCTGATCGTGCTTACTGCAATACATTTCTATCTTTATCCACACATACTTTCAGTCCTTTGATTTATTACCATTGTAAGTCTGATGACTTGTCTTTTTGTGGTTGCTCTACAGTCTGACCTCCTGTAGCGACTAACCAAATGGGGAAATTGATAAAGAGCAACCAGACAATTTAGAATGCATCAAGTGCTAAGTTAATTCTATTTTTTTACCATCGTACATCCTTCTAGTGAAAAGAAAACCATTTTCAAATTGTTGAAATGTCTCTCTTCTCCCACCAGACAAAAACCCAAAATGTGTCATCAACATTTCACAATACCAATCGTAGAGGGAATGTTTAGGAACGAGGAAGCCAACATGGGTTTATTTGCCTTACATTAAATGCAAGGTGGGCAACTCCAATGGATTTCTGAGACTGCTGAAAGTTTTCTCCACCATGTTTTGGCTCTACCTATTTTGTACATTTACAGGATGCAGAATTATGATGGTATCCAAACTATCTCAACTTAAAGAGCAGCAACTCTTCAGTTCCTCTGTATTGATTTTGGATGTCAAGTGGCTCTTGATTTTGGATGTCCAGTGGTTCTTGATTTTGGATATCCAGTTGTTCTTGATTTTGGATATCCAGTGGCTCTTGATTTTGGATGTCCAGTGGTTCTTGATTTTGGATGTCCAGTTGTTCTTGATTTTGGATGTCCAGTGGTTCTTGATTTTGGATGTCCAGTTGTTCTTGATTTTGGATGTCCAGTGGCTCTTGATTTTGGATGTCCAGTGGTTCTTGATTTTGGATGTCCAGTTGTTCTTGATTTTGGATGTCCAGTGGCTATTGCTCTTGATTTTGGATGTCCAGTAGTTCTTAGCCATGAGCCAAGTATAATGTTCCATTGTTTATAATTCATAGCTCATAATCATAGGTGAAAACAGGGGTGTTACTGTTTTGCCTAGGAAAAGGTATGACTTTGGTAAATCAAGCCATTTACAAACATTTCATGTTAGCAACATGTTAATGTAATTTTGAAAACTACATTTTAATTTTACAGCTATCATTAAAATAATACCTTGCCATGAAGGTCCACTTCTTACTATGGGGTGACAACAGTTTGTTTCCCTATCCTATTTGTTTTTTTGTATTTTCATCTTTCCACTTGTGCTTCCTGCAGAGAATATACATGGTCATACCAGTGCTCAAAGTTTAGGCATGTGCCTCCATTGACCAGAGCAATAGTGTGTAACTGGTGCTGGAGAATATACTGAGGAAGAGAAAAGAGTTGAGATGAAAACATAATGATAGAAAATGAAAACAATATTTTCTAAAAGACAAAAACATGGCAGTTGTTTATGACAGACAATGCTTCAGCAAGATGCCACCCATTCCATTGGATCTACTGAATGTATTCTCTTTTGAGAAGAGGAGATTAAGGAGAAATATTATCAACATGTATAAATACATAAATGGTACATATAGTAAACTTGGTGTTGATGTATTCACTTCACGTCAGTACAGCGGACAAGGGGTCACTGTTTATGTCTGGAGGAAAACAGATTTGACCTCCATATACAGAAATGCTTTTTCACAGAAAGAGCTGTGAAAATGTGAAATAGACTCCCACAGGAACTAGTTCTGGCCAACTCAGTAAATTCTTTAAAAAAAGAGCTGCAAACTTTCCTAAATGCACAAATATACCTAGATACGAACATTTATAGGTAATAACTTCAGGTGTAATTGACTCAGGGAATATTTGATTGCCTCCTGGGGGGATCAGGAAGGAAATATTCCTCTGCTGGAGCAGATCATGCTTTATTGCGTTTTTTGCCTTCCACTGCATCAACTGTGGGTAAAGGATTGTGTATGGAGGTCTTCTATTAGTTTATTTTTTTCTGTTGGTTGAACTAGATGGACTTGTCCTTTTTTTCAACCTAACTAACTGTACTTTAGGGTTTCTATGAACACTGGGGACAATTCACTTGTCCGCAGGCCCTACTTGACCATGACAGACACTGCCCTATGTTTTCCTGCAGAGACAATCTGGCTATCTTTCCAGTTATCATAGTGATGCCATATTTCTAGTTCTGTATCTTAGCTTGAGATAGTTTGCTCTTTCCCTGGCTTTAAAATATAATAGGGTGACAACTTCTGGGTTCTGAATGGGCTTACTGGGCACTCTCGGTGCATTACATTGCACTGATGATCAGTCTGACTGAATAATTGATTGGGGAATAGAAAGTGATAGGAAAAAGCAAAGAGAACCTGGGACTGTATAAAGAAAGGTGTTTACAGGGAGAAAGGGGCTGAAAATCCCTTTGGGATTAATAAAGTATTCTAAATTTGAATCTGAAAATGGGATACATTGATGATTAGTTTAATTTTTGTTTGGCACACATGTTAAATAGCTGGCTTTTGCATTGTGCATTTGGTCTGCACAGTGCTGCTTTAAAATTGAGCAAAGAAAGATTAAAAATGTCAGAAAAAAGCTTTATTTTCAGCCTCTATTTCTGCTTTTGTCAAAAAATATAGGCACTCAAGTCCACATATTCTACCTTTAATCGTTGGTTTGTTGTTAATCCTGTTCTTTCTAAAACAGAAAGTTACCTGAAGCATAATGATAGGCATCCACGTCTTGCCTGTTTTGTTAAATGCTAATTTCCTTTGTGCTATCTTCTCTTTTTTAAAGTGGATCCTGCAAGAAAAAGCAGGCAGTAGACTGTAAATAATGAAAGTAAATTTAAATCCAATCAGTAAAGTTTAAAATTTTGGCATGTTAATATCATTTCAAAAGCAATTTGTAATCTTTTTAAAATCAGTAGCTTTCACTAAAATAATATCGGGTCAGTCTGCCATTAAGTACCTTGTTCAGGTACTTTCTGTTATATATTAACAATGCTCTTTTGCTGCCTCCCAGTTGCTCTCATACATTGTCACTTTATCACGCCACGTGTGGTGGAGACTATAATTGGCAGAGCTGATGTGCTGCCATTGTCACCATCTAAGAAATAATATTCAGTCATTGCTGGAGTGCTTTTTGCATATATATTGCAGAATGTGGGTGCAAACACAAACACTGCAGCTATAATAAAATCAGAAAATCAACTTGCTGACTGCCCAAAGTGATAGCTGCCATAACCCCAGTATTTTTTTTATACTGTGGGCGATTCTGCATCTGTTAAAAGTGCTTCCGGTGGTGGATTCACCACAGTATCACTTTTAGTGGCGGTGGGAAAGGTAACCCCCCCCCCCCCACACTGCTTACTGGTCATCTCTGGTCTTACTGGACCTGTCGGTTAGCCCGCAGCCAATCCAATCTGTCGGGTGACTGGGCAGGAAGTCAAGTGAGGGTAAAATAGCCCCCACTCACCTCTATGCCCTTGATGGACCAGAGCAAAATCCAATATAATTTCTGCATTTTGGCCTTAAAGGGATGATTTTTTTTCTCTTAACAGCAAAATTACTTCTTGTTTTGTTTTGCTTTTAAAGATAAATGAGAGATCTGGGGTCTTTTTGACCTCAATTGATCTCTCAATAAAGAGAACCTGTCATGTTTATTTATATTACAAGGGATGTTTACATTCCTTGTAATAGGAATAAAAGTGACAAAAAATAAATAAAGGGACTGTGTAAAAATAGAAATTACAAAGTAAAATAAATAAGAACAAAAAAAAATGTAAAGCACCCCGTCCATCCATGCTCGTGTGTAGAAGCGAACCCATACGTAAGTCGTGCTCACAGATGTAAACAGTGTTCAAACTTCACATGTAAGGTATCAGCACGATCGCTAGAGTGAGAGCAATAATTCTAGTAATAGACCTTCTCTGTAACGCTAAACAGGTAACCTAAAAAAAATTAAAGCAACGCTTTTAGGTACCGTAGTTTGTCGCCATTCCACAAATGTGCGCAATTTTAAAGCATGACATGTCAGGTATCTATTTCGTTGGCGTAACATCATCTTTCACATTATACAAAAAAATTGGGCTAACTTTACTGTTTTTTTTTATTCAAAAAATATATATTTTAGCAGAGACCCTAGAGAATAAATAGTGACCATTGCATTATTTTATGAAACACTGTATTTGCGCAGCTGTCTTTCAAACAACAAATTTTTTAAAAATAAATATACTATATATATATATATATATATATATATATATATATATATATATATATAAATATAATATTTGGGTGTTCTAAGTAATTTTATAGCAAAAAAATACTAATTTAAACTTGTAAACAAAAAGTTACAGAAAAAGGCCTGGTCTTAAGGTGGTTAAGGCCCCTAACACAGGTGTAGTTAAAGTGAGGGTAAAGGCAGAAGGCTTTTTTATCTTAATAGATTCCATGCATTAAGGTAAAAAGCCTTCTGTGTGCAGGAGCCCCCCTCAGCCCCCCTATTACTTAACTGAGCCTATCTCTATCCAGCGATGTCCACAAGCGATGTCCACAATGCCTTGGCTGTCTGGCTTATACACAGCAGCAGTGCCATTGGCTCCCGCTGCTGTCAATCAAACCTAGTTAGCCAATGGGGAGACAGAAGGGGCAGGGTCGAGCCGCAGCTCTGTCTCTGAATGGATGCACAGAGCTGCAGCTGTGGGGGCACTCAACAGGAGGGAGGGGCCAGGAGCTTCAGTCAGGGACCTGACAAGAGGAGAATCTGGGCTGCCCTGTGCAAAACCACTCCAAAGTATGACAATTTTTGTTATTTTAATAGAAAAAGAAATTAGACTTTAGTGTCACTTTATGCGTACACCTTTGTGAGGGCCATGTTTTGTCCACACGGGGTACAAATTCTTGTCAACTGGAAACAATTGTCCTCCCCCACAAATCCCTCTGAGGCTTAACCAGAGTGCCTGAGACCCTCATAAGAGAAGTCAGACACAGCACTTGTTGAGTAGGAGATTCCCCAGCTCAGCAGCCCAGGGAATGATCTCTCCCCTCAGAGCATTTCCTCCTTATAATAATCTCCAACTGCAGGCATTTATCATGTACACAACACCAAATACACTAACATTTAAAATACACCTATGATAAAAATTATAGACTCTTAATTTCTTTGCAAGTGGGCAAACTTACAAAATATGCAGGGGATCAAATAGTAATTTTCCCCACTGTAGCTCATATAACATTTTGGCATGTTGCTGTTTGAACATTTTTACTGTGTGCTTTTGCTGCATTGCTGCTCCTGCACATTCTGCCAAATGAAGGATCTATGCAGGATGAAGGTAAGAAAAAGAAATTGAGTTTTTAGTGAGAATGGTGATCACTGTATTAGATTTGCATGCACTTGTGGAGGTGGGTGTGAGCTATCTGCTGGAGTGAGGAAGACAGTGGCATGGTGTGCATTAATGAGGTCAGCTGGTAAACTACTTTCTCTGTCATATTGGTTTTAACTACCTAAGAGCTATTCGGGAAGTAATGGAAAAGTTCTCCATAGATCAGACTGGATGCTGAGGTAAGTACTGGTGTGAGATATTATAAAACGCTCAAACTTTTTTCCAAAAGAGGCACATTAATACTATATTGGTACATAGGCAAGCTGAAATTAAGAAAAATAAAATGTTCACTGGGAATTTACTTCCTGAAGCATGAGCTGTGTATCTTCCTTTCATACTTCTTCACTGTGACTGTCATTCTGTAAAAGTGACAGTATTTGGGTCAACCATTCAAGGTGGGAGAATCAGGTCTAGAACCACTTGACCTCTGGAGGATTTAACCCCCGCCCCTTCATGACCAGGTCATTGTTTGCTATATGGCACTGCGTTACAACTGACAATCGTGCAGTCATGTGATGCTGCACCCAATAAGATTTATGTAATTTTTCCCCCAAAAATAGAGCTTTCTTTTGCTTGTATTTGATGACCTCTGCATTTTTATTTTCTGCGCTATAAACAAAAAAATAGCAACATAGTTGAAAAAAAAACTATTAAAATATAAAATCCCATTGCTTTATCAATTTAGGCCAATATGGATTCTGCTACATGTTTTTGGTAAAACAAAATCCCAATAAGTGTATATTGATTGATTTGCGCAAAAGTTATAGTGTCTACAAACTATGGGATATATTTATGGAATTATAATTTATTTATATTTTTTTACTAGTAATAGCGGTGATCAGTGACTTATAGCGGGAATGCGATATAGCAACTAACAAATCGGGCACCTGACACTTTTGACACTTTTTTTGGAAACCAGGGACACTAATACAGAGATCAGTGCTAAACATTTGCACTGTCACTGTACTAAGGGCACTGGCTGGGAAGGGGTTAACATCAGGGGTAATCAAAGGGTTAACTGTGTGCCTAAGCTGTGTTTTACTACAGTGTGGGAGGTGCTTTTAGTAGGGGAAAAACATGGATCCTTGTTCCTGATTTGCAGAGACACAGGATCGATGCCTTCCTTCCTGACAGAACGGTGATCTCCCTTGTTTACATAGGCAGGCTGCTGCCATTCTGTCTGCCTGCAGGATGATCGGCAGGAGCCGGCGGTACCTGCTGATCAGCTCCAGCTGTGTAAGCTGCTGGCGGCGCACATTCACATCCGCTGCCTGAAGTGCAGGATCACATATATATATAGGGCAGTCAGCAAGTGGTTAAAGCTAAACTCTGGGCACAAAAATGTTCCAGTCAATTTTACTTCTCAATTGGCACATTTTGACTGGCTTTTATGCTCATTCTATGAGAGTTTATTGCTCATTGAGTCACTGACCCAGTACATGCATATAGGCAATAAAACAGAAGTCCCATCTTTTCTGCTAGACTCACTAAGTAGTAAAGCCATGGATTTATCAAAACATACTGTACATGAAAGTAGGAACTTGTAAAAAAAAGAATTCCGCAAGGAAGCGTACAAATTTGTCCTTATAGGATCATTTTAACATGCCAAGGAATTCATGCTGCTCTAGCCACATACTATAAATTATTGTACAGGTTTTACCCATATTGTCTTCAAGAAAGATAAATCCTCTGTTTCAGGCAACGAGCCCTCAGCTTTATATCTCGAGCGGCCATTGAACTCTACAAATCACCAATTAGAGGTAAAAGTAGCAAAACATAAGAAAACCCATGTCCACTAATAAAGCTATCCTCACATCCCTTCACCTTTACCAATGAGTGGGAATTTAGGGGATTAATGTCAGAAGCTGGGCATTTTGTTATGTAATCTCTGCTGAAGTAGAGAAACAGTCACACTGAGCTATGATCCTTGTCTTAAAGTAAGATTAAATTACCAAATGACCTTGACTTTTGTGATTCATTTCCATCACTGGAGAGAGCCTGGAGCTACATTTTCTCCAGGAAAGCTGTAATCTGAATCATCTAACGCTAAACATAATGTCATGTCCCAGGGAATTTATAAATATGGGCATTATTACCAAATATAATGATATAAAAACAAATATCTCACTCAAGTTCAGTTTAAAGTGATGCTAAACCCACAACAGTAAAATCAGTCTGTGTATGCAGTAAAACATTTCTTGTTATACTCACTGTGAAACCTAAGGGGTTAACTGTCTGCATTGAGTAAAAAGGCTGTTTGCTCCTGTCTTCTCTGATACTCCCCTTCTTCCACAGTCCCAAAACCATCTCCTGATAGGACAGAGCCTTGGGGGCAAGCTGCACATGCTAAGTTTGGTGTGTATTGCTAGAGAGTTATTATTTTCTTGGGAAGGTGCGTGTGATCAGTACAGGGCCAATCAGCACTGTCCAGACAGAGGGCCAGGGGTCCTGCAGCCTCATAGAACAATCAGAGGAGAATGAAAACTCCTCCTACAAGCTTTACCAGACACTGATAGAAGTCAGAAGACTGCTCTAACTGTTGATGAGAAAATGCATTTAGCAGTTCATATTTACTAAAACTATTCAATTACCATGTTCTGTGTACAGCCGAGGCCAAAAGTTTTGAGAATGACACAACAATTAATTTTCACAAAGTCTGCTGCTTCAGTTTTTATGATGGCAATTTGCATATACTCCAGTATGTTATGAAGAGTGATCACATAAATTACAATTAATTGCAAAGTCCCTCTTTGCCATGAAAACGAACTTAACTTAACCTCCCTGGCAGTATTCCCGAGTGTGGCTCAGGTTTAACTTTCAGTACCAAAAGCGGTAACCCCGAGCCACACTCGGGATTACCCCAGAACCTTCCTTGCGATCCCCCGCTGTCCTCCCCGGCATTCTGATACTCTCTCCCTGCTCTGTGCAAAGCCAATTGCCGGCACTTGCCTTCCGGTTCCCTCCCTGCGAGCGTTGCGACGCAGGGGGTTGAACCGGCGGCAAATTCAAAAGTGTAAATGCACATATTACATGATACAAAGCTGTGATCCTAACGGATTACACTGTATCATGCCATTTCAGCACAGGATTGCACCTGGTGACTTTTTCAGTGCCCTGTCTGAGCTTTTCCAGTGCTTTGTGCCTGGAAAATTTTGAACGACCATGGCGTCCAAAAAGCGTTCTTTTTGCGCAAAAGCGCTTTTAGACAAACTCTTTCTGGCACATAGCTTGTGGAATTTGGTATATCAAATGATTCTTCAGAATTTCCAACGGAGCTATGTGCCAGAAAGAGACATCAGAATCATCGCTGTCATCACTTTCTGTACCTGATGACGAATTTTCCCACGATATCGCTCAGTTCTTCAAGTAACTCAGTTTAGCTGTCAGTATTTTCGAGTTCTTCTAAAAGCACTTTTGCGCAAAAAGAACGCTTTTTGGACGCCATGGTCGTTCTCAATTTTCCAGGCACATAGAACTGGAAAAGCACAGGCAGGGCACTGGAAAAGTCACCAGGTGCAATCCTGTGGTGAAATGGCATGATACAGTGTAATCCGTTAAGATCACAACTTGGTATTGTGTCATTTAGTGTATTTACATTTTTTTAAATTGCCGCCAGTTCCACCCCCCTGCGTCGCAACGCTCGCAGGGAAGGGAACTGGAAGAAAGGTGCCGACATTGGCCGAGCACACAGCGGGAAGACGGCGGGGGAGGATGGCGGGGGATCGCAGGGGAAGGTGAGTTTTAAAATGTAAAACAACAGATTTCCATGCAAAAGAATGTACCACTTTTAGCACAGAAATCTGGACATAATCAGACCGCCAGGGAGGTTAAAAAAACCCAAACATTTCCACTACATTTCAGCCATGCCACAAAAGGACCAGCTGACATCATGTCCGTGATTCGCTTGTTAACACAGGTGTCAGTGTTGACGAGGACAAGGCTGGGAATCACTCTGTAATGCTGATTGAGTTAGAATAACCGACTGGAAGCTTTAAAAGGAGGGTGATACATGAAATCAATGTTCTTCCTTTGTTAACCATGGTTACCTGCAAGGAAACACGTGCAGTCATCACTGCTTTGCACAGGCAAGGATATTGCTGCTACTAACATTGCACCTAAATCAACCATTTATGGGATCATCAAGAACTTTAAGGAGAGAGGTTCAATTGTTGTAAAGAAGGCTTCAATGTGCCCAAGAAAGTCCAGCAAGTGCCAGGACCGTCTCCTACAGTTGATTCAGCGGCAAGATCAGGGCACCACTAATGAAGAGCTTGCTCAGAAATGGCAGTAGGCAGGTCTGCATGCACAGTGAGGCGAAGACTTTTGGAGGATGGCCTAGTGTCAAACTGGGCAGAAGAAAAGCCACTTCTCTGCAGGAAAAACATCAGGGACAGACTTCTAACAGACTTGCAGTTATTCTGCAAAATGTACAGGGATTGGACTGCTGAGGACTGGGGTAAAGCAAGTTTCTTTAAAGAATCCCCTTTCTGATTGTTTGGAGCATCTGGAAAAAACCTTGTCTGGAGAAGAACAGGTGAGCGCTACCATCAGTCCTGTGTCATGTCAACAGTAAAGCATCCTGAGACCATTCATGTGTGGGTTTATTTCTCAGTAAAGGGAGTGGGTTCACTCACAATTTTACTTAAGAACACATCCATAATTAAAGAATGCTACAAAAACATCCTCTGAGAGCAACTTTTTCCAACCATCTAAGAACAGTTTGGTGACAAACAATGCCTTTTCCGGCACCTTGCCATAAGGCAAAAGTGACAACTTGGGTCCCCAAGTGGCTTGAGGAACAAAACATCGAAATTATGGGTCCATGGCCAGGAAACTCCCCAAACCTTAACCCCACTGAGAACTTGTGGTCAATCCTCAAGAGGCGGCGAACAAAAAAACCCCACAAAATCTGACAAACTCCAATCATTGATTATGGAAGAATGGGCTAAAATTATGGCTTTTCTGCCACATCAGAGCCCAATCAGGATAGCTGTGAGTTGGTTATATACTGCAACTAAAGACTCAGTGCACTGTACCTTCCAAATTTGGGAAGCACTTTAGAACCCCTTTCTGGGCTAAAACTATTTTTTATATGTATTAACCCCAGCAGCACAGGATGATTACCACTGAAGGGGTATGGGGTGAGGCAATGGATTAAAGCTTTTAACTAAGACAGCAGCCCCCTGCACAAGGGACACTTCTCATTGAATGTAAGTATTGTCCCTTGTGCTAATTAAAAAAAAAAAAAAAAAAAAAATGATATACACATACACTGCCTGGCCCATAAAAAGGCACCACCAAAAAAGGTCACACACTAATATTCAGTTGGCTTTGATTACGGCACGCATTCGCTGTGTCTTTGTTTCAATAAGCTTCTGCAATGTCACACGATTTATTTCCGTCCAGTGTTGCATTCATTTTTCACCAAGATCTTGTATTAATGATGGGAGAGTCGGACCACTGCGCAAAGCCTTCTCCAGCATATCTCAACGATTCTTAATGGTTTTAAGTTCTGGACTCTGTGGTGGCCAATCCATGTGTGAAAATGATGTTTCATGCTCCCTGAACCATTCCTTCACAATTTGAGCCCGATGAATCCTGGCATTGTCATCTTGGAATATGCCTGTGCCATCAGGGAAGAAAATAAATCAATTGATGGAATAACCTGGTCATTAAATATATTCAGGTAGTCAGCTGACCTCATCCTTTGGGCACATGCAGTAACTATCCAATAGGATAGTTACTGCATGCTTAGTTTAGTTAGTTGCTTAGTTAATTCCAGGTGGCAACTTTTTTTTTGGCCAGGCATTGTATATGTACATATCTATATTCTCATTCATCTGGAAAACAGCGGTGCAGGAATCATTGCAATAAAACCCTTAGTGCAGCTACAGATCATTAACCTTCAAATAATACAAAAGCAATAATATGAATTTATACAATAGCACCTTGATTTTCTTTCGGTTTGACTCTCTTTCTAATGTTTTGCTTTCCAAATCTCCTATCACTGCCCAGTACAACCTTGATCGGATCACTGAAGGTGCTAAAAGAATGCAGTAATTGCAGACGAT
Source organism: Pelophylax lessonae (assembly GCF_965119305.1). NCBI lineage: Eukaryota > Metazoa > Chordata > Amphibia > Anura > Ranidae > Pelophylax > Pelophylax lessonae. The sequence goes on from NC_138772.1 coordinate 151,352,142, forward strand.
TAAGTGTTGGATAGTAATATGTAAATGGTAAATGTGATACTGGTGCCCCAGTTTGGTAGCAGACTAATGCTTGTCTCCTTCTGTTGTCCTTTTAATGACAAGCGTCTGAAATTCATCATTTGCCCTCCTCAAGGCTTTTACTGCAGTTCTGTGTGCTAAGGCAAGGTTGTTCTTTTATCCCATTAGAACGCTGTATTGGTTTAAAATAGACTCTTAGCATTTGTTCCAGCTGTGCTCTCTGATTCCACCAGCTTAGTCCTGTGTGTTACTTGAGGCTGGCTAACAGAGCATTTGTCCCTGATAGCTAATTACATGGGATTAGAAGTGCATAGGATAAACACCTATTCTGCTTTTAACATTCTTAAAAGTCTTTATGTCTTAACTTGTTATTTTAACAATTACCTGTTTAATATGAATTAATGAATTTAATAGGTTTAAAACAATGCACTTTAGGGAATATTATCAAACACATACACAAATGAAAATGAATGGTGATATTTATGAAAAGTCAATGAGTTGGGTTGTCGTTTTCTGTTATATCCTGTACACATGGACATCAAAAGAAGGTCTCCAAGATTTTGGGTTTGAAAGGGTGTATAGGTGGAAAATAGGTCAGTACGCACCACTAGAGTAGACAGATAACATTACTCAAGATCTTTTGATGTCTGACCTGATGTCTCCAAACAGCAGCTAGGTGTAGGCAGCAGGCTTCATTCTCACCCCAGGAGTCATCATCAAATAAGGGAGATCTCTATATTCTAAGAAATTATGTTGATTCTGGTGTTTGTTTAAATCAATCTGGGTTGGAACTAAATCTAAATCTCAAAAGCTCTTATTCTTATTCATGAAATGCACAAGTTACTTCCTTAGCACTGATCCTCTCCCAACAAACACAGGAGAAGAATTTCCAAGAGAGTAGCTAAATTCATTGGCTTGATACTGTGGAACCATTTAATTTACTTTCAAATAATTTTTATTAAGTTTTTCAAACATCAAAACAAAGAAAAAAAACAAGCTCGTGGACGCAGCCGACGAGCAGATATTGGAAGATATGTAACATTTAGCAGAGCATCTTCATAAAGCTTTATATTGCGAAAGAGAAGGTATTGTGACTCAAGCAAACAGTTCCCTACAAGTAGTAATGCATAAAGTGCAGACTATCAACAGGAGATGAACTATGTATTAAGGCTAATGCAGGATCAGGTGCAAACATCAGGAATTAGAACAGGAAACATCCGCTTAGGGAGGGGGAGAGGGCATAGAGGGGGAGGGGAGGGAGCGAGATGGGGCAGGGGGGGGACCGCGGTAGAAGCGACAAGAGGGCCACGTCCCTCACACCACTTGCGCCATGGGCCCCAATGACTTTCGAAGGTTTCGTAGTAGGAGGTTCTTAGCACCAGGAGCCTTTCGTATTGGCAGTTAAGCTGCACCTGTGAAATGACCTCTGACGGGCTAAGGGGTGAGGAGGTGCGCCAGTGTCTAGCGATGGCTAACGTGGAGGCTAGTAGTATATGGGAAACGAGTGTCCGCGTTGTACTGGTGGAAATGCGTCAATCCCCAAGAGCAACAGGGCAAGTGCAGGGTCCGGGTTTGTATTAGTGTCTGTGACATGCGATATCATTGAAAATATCTTGTGCCAGTAGCTGGTAAGCGATTTACATGTCCAAAATATGTGAATAATGGAACCCAGTTGTCCACAGTCCCTCCAACAACAGGATGAGAGAGATGAATAGAACCGGGCCAGTAGCTGGGGGTTCCTATACCATCTGGTAAGTAGTTTCTGGTAGGTCTCCCAGTGCTTGATACAATGGGATGGAAACCATTTAATTTAAATGGCCCTAGGAAGGCACCCAGAAGAGAGCTTCCACTGGTGTTCTGAAAACACAAGTGTCGACTGCTTTTTGCTCTAAGTGTATATAAGCTTGTTTTAGATCACAACTAATACTGGTCTACAAGGAGAAAGCCTTGGAAATGACAGTAGCTGAATGTTACCAGAACTGGGTCACTAATAAAGAAAAATAAAGTCCTGAAAATTAATTGGCTCCAGCTTCCAAGATACAGCTTCAGGTCAAAATTGCATCAAAATAATTCAAAATTACAAGGGGGATGTGCGATTATGCCCCATAACTGCAAAATGGGATTGTAGTAATGACAATCTTTTTATTGATACCAGTAACATAACTTTCCATTCATTTATTGGTTTTTCATATAACATTTTCATGCTCTCTCCACACCATTGCGACTGCGAAAGGAATGGACTTTTTCTTCTTGTGTAGCCAATGACACAGATAAGTTGCACATGTATTGCAGCAATAATTAGGGGCCCAACTCTTGTCCTGATACCCTATTTTGCATCCAAAATATAGGTGGTATATCTTTTTTACCACTGCCGCTATACTGCACTTTTGGAATGTAAATGTAACCTTGCCACAAATGTAGCAGAAGTTATCTGTGCTATTTACACAGTTTCGAGGCATCTTGGCTTCTGAGGGAAAATATCACGCAACTGTTCCTTCGAAATGTTAGGCAATGACACTTTCACAAGCCACCAGCTGTAACTGTATGACACGTAGATCTGACCAAGACAAATGTACCCTGCAATAAAAGAACAATAAATTACTGTTAGGTAATAATCTTAGTCTTGAAGTGAAGATAAATGTATACACTTCCATGTTGTACCATTTTCACTGTTCTACTATGCTTGGTTGAGAAGGTATGAAGCATCCTGATCATTAGACACTTCCCTCGTTTTTAGGCAATGTACTCTTTAAATCTTTATTGTTAAATATCTTGTAAACTTTGGCCAAACAGCACCTTTTACCTGTTTTCTAATTTATCTAATCAAAATATGTAAGAATTAGCACATTTTATCTCTGAGGTCGATCATATCCAAAAATTTGTAGACCAGTGTAATGGATGGTAAATATGATATGTGTGTATCTGTGGGAACAATTTTCCTTTGTGGTAATCATTGCAAACTCCTACCCAGGCAGAATAAATGGCTGTATCAGGCAGCTGACATGCCTGGGGATACTGTCAAACACTCCAAGACCAATACATCTTAGGGAGAACAGGTGATCGACCATTCCTATTGGAGAAACCATTGCTACTCTTTTTTGCATAAGTTGGAGTTGAGAGTGCATGCTCGGATTCTTCTAATGTCTTGCTTGGCAAATACCGACCTGCTATGCTTTGTCAGTTCATTGGAGATTTTTGAATCCCTATCTAATCATGTATACTGGTTAGCAAGGTACGTAAAAGTTTGTCTTTTTCTAAATTCTGTCTTTCTGCCCTCACCCTGTTTATTTATTTTTTCTTTGTTTGTTACCTCTGTTTTTCCTATGCATCAATTCTTATAGCCTCATTAAAAAATACATATTTAAAGAATAAGTTCTAAAAGTTCTGTTTTTAGGTTGGAACATGTAACATGTTCCCCCTCCTGCAGCTGCTTGGGGATCCACTGCCCCGTACCATCACTTTTTAAAAAGAGTGCGGCTATGTGGGGCCCTGACCACATAGCTTCTTCATTCATTCACAAACTTCTGTGAATTAATGAACTACAAATCCCAACATCCTTTCTGGCTGTTAGCTTGAAGTTCTCAATGAACTACCACGACACTATTAAGCACTGTGGTGGTTCATTGATTTTTTTCAAGCAGCTTACAGACAGACAGACAGACAGCAGACAGCTTACACTGACAGTCTGCAAGAGTCTAGCATGGCACTAGCGATCTGCTGATCGCTGGTGCAATGCTTTCCAGGCTCCTACAAAAAATAGTAAAATTTATTTATTATTATTTTTTTTAAAGGTGAACTTATCCTTTGAAGAATCATTATGTCATTTGTTACTAATTGATCCCCTCTCGTTCTGAGGCAACGTCAAATGACGCTGCCCCAGTGTCACTGTTCTCTTGCGCTTGCAGGGGTGCACAGCGCTGCGATCCCGATCTGGGTGAATAGCCATAGACGCAGCTCTTTAACCATGTGATTGGCGATGTCCAATTATAGATGATCAGATATAACAGTGAAGAGCCGTTTTTCCACTCTCCTCCCTCACACTCTGTCAGGGTGAGTCGAGGAGAGCTGATCAGCGGCATCTCCTCACAGCAGAGAGTGTACAGGTAATCAGGACACTGATAATCAGTGTCCAGATTATCAATGTAGCCCCATCAGTGCCACGATTCAGTGCCACCAATCAGTGTCCATTAGTGACACCAATCAATGCCCATCAGTGATGCCGGTCAGTGCTGCTATTCGGTGCCCATCAGTGCTGCCCATCAGTGCCTCCTATCTGTGCCGCATATCACTGCCCATAAGTGCCTCCTATCAGTGCTCATCAGTGCCCACCACTGCCACCTATCAGTGCCACCCATCAGTGCCGCATATCAGTGTCACCTATCAGTGCGGCATATTGGTGCCTCCTCATCAGTGCCACCTAATCAGTGCCCTTCTCTGCTGCCTCATCAAAGCCCATAAGTGCAGCCTATCATTGCCCATCAGTGCAGCCTCCTCAGCGCACATCAGTGAAGGAGAAAAATTACTTATTTACAAAATGTACTGACAGAAACTAAGAAAAAGTTTTTTTTTTATTTTCTGCCTTTTTTTTTTTAGAAAAAAAAAAAAACCCAATGGTGAATAAATACTACCAAAAGAAGCTCTATTTGAGGGGAAACAATTATAAAAATGTAATTTAGGTACATTGTTGCATGATCACGCAATTGTCATTCAAAGTGTGACAGCGCTGATAGCTGAAAAATTGGCCTGGGCAGGAAGGGGGGTGAAAGTGCCCTGTATTGAATCGGGTAAAGTTGGCCATTAATGGGTAGAAATCTGAAGGAAAATATTTAGGAAAAGAATGTTCTAAGAAAGTTTGTTCTTTTTTCTAATCATTATTTGGTCAGATCAACGTTTGCTTTCGACTCCAGTGACAAAAAAGTTTGCAGGAGCAGGATGGAAAATTTTTCTCGAATGAACACGTATCTAACAGTGGATGTGGTTTTCATTCGGTGAAGTCCAATCATTCCAATATCAAATATTAAACACAATTTAAAAGCATTTAAAAAGCAATTATGGTGTGTTTTTCTTTTGGTTTACATGCAACTCAATTATTTTTTCTTGAAAATGTGTTTTTATTACAATTAAAAAAAAAAAGTTGTTTGCAGGACTTTCTAAAAATGACATTGAATAATGATGCATTGATGGATCTCATTATGCACTTTGTGTACAGTTTCCCATGCATTCAACTGTAAAAAAAGCCCTAGGTGCTTATTGCCTATTGTAAACAAAATGAGAATTTAGACAAGGACAGTGAGTTCCTACCTTGGGGGCAGGTAGTTCTAGATCTGGAAAGACAGCTCTTGAGGTCACACCTCTGAAGTACTTAAGAAATATTTGAACCTAGTAGTTGTTTCGACCAACAGAGATACACACCAGCGTATATCTCTTGTGGCTGAATTATTCTTATAAATTCCGCCAGTTAGTTTAATCCTTTTTTACTACTAAAATAGAAAATTGTACAGATAAAGTAATGATGACATTATCCTGTAAGTACACAGTAACATTTGGTACAGTGTGCAAGAAAAGCCCTTTAACTGTAACCATTTGTCACTTTATTATGATTCTTTACTACAGGGTCAAAACTAAAAGAAGACATACCTGTAATAGAAGAGGCAATACACTTAACTTTCCGACAACCAATTTTGTTAAAACATCACAGCAAAACTGGGTGGGTCAAATATCTTCTATGGTTCCTCTCATCGGCTCATACAGTGCCTTGAAATAGTATTCCTACCCCTTGAAATTTTCCACATTTTGTCATGTTACAACTAAAAACGTAAATGTATTTTATTGGGATTTTTGTGATACACCAACACAAAGTGGCACATAATTGTGAATCGGAAGGAAAATGATAAATGGTTTTCAAATCTTTTTTTACCAAAAAATATCTGAAAAGTGTGGCGCCCATTTGTATCCACTCCAGCCCCCTTCCCTGTGATACCCCTAACTAAAATCTAGTGGAACCAATTGCCTTCAGAAGTTACCTAATTAGTAAATAGAGTCCACCTTCGTCTAATTTAATCTCAGTATAAATACACTTGTTCAGTGGTTTGTTAGAAAACAAACAGCATTGTGAAGGCTAAAGCCTCGTACACACGCAACGATTATCGGCCGACCGATCGGCCGTCTTTTGTCCAGTGTTGTTGTGTTGGTTGAAATGTGCTCTAGACTGCACACAAATTTTTTCGGCCAACAACAACCAACTTCAGAAGTGATGTCATGTGCTGGTTTACTTTCCGTGTGTTTTTTCCTCTCTGAGCATGCCCAGTCTTGCTCATCTGATTTTTGTCTGCCGAAATCTGTACTGACTGACGGAAAATCGGCCGTTCTGTTGACGGCCAACAAAAATTTTATAGCATGCACACCAGATTTTGTTCGGCCGAAAAGTCGCAGTCGGTTGTCGGAAGCATCATACTAACAAGCCGACAATCGGCCGATCGGACGTTGGCCGAAAATTCACGGCCAACAATCGTTGCGTGTGTACGAGGCATAAGGAACCCACCAGAAAGGTCAGGAATAAAGTTGTGGAAAAGTTTAAAGCAAGGTTAGAATATAAAAAAATATGCAAGCTTTGAACCTCTCAAGGAGCACTGTTCAATCCATTGTCCAAAAAACGGAAAGAGTTTGGCTCAATTGCAGACCTACCAATACATGGCCGTCCACCTGAACTGACAGGCCAGGCAAGGAGAGCATTAATCAGAGAATCAGAGAATCAGCCAAGAGGCCCATGGTAACCCTAGAGGAGCTGCAGAGATCCACACCTCAGGTGGGAGAATCTGTCCACAGGACAACTATTAGCCATGCACTCCGCTAATCTGGCCTTTATGGAAAAGTGGCAAGAAGAAAGTCATTTTTGAAAGAAAGCCATAAGAAGTCCCGTTTGTAGTTTACGAGAAGCCATGTGGGGGACACAGTAAACATATAAAAAAAAGGTGCTCTGGGTATATGAGACCAAAATTGAACTTTTTTGCCTAAAAGTAAAATGCTATGTGAAGCAGAAAACTAACACTGCTCATTACCCTGAACACACTATCTCCACTGTGAAACATATTGGTGGAAGCATCATGTTGTGGGGATGCTTTTCTTCAGCAGGGACAGGGAAGCTGGTCAGAATTGATGGGAAGATGGATGGAGCCAAATACAGGGCAATCTTAGAAGAAAACCTGTTAGTCTGCAAAAAAACTTGAGACTGGGGCGGAGGTTCACCTTCGAGCAGGACAACGACACTAAACATACAGCCAGAGCTACAATAGAATGGTTTAGATCAAACCATATCCATGTGTTAGAATGGCCTCATCAAAGCCCAGACCTTTTTCCAATTGAGAATCTGTGGCAAGACTTGAAAACTGCTGTTCACAGACTCTCTCCATCCAATCTGACAGAGCTTGAGCTATATTGCAAAGAAGAATGGGCAAAAATGTCACTCTGTAGATGTGCAATGTTGGTAGAGACATACCCAAAAAGACTTGCAGCCTTTAATTGCAGCAAAAGGTGAATCTACAAATTATTGACTCAGGACAGGAGGACTGGATAAAAATGCACGCCGCACTTTTCTCATGTTTATGTGTAAAAAATTTTGAAAACCATTTATCATTTTCCTGCCACTTCACAATTATGTGCCACTTTGTGTTGGTCTATCGCATAAAATCCCAATAAAATACATTTACATTTTTGGTTGTAACATGACAAAATGTGGACAATTTCAAGGGGTATGAATACTTTTTCAAGGCACTGTATGTCCTGTAAGCCAGCCGGAGGAATTACAATATGTGGTGGGGAAGCAGGGATTCTACACACCAGGAAGTGTGGAATACCTGCAATGGCCATCAAAAAGTGAAGCAATGGCATTTCAAAACATGAACCGATAGAAAGGTAAGTATGCTTTTTCCAAGTATGTTTTCTTTCAGTTTTAACCCTGCAACGACATGATAACTTTAAAGTAAACAGAAAGAAAGCAACACCAGCTTAGTGAAGCATAAGGTTTATTAATACAAAAAACACGTAGTGACTTGCTCTTAGGTAAGTAAAAGCTGGTACGGTAGGTGAATGGGATCATCCATCCTCTTCTCCTGGATACCGTTGTGGAAAATAGGCGTGCGGGGTGCCGGTGGTGCGTGAAGGCTGTTGTCTGGCAGCCTGTCTGATGGTGCTGTGGTGGTGGAGGACTCTCAGTGGGGCTCCACTTCCTACTTCCAGTCACCCTGACATCACTTCCTGTGAGGTGGAGGGAAAGATGGGCGTTGCTAGCTTTCGGAGCACCCGTGCTCCTTCATTAGGCGGTGGGGATGGCTTACCAGTGACAGGGAATATATACCCTGTTGATGGGTAGCTCATTGGAGTGTAAGTCCGGAGGGGGCGGGGCCCAAAAGAGGCGGGCTGAGGTGCTAGTGTGGCTTCAAACATAAACTCTGCATTAAGTTTAACAGGGAAAGTCCCTGAAGGCATGAATTTATACAGTGCTTCTGGTACACAAAATGGTATAAGAACAAATTGCTTCTTAATGGCCCTCCAATTAAAGTTCAAGCCCCTAAATAAATTACTTCCAAAATCTTATTGGCAGGGGCCTCCACCCTTCCACCTTAGGTCTCATGCACATTTGACGTTTTTACAGCTGCTGTTTTTGGTTTCAGGCGTTTTTTTTTTCTGCAGCCAGTGAACTTCCCAGCATGTTATCCTACGTTTCCATGCACACATAGGTTGTTATTACCATTTTTTGGCAGGCGTGTTTTCTGGCTGTAACTCAATAAGCAGGGGGTTTTAAAGCGGTTGTAAACCAGGGGAAAAAAAAAACTGTAAGACAAAGGCATAATGAGCTAGTATGCATCACATACTAGCTCATTATGAAATACTTACCTTAGAACAAAGCCCTCCAGCAGTGCCCGCTCACAGCTGAGACGGCTGCCATCTTCCTACGTGTTTCTTCCGGGTGATGTCACGCATGCGCGTGGGAGCCACCGTTTACGGCTTGGGCTCTGAAGGTATGGCAAGGTAAGCCGGACCTTCAGAGCGCATGCGCCAATGACATCATCGGCTGCATGCACTCTGAATATCTCCTAAACTGTGCAAGTTTAGGAGATATTCACAGTACCTACAGGTAGGCCTTATTATAGGCTTACCTATAGGTACAAGTAAACAATAAGACTTTACTTCTACTTTAAGAAAAATTTTTCAGCTGTAAAAATGCTGTAACTCTGATAAAAGCTAAAAAACACTATGTGTATATTAGCATTTTTGAGCCATAAGCTTTTGTGGGAGTATAGTTTTGCTAAAAAAAAGCTAAAAAAACGCTACAGCTAAAAAAAACTACTTCAAAAAACACTGCAAAACTCGTTCTACAGCTACAGTTTTCTACAGCTAACGCTTTTGGTGATTTTATGAGGTCCGGTGTGCATGAGGCCGTATGCTAGTAAGAGTAAGATAGACTGCCACCCGCCCACCAATGTTCAATGGTTAACCTCCGACCCCAAATCACTAGACATGTATTACCAGTATACTCTTATATTGCTTTCACTGTATCAATCTTTTGGTCAAATGTTGAGGTCATCTCCATTGTTAACAAAATTCTTGCTTCAAAAAAAATACCTTTAATAATGTAGTAATGATTACAGAGCTGCATTATATGTATCTTTAACATTGAAGTCTATGGCGGTCGCCTCCTGGTCGCCCCAAAGAAGCTCCGGACCCTTTTTCTAAGTTGGAGCGAGTTGTGTCGCTCCTATTAGAACGGGTCCGCAGCTTCCCTATGGGAGGCGACCTACGGCGACCTGTGAGGCGACCAGGTCGCCTCACAGGTCGCCTTAGTGTGAACGGGGGCTTAAGCATTGTTCTTTTGTCTGCCTGTAATGAAAATGACCCTCTGGAGGGATCCTTCACTTCAATGTTTGTATTCATTTTTTAATTCTTGGTTAAACAATTTTAGAACTAGTATCAATAATTAAAGTAATTAGTGATAATGCCGGTGAAAGTCTAGAGTTGATAACCATATAAATACTAAGAATGACTTCCTTCAATATAACTTTCTTTAGTTCTATAGTTTCCAGGATTATCGATGTATTTTAATACATTTCTTTAACCACTTAAGCCCCGGAAGATTTTACCCCCTTCCTGACCAGGGCCTATTTTGCGATTCGGCACTGCGTGACTTTAATGGACAATTGCGCGGTCGTGCGACGCTGTACCTAAACGAATTTGATGTCATTTTTTTCCTACAAACAGAGCTTTCTTTTGGTGGTATTTGATCAACTGTGCGATTTTTTTATCATGCGCTATAAACAAAAAAAAGCGTAAATTTTGCAAAAATAACAATATTTTTCAAATTTTTTTATATGAAATTCCCCCCCAAAAAATGTAAAAATCTAATTTTTTTAACATTTTAGGCCTATTTGTTTTATGCTACCTATGTTTGGTAAAAAAAAAATCGCAAAAAGCGTATTTTGATTGGTTTGTGCAAAAGTTATTGCGTTTACTAACTAAGGGAAAGATTTTTGTCATTTTTGTTGTTTTTTTTTTAACGAGTAATGGCGGCGATCTGCGATTTTTTTTGCGGGACTGCAACATTGCGGCGCACAGATCGGACCCTTGACTGACATTTTTGACACTTTTTGGGTTACTAGTGACATTACTGCAGTAATCAGTGCTATACATATGCACTGTTACTGTAAAAATGACACTGGCAGTGAAGGAGTTAACTTTATTGGAGAGGGAGGGGTTAAGTGTGTCCCTAGGGGCGTGTTTCTAACTGTGATTGGCTGTGGCTACATGTGTAAGAACAGAGATCAACGGTCCTACAAAGTAGAACCGCGTGATCTCCATTCTTACACAGTTAAGAATGACAGGCGGCTTTGTTTACATTAGCCGTCTGCCTTTCTTCCGGTGTAACGGAAGATCGTGAGTGCCCAGCGGACATCGGGTCCACCGGGCACACGCGGCGCGCGCTTGCTCCCTAGAGCCTCACAGGCTAGCGACGTAGACCTAGTAGTAAATAGTCGTGCGCCGGTCGGCAAGCGGTTAAATAAAACCTTTTATTGTATTTTAATGCAGAGCTTGCCAGTGTTTTACAATGTAGGCTTTGTTAAAAGTTCAAAAAAAGCTAAAGTGGAACAACATAAAAATTAATATGTTCTTCCAAGCCCTGCTGTAACAGAGTTGTATTACCTGTTGATCCTACCAGTAGAGCCAATATTGTTCCACTACATGGTGACAGCACTGTTAATTCTGTAATGAAAAAGAACAGTGGCTTAAGGCTGGTATACACGGGCCAAATGTTGAACGGTATCGGTTGGTTCAACCAAAACCAGCCCGACATTCGGCCCGTGTGTACAGCCCTTGTCCGACATAAGCCGGTCCCACAATTAGCTTCTGTTGAACAAGCATGCTGGAATACCAGCATCTGATCAGCGCTCGCAGGTGATCAGTGTGTTCTGGCGGAACACAATTGCACAGCAGGGATATCGTCGCACTAACATCAGGTGTGTTGGTACGGCGACCTCTGAGTTTTTTTTTTTCATTCAGCCCGCTGGATTGAATGAAAAAACTTCCCGTGTGTACCTAGCATTATACAGACATGTACTTTTAAAAAGTCTTTAAATTGTTACCAAACCCAGGAGCCTGCATTCACTATAACTGGTTTCCCACAGTACACAGAACATGGAAATGCAATTACAGTATTTTAGTAAATATAAACTGCTAAATACCTTTTCCCATCAGCAGTATATAGCAGTCTTATGACTTATGTCAGTTCCTGGTAAAGCTTGTAGGAGGAGTTTTCATCCTGCACTGGGCTCTCCTATCAGGATCCAGGACCCCTGACTCTCTGTCTGGACAGTGCTGATTGGGCCTGTGCTGATCACATGCACTCTCCTAAGAAAAAAAAAAACTCTCTAGCAATACACACCAAACTGAGCATGTGCAGCCTGACTCCAAAGGCTCTGTGTTATCTGGACATGTAATGGAGTCAATGGAAGAAAGAGATGATCAGAGGAGACAGGATCAAACAGCCTTTTTACATAATGCAGAGGATTAACCCCTCAGGTTCATCAGTGAGTATAACAAGCATGCTTTAATGCATATACAGAGTGATTTTACTGTTGTGGGTTTAGTAACATTTAAAGTAAGGACTGACTCCAGCTAACATTTTTTTAAGGAGGGTTTTTTGCGCCTTTGCGAAAAAGGGTTTAAATTGTATGAATAAAACCTAACCGTTGTAAACCATCTCCCTCATCCTTCCCTGTGTTATGTGATTTTATATGCCCTCTCCCAGCGTTAAATGGTTTGTCCCAACCCTGTCACTTTCAGAGTTTGATCTGCAATTAAATGTGGAGAAAAAAAAATCAAGAAATAAAGATATACAAAATAGAAAAATGGGTTTATATACAAAATGCTATCATTATAGGTATTAATCCCACACTTTGACTAGGTTATAATATTTTTCACAATAGTGTTACTTTAAAGTTAAAGTCACCAATTACATGGCGCTCTCTGATGTTGGTGGGTGGCACACCATGAGGGAAAAAGGTAAAAATAGAAAGTAAAAATGGGTAGAAAAATATAAAAAGCGGCTGCCAGCTGGAGCAAGGAGAGGCTCTGAGGAGAATAAACAGAAAGAAAGCAGAATAAACAGAAATAAACAGAAACAAGAAGAATCTTTCTTGATTGTTGCATGTCAGTAGTTAAGATTTGAATCAAAAACTCCTATATATCAAAAACACTTTGACCTGTGTATTTTTTTTTTTTATAGAGAGGCCTCCACCCACTTCATTCAAAATACATAATGTGAAAGGGTCTTTTTGGCCAAAAAAAAAAAAAATGTAAAGCAGTTGAAAATGTCAGGTCTGGGGATGTCTATCAGGCCAAAAAGTGACAGATGTGGGGGTTATACTGTATAGAAGTGATGGAAAAATGTAAGCATCATTTTGCTGTACCTTGTGGCCTTAATCATTCTCCAGTGTAGTTGTGGAGATTTTAACAAATCAACAGCCTGCAACTGGGAAAAAGTCTTGTTGCTGAGGAAGAATAATGCAAGGGTTGACAGTAAAAGTTGTATAGGTTGGAAGTCCCTTTTATGTCTGGATTGAGGGGGCTTATGAGGGTGTCCAAAGAGTTTGAAACAATTTTTTTGATGGTGGTAAAAAGAAAGATTTCTACTTCAAAAATATAATTGATTATTAGATAAGAAAGAAAACATCCCCAGTGCCACTGTTGAGGATAATGTTTATTTTGTGTTGGTTATTAGTAAAGATTTCATGTAGCAAAGACTTGGTGCCAGTGTTTGACAGCCTATTCAGACTGGCGCAACACGACTTTGTGGGGCGACCTGTGTGCACCGCGACTTTGGCGCGACTTGCACGGACTTCATATAATTGAAGTCAATGCAAGTCGCCTCCAGGTCGCCCCAAAGTAGTACAGGACCCTTTTTCTAAGTCGGAGCGACTTGTGTCGCTCCTATTAGAACGGGTCCTGTACTACTCAATGGCGAGCGACCGACCGCAACTTGTCAGGCAACTTGGTCACGCTAGTCTGAATGGACTCTTATGGCCCGTACACACGATCCGAAAATCGTACGAAAAATAACGCTTGTGAAAAGATCGGACGATAATCTGATCGTTAGTACACAGCTTACGAGAGGCGATCACGAGAGTTCGCCCGATATTATCCGGTCGTGCAAGCATAAAAATTTTGATCGTATTATAACACATCGTACGATAATCGTATTATCAGTATGTTGTTCGTCCGAAAAAAATGGTGAGCAGTAGACAGCGCATGAGCAGTAGACATCATTTCCCCTCACACGCTACAACGTGGTTACGCATACCGGAAGCTTTTGAATAATCGTCCGAGAAAATTCGTATCGTAAGTAACCTCTCCCATTTGCGAATATAATTGAGAGTTCCTAGCAACCAAACAAAAACGGACGGAACATCGCCCGATTTTCGGATCGTGTGTAGTGGGCATTAGGGCTGAATGTCTTATAGATTCTGGGAAGTCAGGGTTGTTTCATATCAGGAGGATGAGAGATGCATGTCTATTCAGCATACAGAGGGTGTGAACTTTATGCCAAGCAAACCTGGTAGTATACTACATGTGTTTGTGAATACATCCTGTGCTACCAGTTCAAAATGAATGATTCCCTAATTATAACCAATATATAATGTGATTAATTAAGCAAAAAATAATATAAAGGTTGCTCCATGCACAAAAATGTGTTCACACAATTCATGAAGGAAATAAGGTTAATAAGTGCTGCGTTGCCAATCTCTGTGATTATAAGAATGAGATTGCATACAAAACAGCTAAAATAGCAACGTGATACTAATGATGATAATAATGAAAAAAAGTTAATTAAAAATAATGTCCTTATTACTCAAGTGTGTATTGTAAGATTCTTAACTAGAAATCTTCATAAGCTTCTAAACCACCTCTTCCCATTCACCACTGTGCTCTCAGTGCCCTCACCTTAATGATATGATATCTAACGCATGTCTAATCATATCCAGCTTGGTTCTCTCCAGCCAATATTGTGTAGCAGGATCATCTATGTACTTATATGTACTTGCTTGTAGTAGCAACCCTGGTAGTATACAGGAAGGAATTCATGGCTATTCTGGGTGACAATTGCTCTTTTTAAATATGAAAGGCATACAATAAATTAATGTGAGGTAGCATGTTTTCGTTTCAATATTTTTTTATTAGCAGAGATGCGTACAAATATTAATACAAACTTATTTTATGAAATTGTGTACAGTATTTAAAATACACACAGTAAGTTTCCCATGTACAATATCACCTGTTACACTAAAGTCTAGGTTAATATATCTACTTCTGTATACCAGAGCAGTTCAGGAAAATATCAGCAGATATACTATGTCCTTCTGTCCTTCTGACCTTCTGCGATGGAGCCTGCTTTGATCTAAGTCTATGTTTGTATTCATTGAGGTGCCGTGAATCCAATCCCTAAATATCTAGTTAAAGACATGTACATGTTCAAATTCAAGTAGGTTGAGTCCTGTTGCTTGGAAGTTGTTGTAATGTGGTAGATGTCTCCTACTGCCCTAAATTAACTTCCTTGTAAAAAGATTTGAGGTCTGAGTGTTTGAGATAGATAGGGAGGACCTGCATTGTATAAAAAAGTTTTGGGAAGGCTGTCATTTTGATTAAGCCCACCCTTTACAAGAAATTGTAAAATTGGACTAGGTTGTAAGGGCTGCCTTGAGTGATCGTAAGACAGGGGAAATTGAGTCTGTATAGTCTGTATAAGGGTATGCTTTGAAAGGTGGTTTAGGAGTATAAGAGTGTACGAGTCATAGGGAATGCTCTAGTGCAAGGTTAAATAATATGGAAGAAAGGGGACAGCCCTGTCTGGTACATTGGGGCATTAGTATGGGGGAAAAGAGCTGGCTCATTATTTATCAACCTTGTATGGGAGTCATGATAAATACATTGGCTGCGGGAGGAAAATGTGATTTATATACTCTTTTGTCCCTGTGTTAGCATTGTTTACGTATGGAGGTCACTCTGGAGTCCCCTGGATGAATATATAAATTAGATGTTTTTGTTCCAGTGTACTCATTGATAGTTTAATAGTTCTAGTTTCTACTATTCATTTTAGTATTTTTACTTTTGGGCATTGATGTCCTCACTGATTAACAACCAGGATTTATCACTTACATTATGATAGTGTCACTTACTTCTGCTGCGGGGTGGGCCTTTGGTCCCCATTGATGCTCCTATATCAGCCTAGAGGAGAATTTGACCAGTTGTGCTATCTGTTGGTGTATTTTAGAGAAAATGCTTTATGCATACAATATATAGTTTTAGGATTGTGGGCCCTTGTTATGTCCTTTGCAGTAATATAATTTTTATTTGGGTCTTAGCAATGGTATTTGTTTTTTTCTCCCTTTTTTTTTTATATGCTTCTATGTAATTAAAAGTTCACTGATGTAGACTTAGTGTTGTTGCTGGGATCTACAGGGTTAACACTTTCAGGGGGAGGTCTGTTTAAGTCTCAGTCATTGTGCTGCATAGCCTGGCCCTTCTAGAAAGTCAGTGGGATAAAACACAGCATCAAGGCACAGCCATTCGGTGGCCGGAAGTGACGCCATGCGTCATCCCGGAGGTGACTCCAAGGCTCAGACATGCTTAGAAGTCGGGTTAGATGCCAAATCACTGGCACACTAATGAGGACATGGTGGACAGTCTGTTGATAGTGCAATGCAATGATTTTGCAATTTAATATGCTCATGATTTTATATTTGTTTGTGAGTAGTATACTGTATTTGAAGGTTATTAAATACATTTTAAGTGATTTTACAGTAATGCATTAGAGTTATTTTCTGCCTAACATTTGAGGAGCCACCAAATTGAATAATACTGAATGCCAGTGCTTATGAGAGACCACCATAGAAAGGAATGCAGACAAAGCGTGTTTTACTCATTTTTACATGAGGCATAACCATTTGGTGAGTGATAGTCACAGTGAGAGTGGCAGCGCACTTGTGGTGACAGATTGAAGTGTGGTACTCACAGTTTTAACTTTATTCACACTATTGAAGCACTGTTATTGATTTTGGGGAACTATTGGGGACTTTTATATGAGATACTTTCAGGACTACCATTTGGAGTTTTATAAATGGTTTAGCACCTCCTGAAATCTATGGACACTTTTTGATTTCTTGTTTGACACATACAAATAAATGATTTAATCAATCATAAGATTTGTATACATTTATTGGTCCTCATATGTTTTGTGATTTGTCAGCGATTTTGCCTCCTATAAACTCCTGATGAAGCAGTAACAGGAGACTGTGAAACACGTTGAGTCAAGCCTTCCCTATTTCTATTATGGAAACAACACTTGGATGAACTTTTTGCTAAACCTATATATAAATTATTGTCAAAACATGGACATAATAACTTAAATGTGCCAAATCAGACAATATGAAGATCTACCCCTTTCTGAAAATTCTTAACCCTTACTTACTGAAATGGTATGGGTGCTGAAAAACAGCTAACTTTCCTGACATCTACTGTATACTGTCAGGAGGAATAAAAGCTTATACATCAATCAGTAACAGATTTACTAATTTTGCTTTCATTAGTGTAGCACCCTCCAAGGTAGGTGCTAGTGAGAAAGTATAGTTTTGAGCTCTGTCTGCTTACCAGAAGGGCTGCAGGTATATTGTTCTCTGCCTACCAGAGAGCAGGATCTGTTAGTGAGGTCTGCTCATTGTGCTCAGGATGCAACTTGTTCTGTCTTGAGAGTGTTTCACACTGGTCCTGATAAATGGGTGCACAGGCTTTTAATACAGCCCTGGTAATTTGGCAGAGAAAAAGTGCCTCAGTGCATGCTGGGATACTGTATAAAAGCCAGGAGCACATGGTCGAGGTCTTTTGTCTGGAAAGTGGAGTCCTGGAAGGAGGGTGCGGCTGCCTCCTTCTCTGTAGAGGTGCCATGCGGCCTCGGGGGTGGTGTTTAGGGCCTGGAGAGTAGCAGTGAGGAACTGAACTCAGAGGTCCAGTGAAGCTGACTGCGAGGGGAGATACTGGAGGATCTGTCCCTGCAGTACAGTGAGTACAGAATCTCGTGTCAAGGGGCCTGACCTGAGGGGGGCCATCCCTGCTCCTAGGATAGTCAGTGGACAGGTGTTGGTTGAAAGGGGATGCTAGTGAGAGTGTCCTGAAGATAAGTTATCATCCACTAAGTCATCTTGTTAGGAAGTAAAGAGCAAGAGACTTAACCCTTTGTTAAGACTTGTAGCAGTGTGGATTAAGCAGCCTAGCTGTTTCCAATTAACCTAGAAGGCCTAAAGATAGAAGTCCTCAACTAATGTGAATAGTTCAACTGGAGTATCCCACTATTCCCTTCTCCTATCCCAGTTCTAAATAAACACCCAAAAAACGAACACCCCTGGACTGTATTTGTGTGACGAGCCATCAGGAGCAAGGAGGGATCCACTGACTATATCTCAAGGTAACCGTGTGCTGGTAATCAGGGGAGCCCATCAAGTCACTATTCAGCAGGCCCTGCGGGGACAGTGCTACATTAAGGTAAACTTGTCATGAGAGAAAGTTGGGAGCTGTCACTGAAAAAGCAAACTAGAAGGGGTTGCAGGGTTGCTAACTGTCAGTAAATTTACTGACAGTTTGTAAAAATCAGTGAACTTTGCAACTGTCCGTAAATATCAAGGGCTGATCATTTGTAATGCTGTGCTGACTTTTTTAAGTGCAAACCAGGCAAATTACTTGTTATGTTATGTGTATTGTCAGTATTTAAAGCAGTGTATTGCCAGTGAGTGTTTAAAGTGTTTAAAGCGGTTGTAAACCACAGCTGGTTAAAAAAAAAAACACACCTGTAAGGCAATTGCATAATGTGCTAGTATAAGTACTTACCTTAGAGTGAAGCCCTCCAGCAGTGCGCTGTCACCGCTGAGAGGGCTGACATCTTCCCCCGGTCTTTCTTCTGGGTTCACTCCCTCTGGCTGTCTGATTGGCAAGAGCCATGATGATGGCACTCCTGAGCATGTGTGCAGGAACCCTCGGTTCCAGCATGAAGCTCTGAAGTTCCGACAAGATATGCCGAACCTTTCAGAGCGCATGCGCCGGTGATGTAACCAACTGCATCCAGCGTGAATATCTCCTAACTGATGCACGTTTAGGAGATATTAATTTTACTTACAGGTAAGCCTTATTACAATTAAAATTCACAAAGTGGGCTTTACTACTGCTTTAAATATTGATTGCCTTCGTTTTTAAAAGGAGTTCTGTCATCTTTTAGGTTATCAGTAAAAAATGCATTCTGCCAGTTAATTTCCCATGTTTTGTAAGTTAAAAATTCCACTGGAGGTTGGCAACCCTGCAAATGGGGTGGATTTTCACATTTTCCCATCCATTCATAGATCCTGTTTCATTCATAGAAGCTGTAGTAAGGTGGAAGGGCAGGCACTCTTGTTGAGAGCCTGTGACAGTTCCCACAATAGTATTATCCTTGCACTGGTAGATTTTGAAATGGGGGGGGGGGGGGGGGCATGGACAGAAGAAGATTTTACTTGAAAGAAGAGGCATCAGCAGCGCAAGTACAATATATTTCTACTGAATGTCCTTTGTGCTGATTTTTTTTTTGGATGGCTACAAGCTCAGCAGCCTGGTAAACATTTCCCCTATTTGTTGCACTTGATATTTAGCCCCAAACACTTACAATTGCTCCTATTTCCAGCCTCCTGCTCCATTAAACTTCCTGTCCGGGAGAACGCATTCTAAGTCTCATGGTAGCATAGGACAATGTAGGGCTTGCATGGGATGTGTGTTTCCATAGAAACATGTCCGTTCAGCTCTAATCCCAGCCAAAAGTGTGCATGCAAAGGTGGTTCCATGGAAGGCAAAAAGAGAGCCAGCCTGAAACTGGAAAGAATTGCAGTGCTGAGGAGACCAGCTGAAGCAAGTGAAAAAAGGCCTTTAGAGCATCAAGAGCTATGTATGTTAAGTCTTCACCTTAGCAGGTCACATTTAAAAAACAAAAAGTGTATTTATTTTCTACTTCTTCTTGAGTATGCAGCATCACAAGAACTATGGTCAGTTTCACACCCTGTAGTGGTTTGAACACATCTGCAGTAAAAGCATATTGCATATTGCAAATCTGGGATTTTTTATAGTTTTATGAAGATTAAAATATAAATTTTTTTTTTTTTTTGCTCACTTGTAATAAATGCCTAAAATGACTAACATTTAGTTGCATTTATGTTATTTTTAGATTTGTTTTCTCTTCATTATATTATAATTTAATGAATATAATATTATACTTTAGATCAGCCTTTTTCAACCAGGGGTGCCATGGCAAAATGCCTACAATTTAATTGTTGAATATCCGCGCTCTTAGAGATTAGCAGCCAGCATTAACCACGATGTGATACAGAGACAAAAGACAAAAAATGCAGCGCTTGTAAAAAATGACATATGGTGTAAATTAATATATGAATAAGAGTCCACTTCAAGCTGGCGTAATGGGTTGTATAGTCCACCAACAACACCCTTAATATGTGGCAATCTGTCTAGGTAATGACAGGGACAGTGAAGACCTCCACCACACACAAAGTAGCCAGCTGGCCTCTTACCAGATAGGTATGACCACCGCTCTCACAATGGTCATACAACGCTTGTTGTTATAAAGCTGGATAATCGACCCTGAAAGCTTCCAATAGGTGCTCCCAATCCAGATGACGGATCCCAGAGTAGAAATAATCAGGCACCATCACTCCCAAAAGTTAAAAAACAGGGGGAAGACCATAGTGAAGTACGTTTTCACAGGAGTAATATTTATTGAAAGTAAAATGCACTCACCAGATACATCGTCATAAAACAGCCTTGAATCGTTAAAAACCGCTATGGCAGTGAAGCACCTCCAGCTTGTGACGTTGACCCGTGCTGAAGCTCCGCCTACATGTTTCGCAGGCAACTGCGTCATCAGTTTGCCCCAAAACTATAGACAATCCAGTGGATGGATGAAACCTGCCATTTCGTTACACAAAGCCACAAATTTTCATTACAACCTTCTAGCTGCCAACCTCCAAACGACCAATGACATCATCAGTTGATAAGAAGGATGTCAGTTATATCATCTTTCTTTGACACTCCCTTGCCCCTCAATCAGCTTTGGGGTCTCAAAACCGAGGGAGAAGAGAAACATTGGAATACTAGTCAGTACCAGTTTGCAAAAGTGTATTTTCTTTGGAAGAATAAATTACCTCTAACATTGGGTGTCCTTTTTTTTTGTTTTTCTATATTCAAATTGTATTCATTTTCATTAAGCATATAAATAATTCAAGCTATTACAAGAATTCATCGATTATATTTAATCAGTGCTTAAAAAACAAACGTTTACATCCTAGTGAGCACCCCCCCCTCCCCTGAAGAGGAAATAAAAAAAAAACAAATCTCTTCCACTCTATTTTCTGTTATATTCTTTACTTCTCTGTGTCTCTCTCTCTTGTATTTTATTTCATTTTCCCCTGTCTTGGGCCGATAAGGTTCAGGTGGCTTTGCTCCTAGGGTATATCCCCAACCTTCTTACATACCCAGCATCTTAATATACTCCTCCGTTTTTTTTTCAATCTTAATCAATCCTTCCAAATTTCCATGTACTTTCCATAGGAGTCATCTGCTGCAGATATCATCTCCTTCATGGATCCCGCCCAGTCCATCCTTATGGCCCATTCGCTCATACTCTGGGATTCTGAAATCAGACTTTTAGCAGCATTCAAAAAATGGGGCACTAACGTATTTTATGTACTATCACCTTTTCTTCCGTTACTTTGAAACAAACAAACTCAAGGTTCCATCTGTACATACGGTAGTCTCCTGTGATCTGGTGTTTTAACCTAATAGTCTCTTTCCCAAAAAAATTGTATCTTTGTGCACTCCCCCCACAAATGCCCAAACCTTCCAGGGGCTTCACACCCCCTCCAACAAGTTAAAATTATCTCTGCCCCAAACCTCTTGGCTCTCTGCGGGGTGAGGTACCACCTAGCAAACAGCTTATAACACATCTCTGTTGCCTTAGGTCTACTGAGGAAGAGCAAGCTAGTCTTAAGACTTTCTTCCTTTTTTCCTCGTCTTGAAGGGGCCCTAATTCCTGTTCCCATTTCTCTAAATAGGGCAGATATATAGGTTCTCATTCCAGAAGTAAAATTTTATATATCTTTGATATGCTACGCTTAACACATGTGGAGGAGCTAAATAGCTTTTCCAGTGGTCTCATATTGCCCCTTCCCCGCAGAGGCTGCAAAGTGGTGTAGTTGTGTATACAGTAAACCCCCGCTCCATCGCGGTTCAGTTTTTGCGGTCCCGGTATATTGCGTTTTTTTTTGTAATGTTATTTTACTATATAAATCATTAAAAATGAAATATTTTTGTGTTTTCCATAGCTCTTCCTATGTCTCTCAGTATCTTTTATGTGTTTAAATGAGTTTCTATTGTTTTAAAAGTATGTTTAAAGACCTTAAAATGCTTTTACACGTACAGTGACAGTAAAAAAAACATGCCTACAATGCATTTTAATAGGGTTTTTCTATTTCGCAGATTTTCACTTTTCGCAGTTGGGTCCGGAACGTAACCCCCGCAATGGAGGGGGGTTTACAGTATATCCATTTATCAAGTGGCATATTCCCCCATTTTTGTGTTATTTCTGAAAATGTGCACATTCTATTTCCTACCATTTCATCTTGCAATAGTATCTCTTCCTTTTCTGCCCATCTAACAAAATATAAATAGCCTTCTTTTCCTGGTTTAAAATAATATGTGTCTATTAATGAAATCAAAGGTGCATTATAATCCCAGTGTGCATTTCTATGTAAACCATCCCATATTCTTAGTGTGTTTCTAGGCAACATACTCGTGCTATTGGCCGAATTCCAATGTGCCTGTGGAATCCAGACCATCTTTCCCAGATCTGTCCTACTTTGTGTACCTTCAATTCCCACCCAACTCTTGCCTTCCTTATTATGGATCCATTATTCGTGCTAGAGGTTGCCTGATAATATTTCTTAAAATCCGCGCTGTACCCCCCCCCCCCCCCAAACCTTTTTCCCTTTGTTAATACTGCATAGGCACTAGAATGTTTATGTCCCCATATGTATTTTAATATCATTGCTCTTAGTTTTCTGAAGTAGGCCTGGGGAAGGGATATCGGGATCATTTGAAATACATTGGTAAATTTGGGGAGAATTTTTATTTTTACTGTGTTAACTCTACCCAACCATGAGAGGGGTCTATGTCTTAGACAGGTCAGTTGTTCTTTCCCCTAATTCAATATGGGTATATAATTGGCCTTAAAAAGGTTTGCTAGGGAACTAGTTAATTTAACACCAAGGTATTCCAATTCCTCTCTGCACCAGACAAAGGGGAATTTGGACTGAATTGCCTTTTGTTCTTTCTTTGATGTTGAAATATTCAAAATTTCTGATTTAGCTATATTTACTTTAAAATTTGAAAGTTCCCCATATCTCTCCAATTCCCCTAACACCAATGGGAGAGTCAACCTGGGTAGGTTATGTAAAATAGTACGTCATCTGCTGCCACTTTATATTCTCTGTTCCCCACTCGCACCCCTTTAACATCTGTATTTAAACACTGCTGTACGTACCTCTAACGTTGGGTGTCCTACATGTATTGATGTTGCTGCATTATGTAAAACTATGAGAATAGTTCTTACATTTTCGAATGGGGCACCTGGAGATTGTCCATAATTTTAAAGGGTGCCTTGACTGAAGAAAGGTTGAGAAACACTGATGTATGATGATGTACAGTATGATGATGTAGATGTAATAACGGATCCCAAAAAAATCAGCTGTTAAGGCTACATTCTCATGGGCATTTTGTCCCCGCCAATTCCTGTTGCTGTCTTTGACACCTGTAAGAAGCTAGCTGTAGTCGCAGAGCCTGTACATTTTAATGACAGATTGCCAATGGCCTCAACAATTAGTGGCTGATCGAACACCCGGCGATTACACTGCTGGACTAATTTTGTGCTCTTTAATAAATAGGTTTAGTATCATCTCCAGACAAAGGTCTTTGACTCTGCCATACACAGTGATGAAAACAGTCTATGAATTGGAGGACGTTTTAATCTACACGTAAATAGGCCTACAGCTAGGTATACACTAGTAAATTTTTGAACAAAAATGTTTTCAAATAAGAATATTTGATTGATTTTCTAATCGTTAGTGGGGTGAAATCGATGTTTGACCATAGTGAAGACGGAATTCGAAGGATTTTTTTCTCAGACAAATGCATTTCTAACAGTGTAGGTGGTTTTTGTTCGGGAAGTTACATTCATTCCAATTTAAATGTTAAAAGCAAATTAAATTTCAAATGACATTTGTCGAATGTGCTGAGAATTTTTGTACAAAGTTTTGTATGAATTTTCATACGACTCTTTGAAAATCTACTAGGGTATACCAAGCTTTATTTGGCATATTCGACATAACATTGGACTCCGTTTTTTACATTGTACTTTGAATATCAACTTGGTATTTGGTTTTTCGGCCAAACCTCTTCATCAAATGTTTCAACTGTAATACAGATTCAGAAGCGCATACCTAGTAGCATGGGCTGTGTGACGCCAGGCCATGTTTTGTCCTTTGTTGACGTTTTTTGTTCTCTTCAGAACTGCTTCTCTTCCTGTACAAGTCAATGGACATGCAAAGGCAGCTTGATGTAGGTTGAAGCAGCTTAGAAGAAGATCAAAGGTAGGTCATAAGGTGAAAGTCACATGCATCAGTCAATTAACTCTGAAAGACTTTAGAAGCATCTCAAACCGATGTCAAATGCATGGAGAATACACCTACAAGCACACTGCATTTGCCCATCAACACAAGCTCACAGATCGTTAATACAGGACCTTGATCTCTCCTCTGGCAGTGGTGGCTTGTGATGTGGATTCACCCACACCAGGCATGACCTACAGAATAATAACTATTCTTAGAATTTATGTTTAGATATTTGACACCGAATGGCTATTATACTGCACGTACATCAGCATCACAGGCTTCTGTAGCCAGAGACGAGGTAACACAGCTTGGCTTTGCACAGCCTCAGGTCACTGAGAGCTTGCTTTGTCTGCACTGAACCTGTGCATTTCATTTGAGCAGATTGATGAGGAGGAATAGAGCATGAGACCATATTCTAGGGTTTATTCGTAATTATTATTATACAAAATGTATACAGTGCCAACAGTTTGTGCAGTGCTTTGCAACATGAGGGCAGACAATACAGTTACAATACAATTCAATACAGGAGGAATCAGAGGGCCCAGCTCATTAGAGCTTACAATCAACAAGGGAGGGTCAAGTGATACAAAAGATGATAACTGTGGAGGTGAACTGATGGAGAAAATATAAGTACAGTTGTTAGGTGGAGGCAGGATAGGCTTTTCTAATGAGAAGGGTTTTCAGGGATCGCCTAAAAGTTTATAGAGTAGGACAGGGGTTTTCAAAGTACGGCCCACAGTCATCATCTGGCCCACATGGTCATTTTTCCAACCCGCAGGTAGAGTCAGAGGAGTGAAAAGAATTATCAGAAGAGTTGTCCAAGAGCCCAGGACCACTTGTGGAGAGCTTCAGAAAGATCTGGAATTAGCAGGTACAATTGTTTTAAAGAAAACAATAAGTAATGCACTCAACCACCATGGCCTGTATGCACACTCACCGCGCAAGACTCCATTGCTGAACAAAAAGCATGTTGAATCTCGTGTAAAGTTTGCTGAACAACATTTAGACAAGCCTGTAAAACACTGGGAGAATATAGTCTGGTCTGATGAGACCAAAATCTGAACTCTTTGGATGCCATAATACATACAAAGTTTGGAGGTCAAATGGCACTGCACATCACCCCAAAAAAGACCATACCAACAGTAAAGTTTGGATGTGGGAACATCATGGTGCGGGGCTGTTTTTCAGCATATGGTACTGGCAAACTTCATGACATTAAAGGAAGGATGAATGGAAGAGACATTCTTGATAAAAATCTGCTTCCATCTACCAGGATGATGAAGATGAAATGAGTGTGGACATTTCAGCAAGACAATGATCCCAAACAAAAGCCAAGGAAACTCTCAATTAGTTTCAAACAAAGAAAATAAAGCTGTTAGAATAGCCCAGCAAATCACCTGACTTGAATCCAATAGATTACAATAGAAAGTAAAATAGAAAATCTTTAGAAATAACTAAAGATCAGAGTTCATTGAAGAGGCCCACAGAACTTTCAAGATTTGGAATAATGAGCCAATGTGGAAGAATGTGCCAAAATCACAACTGAACAATGCATTCAACTAGTTTCTCCATACAGGAGGTGTCTTGAAGCTGTCATTACCAACAAAATAATTTTGTACAAAGTATAAAATATATTTCAGTTAGCATGTTCAAAACTTTTTCCCTGTGATATTCTATTTTATAACACATAACTTCATTTCTGAACTTTTTTTTTAATATATATATAGGCTGTTATCGACAGGTGGAAAAATATCATGTCAATAGCACCTTTAGAAATATATATACCTAGAAAAATGGTGACTTGTTTAATACTTACCTGCTGTATATATACATATATAAACAGTATACTTTATATATAATCATGTAATATTTATAGTTCCTTAGTTCCTTTGGCATTCATTTCTTTATATACAGTGTACATGAATGTGAAGCTTCCCCAGCATTCACAACATCTCATACATATTTTTGTGTCTTTCAATGGTAACCCTTTTCTCCAAAATAACAGCAGAATAACCATATAACTAGTGTATTCTTTACAAGCAGAAGCATTTCAATCAGCCTTTCAGAAATGGCAGAACTGCTGTTGACACATACATAATTGAACAGCAGAGCAGCACAGAATAATATGTGCTCCCCTGTGTGGGCTGTGTCACCAAACAGGCCAACACTGTAGGTGGTCATTTCTTTGTAACAGACATGCTTTGTATCAACATCTTCAAAGGAAAATCAACTCAATGTCTGTCTGTTTATTTATTTGCTGTGTACAGCGGTAAAAACGCAAGGCATGCTTCATCCTTGGCATCTTGCACCTGTAACTGTAAAATGCAAGATGAATAAAAGGTTTAAAATATTGATACGGGCAGCAAAGAAAAAAGTCTCATAACACACAGTATTATATTAGTAAGAGGAATAAAGAAGGGAATGCTGGACTGTAAAATGATAGCTTTCATAGTATGTCTGCTGAAAAACATGAAGGTCGCACAAGCTGCATTTGCAAATCAGTTACATTTAAATTGGTTGTAAACATCTGAAATGAAAAATGAATGAAGCATATCCTTCTATAATGTGTAGTTGCCTTGATCCAAAGCACTGAGTGTGATTTCTGTCTGCTCCCTTATTCCTCTGCTATCTGCACAGCAGGTGATTAAAGTGGGGTACACACTATAAGAAAATCGGGCAAACGATCGTCCGATTTTTCTTGTTGTTTCACAGAAAATCGGAATCAATGTAAGGAAATTCATATGAAAATTCTCGTACAACAAAGACTATTTTTTAGTTTTTTGATGGTCAGGGCATATTCTATGTAAGCCTAACTATTGATGTGTGTGTGTGTGTGTGTGGGGGGGGGGGGGGGGGGCTTTTAATATTTAATAAAACAGTGTTGCACTATTATGGGTGTCTTTGTTTTACCTCCGTATAATCAACATCGGCCATCTGAGAGGGATTAGAGAGAGACCCATCCAGGTTTTCTGATTGCTAATAAGGCTGTATGGTCCCTGGGACCTGGGGCTTCTGGTGAGCAGATTTATGAGTCTTATCATGAGGTGGAGCACTTGAATCAAAATAAGAAGGTATGGTGTGGGTGACAGCATTTATTGATTGATTGATTGATTTATTGATTTATTCCACTTAAGAAGACTTCTTTGTATATGGACTGTGAACGCTTCACATTTATTAATTTCTGCTGGTTATATAGCAATAGTGTATTGTTGTGTTCACACTATTGGCACATTTGTATGTTATTTCCATTATATCTACATTAGCAATCATTTAACAGTGCTTGCTTTGTATTATTATTATTATTATTATATTATGTATTATTTTTATTTTTTTGTTGTTTATTGTTTCTGATTATGCACAGTCTTTAGTTTCTCCCTGTGCAAAAATCTTACAAAAACGGTACACATTAGGCAAAAATCATTTGTCTTTTTCCCGTATGATAAAAGTTTTAGAACTTGTCCCTTTGGAAATTTTCCTTCAGAAGGTTGGAATCGGCTGTAGAAAGTAGGGATAGATCAATATGGTTTTTTCGGGGCCGATACCGATATTTTGGTCACAACGTATCGGTATCGGCCGATATGGGCCAATATTTTGTACATTTAAAGATTTGAAAAATAAAGACAATTTTTGACACAAATCTGGTACTGAACATGTTAATTTTTGTTTAATGTTTAATGGATGGCTTGCTGGCACCCTGTGGTGGGTGGCTGGCTATCTGGCACCCTGTGGTGGGTGGCTGGCTTGCTGGCACCCTGTGGTGGCTGGCTGGCTGACTGACCCCCCTGTGGTGGGTGGCTGGCTGGCACCCTGTGGTGGATGGCTGGCTGGCTGGCACCCTGTGGTGCCTGGCTGGATGCCTGTCACCCTGTGGTAGGTGGGTGGCTGGCACAGGGGCTGTGGGTGGCTGGCTGGTAGAGGGCCTGTGGGTGGCTGGCTGATACAGTGCCTGTGGCTGGCTGGTACAGGGCCTGTGGGTAGATGGCTGTTTGGCACCCTGTCTGTGGGTGGCTGGCTGTCTGACACCCTGTGGTGGGTGGGTTGCTGGCACAGGGGCTGTGGGTGGCTGGCTGGTACAGGGCCTGTGAGTGGCTAGCTGACTGGTACAGTGCCTGTGGGTGGATGGCTGGCTGGTACAGTGCTTGTGGCTGGCTGGTACAGGGCCTGTGGGTGGCTGGCTGGTTGGTACAGGGCCTGTGGGCTGGCTGGCTCGCTGGTACAGTGCCTGTGGTTGGCTGTTACAGGGCCTGTGGATGTGGGTGGCTGGCTGGCACCGGGCTGCTGTGGGTGGGTGTATGGCCGTGATACACTCCAGCGAGACTAGTCCCGACTCCAGACGAGGCTGTCCAAGGCAAGGGAGGCGGCTTAAGAAGGCAGAATGACGTCAGAAAAATATCGGCAATATCGGCCAGTTCTGGGGCCGATACCGATATAGCAGGGAAAGTGCATATCGGCCCCCGATTTATCGGCCACTACGAAGATCATACGGAAGTTCTTTGGACGAAAATTCTCGATTTTCTTATAGTGCGTATGAGCCATTACAGCCTCAGCTGTGTGTTTTTTCCTATGAAACTGTGTAGAGGGGGATTGTGTCAATTCCATCCACAAAGGTCTCCGATTTTGCCCAGCTCTCTCTCTCTCTATGCTCAAACAAAGCGTATATCGCTGCTCACAGGCGAGCCGGAAATCTGCACGATCTCTGGAAAGGGGTTCAAGCCCTATCACTGCTACAAACACTCCCACAGAAGATTCAAATGAGCTTTTTTCAAATATCCTAAAAACCATAACCCTGATGAGCTTACAAACAGGGGAGAAAAAAGGTTGAAGTTGACGCGTTTCACACGATAAACAAACTTTTTCAAAACCACAAAGAAACAACCACCAAACACTCAAATATATAAAATCACCTGATACCTCAGGTGTGCTTAACCATTTAAGGACCCAGCCCTTTTCTGACATTTGTTGATTACAAGTAAAAATCAGTATTTTTTGCTAGAAAACTACTTAGAACCCCCAAATATTATATATATATATATATATATATATATATATATATATATATATATTTTTTTTTTTTTTTTAGCAGAAACACTAAAGAATAAAATGGCAGACATTGCAATTTTTTATCTCACACAGATTTTGCGCAGTGTTTTTTCAAACACAATTTGTTGTAAAAAATACACTTTAATGAATTTAAAAAAAAAAACGTAATATAAATCCCAATTTATTTGTATAATATAAAAGAAAGTGTTATGCCGAGTAAATAGATACCTAAAATGTCATGCTTTAAATTTGCACGTGCTCTTAGAATGGTGCCAAACTATGATACTTAAAAATCTCCATAGGTGACGCTTTAAACATTTCTACAGGTTACCAGTTTAAAGTTGTAGAGGAGGTCTAGTGTTAGAATCATTGCTCTTGCTAAGGCATTTGCAGTGATACCTCCCATGTGTGGTGCAAACACTGTTTACATATGTGGGCGTGACCTACGTATGCATTCACTACTGAATACGAGCAACGGAGCACTTTAAAAAAATCTTTATTACTTTTTTATTTTTACACTGTGCCTTTAAAAATCTTTTTTGATCACTTTTATTGCTATTGCAAGGAATGTAAACATCCCTTGCGATAACAATACAGCATTGGCAAAAAGACAAGTAAACTCTCTTGCGCTCAAGTGCTGTGTACAAGGGACGGCTATATTGCTGGCATCTAGGATCTTGCTGCCCTCTCAGGAGGATGGGAAACAAGAGAAGGGCGCACCGACCTAGTGCAATATTGCAAGATATTTATTGGAAAATTAAAAACATGCCATACATTATACTCACGAACGTATGCTGAAAGTAAGCATAAAAGAAAAGATTCCTTTTTCAATCAGGAGATCTCCAAGACAAAGAATATTTTTGGTAAAGCAGGAGGTCTGGAAAGCATCTGTGGGTATGGGGCTGATGCGTTTCAAGGGAGAACCCACTTCATCCGAACCATCATGGCTCGGATGAAGAGGGTTCTCCCTAAAAACGCATCAACTGTTTTCCATCAGGGAGATTTCACTTCTCTTCCTTTTCAGCAAACTCAACAGAAGTGAGAGGATAATATTATTAATAGTATTCAGGATTTATATAGCCCCAACCAAATGAAGACAGACAGTAGAGTTACAATACACTTTTTCATCCAATGTGTGAAAAATCCCATAGTAAAGGATTGGCAATAGAACATGTGTCTCAATTGGAAGTTTATCACTGTTCTGGGGGAAACTCAAAATGTTGAATTTATTCTCACTTTCATTCCTGGTGACAATGGGGATCAAAACAATTAGAGAGAGTGAAATTCCATAATAGAGACACAGACAGAAATAAAAACTTGAATGTGGTTCTAACCTCTCACCACTTTTTTGGCTTTAGTTATACTTTAATAAGTGTACAAGGCTCATTGCAATATTGATTTTTAAAATATAGGTAAAGTTATCCCTTATTAAATATTTCATAAATATATTTAAAGCCAGCATCAAAGCACTATTAAACCCAAAAACAAAAATGAAATGTATTGCAGCTTGCCAATCCTTAGATGTGGTTGCTTCATTCATTTTTATAGTTAGGCTTTTTTTCCTTTATTTCAGGTGATGATCTGGTCAGTAACACATTTCCTGTCTTAGGGTCCTTGCATTCTGGACAAAGTAGCAAAGCAGGCACCTTTGGACAGCAGCATTATCAGTCTGTTGGGAGGGTAGTATTAGACTTGCAGATTGAAATTAATTTGACTAACAAATTAAAGCTGAACTCCACTTAAAGTGTAACTCCACTTTTCTTGAGAAAAAAAAACATTCCCCCCTGAGTGATCTATGTACACTACAGAAAATATTACAACCTTTTTTTGCAGATTCCTGACTTTTTGTATTCTGTTTGTTCCTCTGTGCCTCTGTGCAAAGTGGGTTTAATGGGAGTGGTTTCAAAATTATCAACCAACTGTGCACCTGCAGAGCACTAACGAGGAAATCTGCTGGGGCTGCATCCCTTAAGACGTGATTTCCTATTGGGAGTATCTCACCAAAAATGACATTTTTGTTGCAGGGAATGCCAGAAATCTGACTTGTATCTAGGGCAGACTTCTGGGAAAATCAGTGAGCCAATCACACAAGCAGGAAATGATGTTTCTGGGGTGTGGCCAGTACACATTCTGTGTATGGAACAGCTCCAGGTAGCCATATTGCATTGCATTTTCAGAAAATGACAGAGCTGCAGATTGAAAAGGAAAGGTGATTTTTAATAACATTCAATTACAATATGACTTGTGTCGCAATTGTATACACTATATTGTTTTTCTT
The DNA here is from genome assembly GCF_965119305.1 of Pelophylax lessonae. Lineage (NCBI taxonomy): Eukaryota > Metazoa > Chordata > Amphibia > Anura > Ranidae > Pelophylax > Pelophylax lessonae. Next base: position 151,383,771 of record NC_138772.1, read on the forward strand.
TATTTGCTATTTTTTTCCCGTGAAAGTGGAGTTACCCTTTAACATTTTAAAAGCAGTTACAGTAAGTAATTGTTTGTCCTTTTAGACAAGAAGTTTAATACAAATGAAAAAGCTGAATATTATAAGCACCCCTATCAGCATTAAATGATTTGTCTCAACCCTATAAATGCTACTTTATTTGAACAGCTTGGTCTGTAACGAAGTTGAAAAATAACAGACTCATTTGCCGAATCACCAGGTGAAAATAAAGGAAAAAAGCCTATAAAAAGAAAACTAATCAGCCATCACATCTAAGAATTGGTAAGTTGCAACCTAATACTTGTTTATTTTTAGGTTGAATACTGCTTTCAGATTTGGCAACCTTTTTTTAAATCAAGGACTGTACAAAGGACAAGGCATCATCAGTTGGAAGTTGAAGAAAGAAGATTTTACCATCTGTTTAGTCACAGAGGTTCAGGCTTCTATATAGTAAGAATGGTTCCGTTGTGGGTTGCTTTACACAAAAGATGTGACAGTGTCAGCAGTAAAATTTAAAAAATAAAAATAATTATTTTCTTACAACTAATTTTATCAGTTAAATGTCCACTTTTATATTACTAAAGAACAGTATGAGAATATTATGGCCCAGAAAATTGATCTTACTGTCCATGGAGGGTCAGGAAAGAATTGTATTTTCTGTGTGATAAAATTGATAGTAGCTGTCCTGGAGTCTTCTTTTGCCTGCCTCTGGGCCAAAATTGCAATAGAAAATTGAAACAGATCAAGCTTAATGGACATCTTATTAGCTATGTACGGTGATGCCACACTTTACAAATTCATGATTTTCTTCCAGTGTGCCAAAGGCTTTATCATGACGGCAATGACATAATCTAGACACCATCCACCAACTGACTAGCTAGACCAGTGCTCTCATAGGGACAGAAATGAATGTCCCCTGAAAAGCCAGAGTAATGAGACTGTATCTTAGAAAAACTTAAAAGACATAGGTAAGTTGCCATTTAATTGGTGCCCTCACCTGATGAGAGAGTGCTGTGCTCGCCGCAGTTCCTAGATAGTGCCTAATCTCGTTTGCTCTCAGGAACATCTTAATTTTAGTGCCCTCACCTGGTTAAATACTTATCTTCCTCCATTTTCCAGTGATATTCTTCAAGCAGCGCCACCTAGTACCAATTTTTTTTATTTTATTTTAATTTTTTTTGCTAAAATTGTCCCTACTGGGTTTTCTTCTTGCACATGCATGGCCTAACTCATTCTTATGTAGACCTGTAAAATAGTAATAGTACCCACGCTCTGCAAAAATATATAACTAGTGTAGGTTGCCAACACTAAAAAAGCAGTAAATCGGTGCTTCAATGAACATATAAAAGTGTAAAGTGCAGCTCCTTGAAACAAATCACTTAAGTGTACTACTAGAGTCCAAAATTAAAACAATATAAAAGTCCAATCTCAATGTGAAAAACTGATGACACCAAAAGTGATGTATATCTTCTCAAAAGTCATCAGTTTTGTACGTTGAGATTGGATGTTAATATTGTTTTAATTTTGGACTCTAATAGTACACTTATGTGATTTGTTTCAAGGCGCTGCTTGTAGAGCTGTTCTCCTCTGGACCACTATAGGCCACCATGAGTATGGCCATACTTATGGTGAATTAATGAGTCCATGGCACACATGCACAGAAAGACAAAGACCCATTGAGGATGTTTTAGGCATATGTTAGGTATGTGATAAGGTTGGCATTAATTAAAGGACAAAAGCAGATAAGCACTCTCTGAACAGTGAAGTTGTAAGGGTAACAGGCAGTGGCGGCCGGTGCATAGGGGGCGCCAGGGCGCCGCCCCCCCTGAAAAAAGGAAGAAAAAAAAAAAAGATAAAAAAAAAAAAAAGATTGCAAAACGAGCAATAAAGTTTGAAAAAAAAAAAAATTGCGTTCGCCGCCGCCGCCGCCGCCAGCCGATGTGGAGGGGGTGGGGGGGTGGGGTTACCACCCAGAAGAGGCGCCGATTGGCTGCCTTCTGGGGGGCGTGGGGGGCGTAACCTGGGCGCAAGGCAGATTCCTTGGAAACCCCCACTTCGTGGATTCCTGGCTGTGATTGGTCCAGCCTCCAGCCTGGACCAATCACAGCATCCAGGACATCCAACGCTGACCCCGCTGACGTCACTCGCAGCAGTGGACCGGACCGCGGGCGATGGAGTCGGGTGGACACCGGACGGGAGTGACGGCGGCACCGGAGAGGAGACCAGACCACCGGAGGTCATCTGCTGGAAGAAGACATCACCACCGGTGAGTCCTCGTGGTCCTCCTGTCAGTCCTCCATGACCATCCATCCAGCTTTTCCACCGCCATCCCCCTATGCTCTGCCTCATCCCATGAGTCATGGGATGAGGCAGAGCAGAGGGGGATGGCGGTGGAAAGGCTGGATGGATGGTCATCATGGGCCATGACCATCCATCCATCCATCCATCCAGCCTTTCCACCGCCATCCCCCTCTGCTCTGCCTCATCCCATGACCATCCCTCCCACTGCCATCCCTCTCTGCCTCATGCCCTCATCCCTCCCACTGCCATCCCTCTGCCTGATCCCATCTCTCCCACTGCCATACCTCTGCAGGGGGCATGTACGCTGGTCACTGCATTGAAAGAGGGCATGCACGCTGGTCACTACATTGAAAGGGGGCATGTACGCTGGTCACTGCATTGAAAGGGGGCATGTACGCTGGTCACTGCATTGAAAGGGGGCATGTACGCTGGTCACTGCATTGAAAGGGGGCATGTACGCTGGTCACTGCATTGAAAGGGGGCATGTACGCTGGTCACTGCATTGAAAGGGGGCATGTACGCTGGTCACTGCATTGAAAGGGGGCATGTACGCTGGTCACTGCATTGAAAGGGGGCATGTACGCTGGTCACTGCATTGAAAGGGGGCATGCACGCTGGTCACTACATTGAAAGGGGGCATGTACGCTGGTCACTGCATTGAAAGGGGGCCTGTACGCTGGTCACTACATTGAAAGGGGGCATGTACGCTGGTCACTGCATTGAAAGGGGGCATGCATGTACGCTGGTCACTGCATTGAAAGGGGGCATGTACGCTGGTCACTGCATTGAAAGGGGGCATGTATGCTGGTCACTGCATTGAAAGGGGGCATGTACGCTGGTCACTACATTGAAAGGGGGCATGTATGCTGGTCACTGTATTGAAAGGGGGCATGTACGCTAGTCACTGCATTGAAAGGGGGCATGTACGCTGGTCACTGCATTGAAAGGGGGCATGTACGCTGGTCACTGTATTGAAAGGGGGCATGTACGCTGGTCACTGCATTGAAAGAGGGCATGCACGCTGGTCACTACATTGAAAGGGGGCATGTACGCTGGTCACTGCATTGAAAGGGGGCATGTACGCTGGTCACTGTATTGAAAGGGGGCATGTACGCTGGTCACTGCATTGAAAGAGGGCATGCACGCTGGTCACTACATTGAAAGGGGGCATGTACGCTGGTCACTGCATTGAAAGGGGGCATGTACGCTGGTCACTGCATTGAAAGGGGGCATGTACGCTGGTCACTGCATTGAAAGGGGGCATGTACGCTGGTCACTGCATTGAAAGGGGGCATGTACGCTGGTCACTGCATTGAAAGGGGGCATGCACGCTGGTCACTACATTGAAAGGGGGCATGTACGCTGGTCACTGCATTGAAAGGGGGCCTGTACGCTGGTCACTACATTGAAAGGGGGCATGTACGCTGGTCACTGCATTGAAAGGGGGCATGTACGCTGGTCACTGCATTGAAAGGGGGCATGTACGCTGGTCACTGCATTGAAAGGGGGCATGTATGCTGGTCACTGCATTGAAAGGGGGCATGTACGCTGGTCACTACATTGAAAGGGGGCATGTATGCTGGTCACTGTATTGAAAGGGGGCATGTACGCTGGTCACTGTATTGAAAGGGGGCATGTACGCTGGTCACTGCATTGAAAGAGGGCATGCACGCTGGTCACTACATTGAAAGGGGGCATGTACGCTGGTCACTGCATTGAAAGGGGGCATGTACGCTGGTCACTACATTGAAAGGGGGCATGTACGCTGGTCACTGCATTGAAAGAGGGCATGTACGCTGGTCACTGTATTGAAAGGGGGCATGTATACTGGTCACTACATTGAAAGGGGGCATGTATACTGGTCACTACATTGAAAGGGGGCCTGTATACTGGTCACTACATTGAAAGGGGGCATGTACGCTGGTCACTGTATTGAAAGGGGGCATGTACGCTGGTCACTGTATTGAAAGGGGGCATGTACGCTGGTCACTGCATTGAAAGGGGGCATGTACGCTGGTCACTGCATTGAAAGGGGGCATGTACGCTGGTCACTGTATTGAAAGGGGGCATGTATGCTGGTCACTGTATTGAAAGGGGGCATGTACGCTGGTCACTGCATTGAAAGGGGGCATGTACGCTGGTCACTGCATTGAAAGGGGGCATGTACGCTGGTCACTGCATTGAAAGGGGGCATGTACGCTGGTCACTGTATTGAAAGGGGGCATGTATACTGGTCACTACATTGAAAGGGGGCATGTATACTGGTCACTACATTGAAAGGGGGCATGTATACTGGTCACTACATTGAAAGGGGGCCTGTATACTGGTCACTACATTGAAAGGGGGCATGTACGCTGGTCACTGTATTGAAAGGGGGCATGTATGCTGGTCACTGTATTGAAAGGGGGCATGTACGCTGGTCACTGCATTGAAAGGGGGCATGTACGCTGGTCACTGCATTGAAAGGGGGCATGTACGCTGGTCACTGCATTGAAAGGGGGCATGTACGCTGGTCACTGTATTGAAAGGGGGCATGTATACTGGTCACTACATTGAAAGGGGGCATGTATACTGGTCACTACATTGAAAGGGGGCATGTATACTGGTCACTACATTGAAAGGGGGCCTGTATACTGGTCACTACATTGAAAGGGGGCATGTACGCTGGTCACTGTATTGAAAGGGGGCATGTATACTGGTCACTACATTGAAAGGGGGCCTGTATACTGGTCACTACATTGAAAGGGGGCATGTACGCTGGTCACTGTATTGAAAGGGGGCATGTACGCTGGTCACTGTATTGAAAGGGGGCATGTACGCTGGTCACTGTATTGAAAGGGGGCATGTACGCTGGTCACTGCATTGAAAGGGGGCATGTACGCTGGTCACTACATTGAAAGGGGGCCTGTATACTGGTCACTACATTGAAAGGGGGCATGTACGCTGGTCACTGTATTGAAAGGGGGCATGTACGCTGGTCACTGCATTGAAAGGGGGCATGTACGCTGGTCACTACATTGAAAGGGGGCCTGTATACTGGTCACTACATTGAAAGGGGGCATGTACGCTGGTCACTGCATTGAAAGGGGGCCTGTACGCTGGTCACTACATTGAAAGGGGGCATGTACGCTGGTCACTGCATTGAAAGGGGGCATGTACGCTGGTCACTGCATTGAAAGGGGGCCTGTACGCTGGTCACTACATTGAAAGGGGGCATGTACGCTGGTCACTACATTGAAAGGGGGCATGTACTGTGTGGTCTGTGCTAGGGGGTCTGTACTGTGGGGTTTGTGCCACTCTGTCAGTGTATCCCATAATAGGGCCCCTGCTCCCTATTATGGGATATACTAGTACTGATGGAGCCCTTAATATGTGATATATTGGGAGAATTGGTTCACGCAAGCAAAATACAGGGGACAAAATGGGTGGGGTCTATAAGGGGTGTGGCTTCTGAGAAATGGGAGGGGCCAAAATAGAAGGGCGGGGTCTTGCGCCCCCCCATCTTAAAACTTCACCAGCCGCCACTGGTAACAGGTGAGTGACAGAAAACCCTTTCAGGTGCTCAAATTCAAATGCCCTCTCATCCCATCAGTAGGCAGAAGAGCAGGCAACTCTGCAAATCCATCTCAAAGCTTTATTTTAATATGACTAGGTTAGAAGCACACGGCTGACGCGTTTTGGCAGCAAGCCTTGTTCACAGCACCAGCTTGCAGTAGCAAAGGTACAGTTGCCCTTTAAGGTACAATAAATTATATTTCATATTTTAACAGAGTTGAAATGCTCATTAGGTTAATATGTTGCTCTGAGAGGCTCTGTCTTCAACCCTTAAACTACACCTGACACAATATATGGAGGCTACCATTGTTGGTCTACTTCTGAAAATGCTAACATGCAGCAAAAGAAAGTCAGAGACAGTTTAAATTCCTATTCTTTGTACTTCTTCTAGTCTGTGGCTCAGAATATTGGGAAAATACTGGATTACCATGGCAGCCAATGAACTAGCATAATCAAAGATTAACAACCCGTTGCTCAATATTTAAAATTCACTTTCAACTTACAAAATATAACATGTGGAAACTGGTCAAACTGAAAAAAAAAACCCCGGGTTAGGCAGGTTAGATGACATCTATGCTTTTCATATCAGTAATCTTCTGACCACATTACCAGGTTGTCCAACAATTTTCCCATTAATTTGATGTTCATTATTTCCAAAAGCATTTTTTTGCTCAAAATTGCTGCATGTGACTGAACTGTGTCGCTATGTCATGTAGATAAGAAAACTGAAAACAGAATGTATTGTTTTCTCTGTGTCACTTTTCATGTATAGACCGACAGTTATCTGGTAAAAGTGTACATGAATGAGCAACTCCTCTGCTGACATTAAATACACAGAGATAGTTATCTTGCAGGAACTGAAATGATGGTTTCTGTGGTTTGTGAAAGGATGTGAATGAAAAGGAAACAGTCAAATAAGTCGTTACTTTACGCCTTCAGGTATTTTGTAGCAGAAATACTGTACATAAAGAAATAGAGAAGGTGAAGCAGCACTTACAGCCAGAGTTCTACAAGTCTCAACAACACAATTGTTTTTAGGGATTTGCCAAACACACATTAGAAGGAAGTTAATGTAAAAAATGTTAATTATATCCATAGATTAAAATTTATGAATACATGGGTGACTGCAGGGTATTAATGCATGTTATCTTTCTTGTTGATGTGTGTTGCGTTAAGGCAGAACATGCATTATGAATTGGCTACCAATGCACAGCAATTGGCTGAAAAATGGATAAGACTGTTCTATTCTTTCTTACTCAGCACTCAAGCATAAGCATTGTGGTACATTGCAGCACAGGTTCATTGTTCACTACTGTAACAGTGTGCTGCAAATGCAATTCATCACACCATAGTTTCTGCATTACTGACATTTTGGAATCTCCATGGTTCCCCACCGTAGTGACAGGGAATAGCCAGTAAGGGTTTTCTGGGGATCAAGGAGTTTGACACTCCAGGAAGTGTCAGTTTCCCAGTAGACTTCAGCGAAAGGTTTCTATTGAACGACAAGGAGTTCTAGTGGCATGGGCAGCAGGGAAGGTAACTAATCCCTCTCTTGATTTGCAGATACACTTGTTTAGAAAACTGTTTATTGACAGGGTCACTTTAAAGAAAGACTGGAAAAAAATGTCCTTGTTTACTTCAGAACAAAGGTGATTTCATTGATTAAAATAACTGAATGAAGCCTCAGTATAAATAGTTAGCAGATTAACGTTTTTAATCATAAGGACTATACAATTAACAAAAGGACATAACTAGCATATGAAGGAAAGGAGGTTTTACTAGCCTTGTAGGAATAGTTTCTTTATGATCAGACTGGTTAAACTGTGGATTTCTGGAAATCTACACAGTAGGTACAACATGACTAAAATAAAACACATGTAAATAAGTTTTGATGAACTTCTAAAGCTAAATTTAGACATGCATATTGTGACAGACCAAACCAAAACAGGGGTATTTGGAGGGGACTGCAGGGTAGCCTGTTGCCTACTGACGATGGGCCCTGACTTTTGAGGGGGCTCTTTTTTTTGTGAGGTGTGCCTGGGGGGGACCTTTGGAGTGGTTTTACTTTATATTCAAGGCTATGTCTCTCTGAAACACACAGACTCTGGGAACCTAGGGCAAAGATGTGGGGCCTGTATGCCCAAACCAGCATTGACTGCGTCAACCTCCGCCCCCCCAGTAGATTCCGAGACTCAGAGCAGAAGTTAACATAATCAGCTCAAAACAACCTGATGCTGAGGTCACCTGCTATAATCTGTTTACTAAGGTGTCTTCCTCTCATGGTATAATTTCCCCATTGTATGCCTCCCAGGTGTTAATTTCCAGTGTTAATTGAGTCACCTATTGTTTCTGTCTGTCTGCTATTTCTCTTGGAGACATGAATAGGATTGTGTCAACTTTACCTTTTTACCAGACTACTGTGGGATGTTTATATATTTATGTTTGTGGTAGCTGTTCATCAGATGATATTACTGTTTACAGTTTGTATTATTTAGGATAATGTGATCAAGCTCTTACCTGGTTTTGTGTGATATATATTCTGTTTGAATTTACAAGTCAGTTCTAGTTTGCACGTAAGCTAGTATCATCTAGTTATTAGGTGCAAGGCTCAGCTATAATACCTGGTTCCTGGTTCCAGAGTGGAGGAAGCTGTATTTTGGCAGAAGCACCCAAGTGGGGTGCTAGGCAGTCCATCACACATATAAACTACTGCTATTCTAAAAAGTGATTTGTGTTTGTATCACTTTTCAGAGGCATTTGAAAGGCGATGTGACACCTCCCCACTGCCTGTTTTAACCCCTGTAATTCCCTGTATCAACACACAGAGATTGTGAGGCTTTCTCTATGCTTTCCCATTGGATCACAGGCTGCACGTCCCCCATAGACAAACAATTACAACATATATATATATATATATATATACATATATATATATATATACAGTATCTCACAAAAGTGAGTACACCCCTCACATTTTTGTAAATATTTTATTATATCTTTTCATGTGACAACACTGAAGAAATGACACTTTGTTACAATGTAAAGTAGTGAGTGTACAGCTTATGTAACAGTGTAAATTTGCTGTCCCCTCAAAATAACTCAACACACAGCCATTAATGTCTTAACCACTGGCAACAAAAGTGAGTACACCCCTAAGTGAAAATGTACAAACTGGACCCAAAGTGTCAATATTTTGTGTGGCCACCTTTATTTTCCAGCACTACCTGAACCCTCTTGGGTATGGAGCTCACCAGAGCTTTACAGGTTGCCACTGGAGTCCTCTTCCACTCCTCCATGAAGATATCACCGAGCTGGTGGATGTTGGAGACCTTGCGCTCCTCCACCTTCTGTTTGAGGATGTCCCACAGATGCTTAGTAGGGTTTAGGTCTGGAGACATGCCTGGCCAGTTCATCATCTTTACCCTCAGCTTCTTTAGCAAGGCAGTGGTCATCTTGGAGGTGTGTTTGGGGTCATTATCATGTTGGAATACTGACCTGCGGCCCAGTCTCCGAAGAGAGGGGATCATGCTCTGCTTCAGTTTGTCTTAGTACAAAGCGAGTTTGTAATAGTGTTGAAAAGGATGATTAAATTAGATTTCACAAATGATCTGGGCAAGCACAACCTTCCAGATCTCTGTGAGGAAGTAACTGTCAGAAACAAAACAATTGCAAACAGGACTGAGAATCTGCAATATTATTAAATTACCAAGAACATATTTAGCTTTTACCCAAATGTTGAGTGAAAAATATTTCTTTTGTTGGAAAACATTCACCCCAGAGCTGAAAAGCAGCAACAATTGGGAAAAGTTCCAACAAAACAATATTCTTTGTAGACTTTTAAACAATCCAAGACTTAGGCCAAGTACCACAAAGCTAAAAGTGCATCAGATGGCTGCAAACTCCTTGGACCCGTCCGCATCTGTGAACAACTCAGCAGCAAAAATAAAGTCATCTTGAAAAAATGATCTGCCATTGTATTCAACAAAAAAACAAAAAATTCATCAAAAAAATTGAAACCATATTAGCAGAATATCTTTAAGACCACTAGATAAACGAATATGTGAAAATGAGGATTTATAGCCAACCAGTTCAAGGGATAAACGTCTAGAAGAAAATCCTACCAACTGGCATAATTCTAGATGCAAAGATAAGAAGGCCAAGTAAAGATTGAAGCTCCTTTAATAAAGCTTTTTTCCTATGGATCAAGGAAGAAATGGACAATTTAGGTTTAGAAATCTTATATTCCAGAAGTTTAAATTGTTATAATGGAGTATCAATGTTGGTACCAAGAAAATCAATAGAAACAGAAACTGTTTTTCAGCTGCCAGCAGGATACTGAATTGAGCAGTTATAAAGCAAAAAAGTTTTCATAAAAAACAACAAAGAGAAGAATTTGGTGGACCAAGAAACAAAAAATCATCTAAGTAGTGAATGATGCTATAGAAACCTGATTCGTGTGATAATGTATAGTAAAAAGCACGCAAATGTCTCAAACTAGGAGCAGGATAGATAAACATATATCATGAAAATAAAAACTAAATAAAAAACAAGTGAATTAAAATGAATGTGGTGGGATAGGTAAGAGTCTAAAAGCATATTTAATATCTGCTTTTGCTAGGAGAGCACCTTTACCGAAACACCTATCTGGGTAGCATCTTCAAAAGTAGAATAAGAGACAGATGATAGAGAGCTATGGATTTCATCATTGAGAGAATTACCTTTGGGAAAGGATAAATGTGTATGAGCCTAGTTAGTTTATTTTTAAGGTACAAGTCCCAAAGGAGAGATACAAAAGTTTTTGAATGAAGGGAAACTGAAAGGACCAGCAAACCGCCCTTCAGCTACTTTCTTGACAATCTTTTTCCTAACAATATGACTATATTTCTCAACAGATTTTAAGTTACTGACTAAAGAACAGCCCTTACCTGAAAAGATTAAAAGTGGGAAACCCTCAGTAAAAACAATAATTAACAGATTGGCTCTCTCCCTGTCTGGGTACAGTAACAGCCAATGAAACATTTTTTTCCAGTCTTTCAGGCGTGTAGGCTTTTGAAAAAAAAATATATATATATTTTGAGATGAATTAGAGGCAGAAGATCTTTTAAAAACATCTCGATAAGGGATGAGTGCCAGAGCAAAAAGAACATTTGTGTTTATAACGGCTGGATGAGTTCCATCCGCACTGATTTTCATTGAAGACGTAACAAATTCCTTTTCAGTAAGCAGATTGGATATCGGTATTAGAAAAGGATTTTTTTGAAAGAATAGGTTTTTGACGCAATAATAAATTAAGCCAAAGACGTCAACATCTTTCATTCCCCATCTGACAATGGGATGAACCACCAATTTTTGACAAAAAGATTTGTCATTAAAGAACTAACCTAAACCACTGACATTTTATATACCTCTAAAGTGATCTCTGCACGTTGAAAAAGACCACTGCAATTTTCAGGACATTTTTTACTAAGTATACTTGCAAAGATACAAAAAGCTTGAAACCAGTTATGAAAAAATCACCTTCACCTTCGCCTATCACCAGCAGATTTATTGTCAAGTTTCTTGTTGGGTTTAGAATAAATTCCTTTGAAGAAGGAAATAAAGATAACATGTCAATGAAATCCCCTTTTCAAATATTTTCTTTGACTGATAATGACAAATGAAAACTTGGTGACAGTTCACAAGGGATGACTTCTCTAACACATGTTTCAGGTACAGAAGGATTAGAACCAATGGGAGTTGAATTGCTCCCTGAAAATCCACAAGTAATAATTAGAATAGATGAAGCAGCTAGATTTGAAACTGCAGGGGTCCAAACATTAGTAGGAGAAGCAGAAGAGAAGGCAAAGGAGGGCTGAGAGGCAAAAGCCTCAGCAATTTTAAGAAAGGGAGGTTACCAGATTGCCTTATAAATGTATCTGAGACGACTCAGAAGTGGAATTAATAGTATTAGAAAGAGGCTGCTGTTACAGATATGAGGAGAGAGGCAGGTGTTCTGTAGTCCAAATCATAGATACAGTTGTCACCATAGAACAGGAATTGTGGTAATGGCAGGATTACCAAATGAAAATAAAAGAAAAAAACTTAAGAAAAATAATCCAAAGCAGCAATATATTAAACATTAAAAAAAAAAAAATAATATTTGGACATAGAACAGGAGGAGGTAGAAATTTAGTGTCTTAATATGCCATTCAATTTTAATCTGTATACTGAGAATGCTTGTTTCGCATTTGAACACTGGAAACATCACTATTTTTCTTTTATAGGGAAATCCTTGTATTTGTATTGCAACCTTCATAGAATAAAGAATTTAGGTACAAAATATAAAAATTGACCCCAAACATTTCCCTTTATTTTGCAGAATTTTGCATAGTTTACTGGAGTAGTAATTGCATTGGTACAGTGGCATATGCAACAATCTATACGTATCATTGGCGTGAAGGTAAATTTCCTATTGTTTATCTACTGGGGCAAGGATATGTATTTTCAGTATAGCATATTCAAAGTTGCAATTAAACATTTCACTGATGCCATCCCCAGTGTGCATCCTGGTAGGGGTCACTTCATTTTAGTCTAAAACCAGTTCTAGCAACAGACAAGAAAATGTCTAAAAATGTCTAAAAATGGTTCTGTATTTTACATTTCAAATATTTTCAATATAGACAGGTAAAAAAATAAAAAGAAGTATTGAGTAGTGTAAAAAGTAAGGTCTAAAATCCAACCACATTGCAAAGGTTACAATATGCAGTGCACAACATGTACAATGCCTCAAATAACCATACCATTACACAGCTCATATGGCAAGTTGGCACATACTGTAAAATACACACTTACTCCACTCTGTGAGATAGCAATAAAAAGCCCATGGAACATCAGGTAATATAATAAAAGATGATCTATGCAAGGTCAGATATATCAAACAGAGATAGAAGAGGGGAAAAGCAATGGAAGAAAATAAGAAAAGGAAAGAACAAAGTTCAACCAGATTGTGAGCATATGACCAAATTGCCTGCGTTCAAGACAGAAGACATTATAACTTACTGTATGTTGACCAGGTCTAAACTATAGGTAAGATTTAAAATGTTCGGAGTCCATATATAATAACCAAGGACTTGAGGTTTTAAAATGAGTTTTAGTTCTTTCATACAAATGGGCCATCAAGCTTTCCATTCTCATAATATGCCATAGTTCCTTAGCCTATCCAGCCACTGTAGGGCTTACTGAAGATTTTGAATGGTGCGGTATAACTGCATGAGTTTACAGTAGAAAGGAACAGATCTATTGTAATGCTATAAGAGGGGTCTGTAGTATGTTGCATGAAGTCACTTGGGGGAATATGGAGAAGACATTTGTCTAAAAAGGTTAGATACGTGGGCAATACCACCATATATGACATATTGTAGTCTCTCCACACACCTCCAGTAGGTATCCAGTGTAGAAGGGATCAAAATGGTCCTACATTGGTAGATATATCAGAATGTATTCTCTATACCCTTGTATTTCACAGAGCCTATATCTCTGAGTCATTTATTTTCCTTTTATTGTTGAGTGAGTTGACATTGACTTACACAGCATAATATGCTTTGTATGCTTTTGATCTCATTGTTCTTGCTAATTGATACTGCAGATGTCATCATATTTCTCGTGGAAAGGATAAATAATTAAAAAAAAAATGTCTGCTTTTAGCTTTATTTATGGTGACATTGAGCTATTGTTATGTACAAATATATATCATTATGTTTAATCTCTGCCTTGCCATTTCCAAGTTCAATGTTGACTTTTTTGTAGCAAAATTCTTAATTCTGGTTAAAATCCTTTTTAATATGTTCTTTTTTTCACAATGTTCTTCTTATGATAACAGTAAGATAGATGGCTAATTCATCTACTCGTAATATCATAAACTAATGGATATTTTTCATGTGTCTGACATTTTTATTTGCTGAGAAGACCATTTAAATTATAAAAAGCGTAGAACCCAAAACATTTTCAGTCTGTAATTGAACTTGAAATTTTCTGCTTCATAACAGTGTCTAATTTCTTCAATTTCAATAAATAATGAATGGTGTATTTAGTAACCTTTTACCATTGTATTATTACTTTTTCAGCATCCTTTATTACTAGTAATAAATTATGAGCACTGTATAAAAGCAAGGAAAATAGTAAAAGCAATGTTTTTGTGGAAGGAGATAATAAGCGTATTTCAATGTATTTTTGTGTGAATAATAACCAAGCCATGATAACAATGACAACAAAGAATGTCCATTTTTACTTGGTGTTCAGATATTGACCATGCTTATTACTGTGTTTGTATTTTATTCCTGAATCTGAAGTTATGCCATATTCTACAATATATTCATAGGAGCATTTACGCCAGCCATATGTGGATCGAAAAAATTGACCAGTTCAGCAGGACTGGACACATTTTGATCCATGTATGGGCACCATGGTTGTACAAAAGTCAATCTACCAATCGACTTCTGTACAATGGTAGCTATACCCAGTAGCACTAATCATTGTATTCTGACAGTGAGGAAGTCTCCCTGCTGTCTGAATACAATTATTCAGTGGGGAGGATTCCATCGTCCACACTGAGTGTGTGGATAAGGAAATCAAGCCATTTTTTTGAATGACTAATATATGAGCTGCCTTAAACCATTTTGGTGGAATATTGTACTTTAAAAGAAATGTTAATTGTTTCATATGTGTTTAGACAAACATGTGAAAGAAATTAATTTGAAGTAAAGCTAGGATTTAGTGATTGTAAAGGCTTTTGTTTTTAAATAACAAAAATACCTGATCTGTTCAGGAATCCGGTTAGGATCTTGTAACCAGGCTCCAGGTGTGTACTGGCTAGGGAAGATAGGTGTGCTTTTCTGGGGATAAGCATATGTGTCATTTTTTCCTCCCATTTTTTTGATAAATGGGAGAGGTGCATCATTGGCTTGGGTAAAGAAAGGGTGAAGATGTGTACTGGGATAGGGAATTTTAGCATAGTAGAGGACAATTAGTCCTGGGAACAGGGATTTGTAGGATTCATTTTTACTTGGAGAGGGAATTTCTTCTTTGGAGGATTTATTTGGGGGGGTTGGAGTTTTGCATGGGGAGAATTTTTTGGTGGAGATGAGAATTTTCGCATAGGGGGAACTTTGAGGCGAGGAGGATTTTTCTAAGTTGAGAAAGGGGGTGGGGGTAGTTTATGGGTATTTTCTTACAAACTGCTTGTCATGATCTGGGGTCAGATTAAAAAATAAATTTATGGTTACAATGGGCCACATTTGATACACAAGTAGCAAGTGCACTATAGGAGCAAGCAGAAATGTAGTCAGTAGTGAAAGGTATCAAGTTTGTGGTTGAAAGCAATATGGAGTGTTTGGTGAATCTGCAGCCAAGGGTCAACACACAAATAGTGGTAGCTAAGCACAGAAGTTACCAGTATAAACATAAGCAAAGTAATGGCATAAGCATAATAATCTGGCAAACAGGAAGTGCAGAGGCACAGCTTTAATAGGAAATTTGAGGAAGGAGCAAACAGTTCAGAATTCAGCTGACCAAGACTGACCATAGATAATGTAAGGAATTATCCAGTGCTTCAGATGGCTCTGTAGAAAGAGCCACTGAAAGGCACAGCAGAGACAAATCCTGACATTGCTGAACTCCTGTAATACACACTTTTGATTTCTGTTTGTTGCGGACTCCTTTGTGCATTATAAACCCTTGAAAAAAAAAAGGGGGGGGGCTGACAAGAGGAAGGAGCAGGAAGTCCCTCATAACACCTTTTTCCATGTGGCCTCAGAATCTTCAAGGTGCATTTTGGCAAAGCTTATTGGTGACTGCATGTGGCCCTTCTTGAGGAGTGTATTTTTTCTTAAAGCACTCCCATACAAGTCACATTTGTGAAGGATTTGTGATATTTTTGTCACATGCACACAATAACCACTCTTTGTCAAAAATTCCTGCAACTGCTTCAAAGTTACTGTAGGTCTCTTGGTAGCCTCTCTGACCAGTTTCCCCCTGGCTCTTTCATCCAGTTTTGAGTGACATCCTGTTCCAGGGAAGGTCTGTGTTGTACCAAATACCTTCCACTTCTGAATAATATACGTTACTGTGCTTTTAGGCATTGATAAAGCATTTGACATTTTTTGTATCCATCTCCTGACTTGTGCCTGTCGCCCTGTCCCCAACGTCATCTTTTGACAGTGCCTAGCCACCCATAATTGATTGTTTTGTTTGCTTCAGTTGCACTATCAGGGACTGAAATGCTCCAGGAAAGCTCTTTTCATGCTAAGCTAATTAGAATTACCAAAGCTGATCACAGTTGAAAGTAATATGGCTCTGCGTGCCATTAAGAAAGGGATTGGCTACACCTGATTTAGTTGAAATCATTAAGTCATTTTTTTAGAGGGGTGATCCTTTTCCCAACTCTGTTTTTGAATTTATAAAACATTTTTCTGACATGTTGGTGTTATATCTTTTACTTGGATGTTATAAGTTGCACTGAGTAAATACAGCTGGATAAAACAAAACTGTCTGTCTTCATTTCGAGCAGCAAAGGAAAAAAATGTAATTATACTAAAAGGGAGGGGTGATTCTTTCCTATACTGACTGTATATGGGTAAGCTTGTACATAGGAAGGGCAGTGTCAATCATGGCCTCCCATGACGACACAGCAGGAGAGTCTGATGAGTTCCACTTCCACAGTATTTCTTTCTTAGCATAATATAATTAGTAATATATCAATAGCTTCAGGTGGTGAGTGCATTTCACATCCTCATGAAGTCTGAGCAGGGTCAATTTATTTGAAACAGGCAGCGACATTTGCAAATCGAAGATTCATCAATTCAAAAACGTCAGACTAAAAGGGAGTGATCTTGGGACATTCCCAGAACAAATAGGTTCTCAAGTGTAGCCGGCAGCAGAAAGAAGTAGAATCCAGCTCCAGATACATCCTGTGGAGTTTAATGGGGTTATAGTAAATCCTACGCAAAACTTTTACTTTTAGAAGCTTGTCCCTAGAGGAAATGACTAACTTGGGACCCTGCTCCAGACAATCCTCCCAATCTTCTCTATCCAGGGAGGGAATGTTATCCTTCCAAAGCTCCCATAATTGGTCTATTTTAGGGGAGTTCACACATAATAGTGCTCCATAAAGGGAAGATAGGGTTTTTTTGTAAATCGCCCTGGGACAGCAGCTCCTCAATAGAGTCAGCCTGGAGGGTAGGAGGCTGTGAAAACTGCGCTCTATTCACATTTTGCAAATTAGAGCATTGAAACAACATTCCTAGGGGTAGATGGAACAGACGAGAAAGCAGAGGGAAAGACAACAGGACCTCGGATTGCATATCAGTCAAAGTCCTAATGCCATACCGCACCCACAGATGGTAATCCGGGATAGAGTGAAAATGAGAAAGGTAGGGGTTCCCCCAAAGAGGTTGGGTTGGAGACGATTTATTGGGTCTCCGAATAGTGAAAACTCTATGGGGTTGTTTAACTAAAAGCATATTAGTGCAAGGGTGATTGCACTTTGCATCAACATTTTCCCCAGAGCTTAGTGGTTAAATTTCACTTTGTCATGAATACCCAATTATGTGCATGAAAAAGTGAAAAAACAGCATTTTTAAATTGCACAATATTGAATGATGGAAGTCAGCTCATTCATTAAAGTGGACCTTTACCTATACCAACTTCAAAAAAATAATGTTCTTTAGCAAGGAACATACATGTCTTACATAGCTATACCTGCAAAAGGGGCCAGCATAAAGTGCTCTAGCAGGACCTTTCCTGGCTTTCCTGACTTCTGGCTAAAGTTCCATTTTAAGCCCTGGGGAAAATTCCTTCACAAAGTGCAAGTTTGTAATCTCTTGCAAAATTAACAATCTGTTTGCCTTTAGTAAATCAACTCCAATGTGTCCATATTTTGGGGTTTGTCCTGCAGTTTTGCCAAATTGCTGAAATGGCATAACATACTGTGTATTCCTATGGGGTATTTATTATTTCTCTGTTATATCATTCTGTAGTTACAGTACTATGGAACAGCATAATTGCTTGCTATGTGCAAACTAGTGTCAGGTCTATTCTAATTAGCCTGATTAGCCTAATTAATTACCATGATTTCTAACCTGATTAATTAACCTCATTCTATTTTATGTCTAAATGACTGAAGTCTGGTAACTCTCGGTCAATATTTCAGGCATGCAATTTGAGCTGTAATCATGAATCTATTCCAGTACAAAAACATTGTAAAGTTCTCACAAAGAACTAATTATTTCCACAGGGTATAGGAAGCATGTCTCTTTTCTAGAAGATAAAAGTACAGTACATATGGTATAAGGGTTTATTACAATGCGGTGGCTAGTGTGCGGTACAATCTGACTATATAATTGCAGTGCTGATATGCCAATCACAATGCATCACACTGTTCACTTTTTTTTTTAAATTAACTTTATTGAAATGTCACACAGTGGCATGTCATTACATTTTTTTCGGCCACCACATGATGCCATGTGGTAGATTGCCTTACACTGTGTTGCACTTACATTTTTTTAGCACACATTTCAACACAGTAATGTGTAACAAGGCTGTTATAAATGGTATTGTTGAAACATATAATGGCGGGGTATATTATAGCACTACTGGTATAGAGATAGAGTAAAAACGATATCAAATAACAATTTAAAACAGATATACTGTATATAAACATATGTGTTCAGATTTCCCCTTAAGCTATTGAGGTCTGAAAACACCTAGGTGTTGTTTAACACGTTGGAAAGACATAGATGAAAACATTTGAAAATGAGCTGCTGTCTGCTGCGGTATATATATATATATATATATATATATATATATATATATATACCGTATATATACCATATATATATATATATATATATATATATATATATATATATATATATATACCGTATATATACCATATATATATATATATATATATATATATACATATATATACAGTATATATATATATATATATATATATATATACAGTGCCTTGCGAAAGTATTCAGCCCCCTTGAACTTTGCAACCTTTTGCCACTTTTCAGGCTTCAAACATAAAGATATAAAACTGTAATTTTTTGTGAAGAATCAACAGCAAGTGGGACACAATCATGAAGAGGAATGAAATTTATTGGATATTTCAAACTTTTTTAACACATAAAAAACTGAAAAATTGGGCAAAATTATTCAGCCCCCTTAAGTTAATACTTTGTAGAGCCACCTTTTGCTGTGATTACAGCTGTAAGTCGCTTGGGGTATGTCTTTATCAGTTTTGCACATCGAGAGACTGAAATTTTTGCCCATTCCTCCTTGAAAAACCGCTCAAGCTCAGTGAGGTTGGATGGAGAGCGTTTGTGAACAGCAGTTTTCAGTTCTTTCCACAGATTCTCGATTGGATTAAGGTCTGGACTTTGACTTGGCCATTCTAACACCTGGATATGTTTATTTGTGAACCATTCCATTGTAGATTTTGCTTTATGTTTTAGATCATTGTCTTGTTGGAAGACAAATCTCCGTCCCAGTCTCAGGTCTTTTGCAGACTCCATCTGGTTTTCTTCCAGAATGGTCCTGTATTTTAGCTCCATCCATCTTCCCATCAATTTTAACCATCTTCCCTGCCCCTGCTGAAGAAAAGCAGGCCCAAACCTTGATGCTGCCACCACCATGTTTGACAGCGGGGATGGTGTGTTCAGGGTGATGAGCTTTGTTGCTTTTACGCCAAACATAACGTTTTGCATTGTTGCTAAAAAGTTCGATTTTGGTTTCATCTGACCAGAGCACCTTCTTCCACATGTTTGGTGTGTCTCCCAGGTGGCTTGTGGCAAACTTTAAACTACACTTTTTATGGATATCTTTAAGAAATGGCTTTCTTCTTGCCACTCTTCCATAAAGGCCAGATTTGTGCCATATAGTACTGATTGTTGTCCTATGGACAGAGTCTCCCACCTCAGCTGTAGATCTCTGAAGTTCATCCAGAGTGATCATGGGCCTCTTGGCTGCATCTCTGATCAGTCTTCTCCTTGTATGAGCTGAAAGTTTAGAGGGACGGCCAGGTCTTCGTAGGTTTGCAGTGGTCTAATACTCCTTCCATTTCAATATTATCGCTTGCACAGTGCTCCTTGGGATGTTTAAAGCTTGGGAAATCTTTTTGTATCCAAATCCGGCTTTAAACTTCTCCACAACAGTATCTCGGACCTGCCTGGTGTGTTCCTTGTTCTTCATGATGCTCTCTGCACTTTAAACGAACCTCTGAGACTATCACAGTGCAGGTGCATTTATACGGAGACTTGATTACACACAGGTGGATTCTATTTATCATCATTAGTCATTTAGGTCAACATTGGATCATTCAGAGATCCTCACTGAACCTCTGGAGAGAGTTTTCTGCACTGAAAGTAAAGGGGATGAATAATTTTGCACGCCCAATTTTTCAGTTTTTTATTTGTTAACAAAGTTTGAAATATCCAATAAATTTCGTTCCACTTCATGATTGTGTCCCATGTGTTGTTGATTCTTCACAAAAAATTACAGTTTTATATCCTTATGTTTGAAGCCTGAAATGTGGCAAAAGGTCGCAAAGTTCAAGGGGGCCGAATACTTTCGCAAGGCACTGTATATATATATATATATATAGTGTATATATATATATATATATATACACACACACACACACAGATACATCTCATAAATTAGAATATCATCAAAAAAGTTAATTTATTTTAGTAATTCAATATAGAGTGATATATTTCAAGCATTTCTTTCTTTTAATTTTGATGATTATGGCTTACAGCTAGTGAAAACCCAAAATTCAGTATCTCCGAAAATTAGAATATTACATAAGACCAATAAAAAAAGGATTTTTAATACAGAAATGTTGGCTTACAGAAAAGTAAATCTATGTACGGTATAGTATGCACTATACCAATACTTGGTTGGGGGTCCTTTTGCATGAATTACTGCATCAATGCTGTGTGGCATGGAGGCGATCACCCTGTGGCACTGCTGAGGTGTTATGGAAGCTTAGGTTGCTTTGATAGCGGCCTTCAGCTCATCTGCATTGTTGGGTCTGGTGTCTCTCTTCTTCCTCTTGAAAATACCCCACAGATTCTCTATAGGGTTAAGGTCAAGCAAGTTTGCTTGCCAATCAAGCACAGTGATAACATGATCATTAAAGCAGCTAGGGGTACTTTTGGCAGTGTGGACAGGTGACAAGTCCTGCTGGAAAATAAAATCAGCATCTTCATGAAGCTGGCCAGCACAGGGAAACATGAAGTGCTCTAGAATTTCCTGGTAGAAGGCTACGCTGACTTTGGACTGCATAAACCATAGTGGATCACTGGACCAAATCATCACGGACTGTGCTGGTTTGGGGTGGAGGAACTTGACTGGCTTGCACAGAGTCCTGACCTCAACCCAATAGAACACCTTTGGGATGAATTAGAGTGGAGACTGCGAGCCAAGCCTTCCCGTCTAAATCAGTGCCTAACCTCACAAATGCACTTCTGGAAGAATGGTCAAACATTCCCAAAAGACTCACTCCTAAGCCTCGTGTACAGCCTTCCCAGAAGAGTTGAAACTGTTATAGCTGCAAAGAGTGGGCCAACTCAATATTGAACCCTACGGACTAAGACTGGGGTGCCATTAAAGTTCATGTGTATGTAAAGGCAGGTGTCCCAATACTTTTGGTAACATAGTGTATGTTTGAATGTGTCTTTTGATGCACATGCATATGGACAAAAAATAATGATCAGTATCAGATAAAAGCTTCATATAGCTCCACAGAGTTTTGGCACACTAGCCATAACAAGACTGGGTGATTTTATGGAGAAGTTGCAAGTAAGGGGTGAAAACAAAAAATATCTATTTTTATGTATATATAGGCTGCAGAAACCTTTGCTGTTGAGCCAACTGCAACTAGATGGTCTTTGGAGCTCTCTAACCCCTTCATAAAGCACATGTGCGTGTAAAGACTTGATGTGCATGTAAATTCTTGCACCCTTTCCTTTTCTCACCCTTTGTGGCCACCCAGTATGGCAGTTGGTTGCAGCCTGGAAGGGCTAGTGTAATGCTTTAAGAAAATTATTTGTGCAAATTGTGATGGCTAGAGCTTGGAGTGCAGAGGGATTTGGACCAGGGGGCAACTAACAGTTCTACAACTGGCCATTTTAAAGCAGGAGATAAGGGACAGCCTAGCAACTGGCCTGGAATTTTCAGCAGAGACCTCCATTTTTATCTCCTAACCATTGGTGTGCACAGCCTATTGCATTAGGGTGTGCACCCCAGAACACAAACACACATGCATGTATATCAACCCCTGACGTCTCACTTTTGAGGCAGAGAAAGAAACTGAGGACAGAAATTCCCCACTACCTTTCCCTGCAGCCTGCAGTAAACATAGTTTACTATGCTTCAGTTAAGAATAAAGACAGGAGCGATTAGTACAGTGTTCATTCAGCAAAGGAAGGGGCCTGTTAATTAAATATTTAACAGCCCCTTCCCCATTCCTGAGAAGAGAGGATAGAAGCTGGCAACAATGCAGGAGGGGGGAGACAGGAATCAGGGGGAATCGACACTGCATGGGGTAATTAGGGTGTGCCCAGGCACACCCAGCACACCCTGTGTTCATGCCTATGCTTATAGCCATATAGAGAATTTGATTTATCACAGTCTGAAAGAAAACACAAATAATCACATCTCCCCTGAGTTGCATAGTGAGTTGCATGCTATTGTCCAAGTTTATAGTCATCTTTGCCGATAAAGCAGACATAGTTTACTGCAGAGATATTTTTTTTCCCCTTGTGGACGTAATATTGGATTAACAATCAAGAAAGTCAAGATCATTTTAGGATTAGATTTTTCATTTAATTTTTTTATCTGTGGCTCTTTGCTGTTCATCTGTTGCACTCAGTAGCCTCTCAATAAGCACTTGGTATCTGGATGTCTGAAAAATATCACAATATAGGTGTCACATAGGACTAGACTCAAACTAAAATGATGTAATTGATATAATTGCTGATCATTATTTAATATGTTTGCTCATTTTTCATACCATACTTGTTATTGCTCACCAAAACCTGTTTAGCAGGTTATGCACCAGTAATCTTGCAAATGTAGCTCAGTTTAGCTCAGTTTTTCATCCTGGCATTGTTTGTAATTTTTTGGGTAATCTGGGAATCCCTTTGCTTACCAAAATATAATGCTGGAACAGTAATTACAAGCACAGCCTCTGTCTGATAGCAGGCAGTTCCCTCAAGTAGCACAATAATCTCAAACCTAGACAAGACTTCTTTGCTTTTTTGCCATCAGTGAAACATCGCCAGGCATGTAGACAGAAATAAAAGCTTACAAAAATCTAACTGTCTCCATCTTTTTCAAACTAAATTGAGCCTTTAGTTTGAATCAGCTAAAACATTAAAAGCACTGTCAAATCAAATCAAAACATGTTCCATATCTCACAGTTGTTTTTCTTTTGTTTTGGACCTCTGCAGAGAGACCACTGCTTCTCCACAGAGAGCAAGGTGCCCATTCTGCAGCTGCTTGCAGAGAACACACATTTCCACTTAGACTCTGTCTACTTTCTCAAGGAAATTAACTGTAAGACGTTGATAACCTTTTGTTTTGATGCACCTAGAATCTATTTAGCTGAATAAAAGCAGAACTCCAGAATCTTTTTAACTGTATATTGCATAAGTCATATACCTTACCTCTACTGATAATTATCTTAGGTCTGGATCACTGCTGTTTACTGTCTGGTCTTATTAAAGCAGACAGCATATGGGGATGCAGCTGAAAGTTCCAAGTCTCATTTAGTGAAGAGATCCTGGGATAGGAGAACGACAGGATTCCTTCTTCCTTCTAAGAGAACCAAATCTCTTAGCCCAGCACCAGAAGACAATCACTGTCTGTAATATCCAGACTCACTGAAGCTAGAATATTTTACAGTAAACAGTAGCAATCCAGACCCAGGATATTCATCAAAGTAACATACTGGATTTGTGCTGTGGAAAAAAAAAAAGTGCTGCTCTTTAACCTGTGGATTCAAGTGGGCTTTAAATAAGATTGATAGGTAATTGTAACTGGCTAACAAGAGAGGGCGAAATTACATTGCCCCATCGTTTTATACACTATATTGTCAAAAGTATTGAGACGCCTGCCTTTACACGCACATGAACTTTAATGGCATCCTAGTCTTAGTCCGTAGGGACCAATATTCAGTTGGTCCACACTTTTCAGCTATAACAGCTTCAACTTTTCTGGGAAGGCTGTCCACAATATTTAGGAGTGTGCCTATGGGAATGCTTAAACCTTCTTCCAGAATTGCATTTGCAAGGTTAGACAGTGGTGTGGACAAGAAGGCCTGCCTTGCAGTCTCCACTCATATTCATCCCAAAGGTGTTCTATTGGGTTGAGGTCAGGACCCAACCAGCAAGCCGGTCAAGTTCCTCCACCCCAAACTCACTCATCCATGTCTTTATGGATCTTGCTTTGTGCACTGGTCCAAATTAGTTGGTGGAGGGGGGGTTATGGCGTGGGGTTGTTTTTCAGAGGTTGGGCTTGGCCCCTTAGTTCCAGTGAAGGGAACTCTTAAGGCATCAGCATGCAAAAACATTTTGGACAATTTCATGCTCCCAACTTTGTGGGAACAGTATGGAGATGGTCCCTTCCTGTCTCAACACGACTGCGCACCGGTACACAAAGTAAGGTCCATAAAGACATGGATGAGTGAGTTTGGGGTGGAGGAACTTGACTGGCCTGCACAGAGTCCTGACCCCAACCAGAGGAAGAACACCTTCAGGATGAATTAGAGCGG
Organism: Pelophylax lessonae; assembly: GCF_965119305.1. Lineage (NCBI taxonomy): Eukaryota > Metazoa > Chordata > Amphibia > Anura > Ranidae > Pelophylax > Pelophylax lessonae. Next base: position 151,408,465 of record NC_138772.1, read on the forward strand.
AGACTGCAAGCCAGGCCTTCTTGTCCACATCAGTGCCTAACCTCACAAATGCGCTTCTGGAACAATGGTCAAACATTCCTTTAGACACACTCCTAAACCTTTTGGGCAGCCTTCCCAGAAGAGTTGAATGTGCTATAGCTGCAAAGGGTGGGCCAACTCAATATTGAACCCTACGGGTTAAGACTGGGATGCCATTAATGTTAATGTGCGTGTAAATGCAGGTGTCCTAATACTTTTGACAATATAGTGTATGTGTAAATGAAGTCATGATGAGTTATATAAATGATATTATTATGGAAAGCTGTTCTCCACATCAGCGTGTTTCATTGTCATCAGATCGCACAGAAATGAACTTCTAAATCCTGACGGGTTGGTTTGTTAATCAGACTCTGCCTGTCCCCTCCCTGTCTAGCAAACAGTGTAGAGTATTTCTGCTTTTGTGTGATGACAGTCTTATCACAACAAGGCATCAGTTAAAGACTGTAAACATTCCTAGTTTTGCAAAAGCATCAGTCAGTTACATTTCACTTGGGAAGATTTCATTGTCCTGACTTCACTGCCGCACTAAAAGAAGTTAGTTTATTACATGACTATATAAAACCTGTTGTGTTTCCCCTTAAACTATATATGACCCAACAAAAGTGCAATAAACAACCCAAATATAGCATAACGTAATATATATTGTCTCAATAAATATATATACTGGTGAACAAATCAGTGAATATAAAAATAATTTTCCACAGTAGCAAATAAATACATTATTGTAAATAAAAATAATTTCACAATAGAAAGAAAGTCTATTACTGGGATAACTGTAGACGTTCTTAAAGCGGAGTTCCGGCCACAAAAAAAAAAAAATGTCAATGAACATACCCCCGGGACAGTCAGGGCTAGTACATTCCACAATGGCTAGCCTCTGATCTGTCCTGGTTCGCACTTACCTGCAAGAAGAAATACTCACTTTTAAAATTTCTTCCCCAGCGCTGCCATCTCAGGTGTGGGCAGCTTGAAGCCAGCGCGATCCTCTTCAGTGTCCTCTTCCGTCCTCTTCGGTCCCACGATGCACTGCGTCAGCCCCACCGTCACTTCCAGGGCTGCAGCGTCATCCCTGCACAGCATCTGGGCATGCCCAGAAGCTGTTTAGCAAGGTGTGACGCGCCTGAACCGGAGCTGACGTCGGGGCCGGTGCAGGCGCATTGATTCTTGGGAGCGATCACGTTCAGCTCCCAGGAATCATTGCAAAGCGGAAGTGACGGCGCTGGCCGCGCGGCCGAGGGAGGAAGTGGAGAAAAGGTGAGTATTTTTTTTCTGCAATTACAAGGTAAGTAAAAAAAAAAAAATCGTAACTTCCCATTTCTTTTTCAGGTGACAAATAGGAAGCGGATGGCCCAAAATCGACTATGTCGATTTTGTGGCCGGAACTCCGCTTTAAAGGGCCGTACTTGACGAAAATCGGACTAAATATCCTCCGATTTTTCTCTCTCTTGCTCAGAGTTCATAACCGTTTTTAGTTGACAGTGCATAAATGTTCACGAAATTTCTCGTCCGATTTTTTTTTTTTTTGACGTTTGTTCGTAGAGTGTGATGTAAGTACGTATACGTGTGACCCCCGAGGCCACGCCTTTGAGTTCCTTCTTGCGGATGTGACGTGGCTTTTGTTCTCAGATCGTTCGTGGAACTGCGCTTCAGATTATTCTGAAATTTCGAGAGTTCATCACCATTTTCGATTTGCTATACACATACAAAGACAAGTAATACAACAAATATAGATACGAATTATCCATTTAAGTTGGTTTTTTATGATAAACTTCCAGGTCGTCAGCAATTTCCGATCATGTCTTTCGTAGCCGATTTTTCCCCGATGTACTGTGTACACATTAAACGAAAATTGGTCATGCTGAGGATGGGTGATGAAAATGTTGGTGTTTGTCCCTCCGTTTTTTTCTTGAAAATGTCGGGATCGGCTGCTGATGGGAATTTTCGGCAGATTTTCTACTAGTGTGTACCCCACTTCAGTCTGAGTGGCTGACACTTTCAGGCTTGCTGGGGGAGAGCGTTTGGCTAATACATGCTGTATTTTGTTTTTCTCATGTGAGTACCCATTGGTGCCTTTCATAATATAACGGAGTGACAGTATTCCTCTATGAGCCTGTCCTTTTCCGCTCTCCATGGTCCATTGATGATTTAGGAGTTGTGATGTCTGCCTGAGGGGGTTCATCTGACAGTTACCCTGGATAGTCCTCATGAGTTTATGACCTTTGTGTTAGAGTTACTTTTGGTAAGAGGCCAAGTTTGGTGTTGGAGAACAGGAGTGATCACATCTGATTTCCAATCAGCACTTCACCTATGGATTGACTTTGTTTCCGTCGTGGCGTTTTCTCTTTTATATTAACCAATTTACCACTGGAGGATTTTGCTTTCTTACGTCCAGGACACTTTTTGCGATTTAGCACTGTGCGACTTTAACTGACAGTTGCGTGGTCATGCAATGTCGTACCCAAACACAATTTACGTCCTTTTTTTCCCACAAACAGAGCTTTCTTTTGGTGGTATTTGATCACCTCTTTTTATTTTTTACAGTATTAATAAAAAAATGCGAAAATTTTGAAAAAATAACAATATTTTTCTACTTTGACAGTTAAAAAATATCCAATATATTCAATTTTTGTCATATATTTAGGCCAAAATGTATTTCTTTTGGTGGTATTTGATCACCTGTGTGATTTTTACTTTTTGCGCTATATACAAAAAAAGAGTGACAATTTTGAAAAAATAACAATATTTTTCACATTTTTTTTATATGAAATTCCCCCCCCTCCCCTAAAAAAATGTAAAAAATCTGTTTTTGCCGATTTGTTTTCTGCTACATATTTTTGATAAAAAAAATCACAATAAGCGTATTTTGATTGGTTTGCGCAAAAGTTATCGCAGCTACTAACTACGGGAAATGTATGTCATTTTTATTGTTTTTTTTTAACTAGTAATGGCGGCGATCTGGCGGCGATCTGCAATTTTTTTTGCGGGACTGCGACATTGCGGCGGACAGATCGGACACTTGACTGACATTTGTGACACTTTTGGGGGTACCAGTGACATTACTACAGTAATCAGTGCTATAAATATGCACTGTTACTGTAAAAATGACACTGGCAGGGAAGGTATTCATTTTTATTGGTGATCAAGGGGTTAATGTATGCCTGGTGCTTACTGACGTGTGTGGGGGGAGGGGACTGTGTGACACAGGGACAGATCGCAGGTTCAGCTATGCTGAATCCTGCAATCTGACCCTGCCTGTCACTTAGGAGATCCGCCCGCTTTGTTTACACAAGCGGGCGGGTCTCCAGACTCGATTCCCCGACGCTCCTCCCCTGACCCGACTCCCGCTGTAACTGAATACAGCGGGAGCGAGCCTCCGGCGGTGCGCGCGTGTCGCCCACAAGGGAAGGAGTCCAGCAGCGTAGGTCTACGTCGCTGGACGGAATCGAGCCACTTTGCCGCAGTAGCACCCATGTGAGCGGTCGGCAAGTGGTTAATATATTTGTTTGCGATTGAGGGACATTATTTTATATGAATGCATTTTTATTATTTGATTTGTTCACCAGTATATATTTTTCGAGACATTATTTATTGAGTTTTGGTATATTTTGGTTGTTTGTTGTTGCACATTGGTTGGTTATTATATATTTAAGGGGGAAGCTCAACAGGTTTTATGTTTATACACTCTTCTGTTGTTTTTTTTGGACAATCACTTACTGTAGAAACTGCTTCTGTATAACTTTCTATGATTTTATTTTGGTTATTTTCACCTACTGCAGATTTTTTTATTTTTTTTTTACACACATATGACCAGTCTACATAAGGAAAATGGCTCTTCCTAATTGCTTTAACCTAATTGCTTCAACTTCCTCCTATCCAATAGGTAACAACCACTAAGTACCTCCTATTTCACAATACAAAGGGGTGTTGAGGTAAGTAAAGAAAAATATTATAATACAATTTGTTGCTTTTTGTCATGGTGGCAGATACATCTTTTCCTGGCAAGAATAAACCCATCTTACTATAGACACCTCATTAAACCTGGCAGGAACGAAGGATGGAGTGAGAATAAGAATGATAAAACTCAGCATTAAAAAGGAAAAGATGCTCATTTACACCATGTGCGTTGAGCTGTGTTGGGCAGCAGTGTTTAGCAGAAGGCCAAACTTAAAAATAAAAACACTGAGGCCTCCACCCGTGATGGCATTTTAGGATGGATTGAAATGGTAAATTAATTCACTAATTCACCAGTGTGGACGGGGAACCTCCACAACTAGAATAGGCTAACCAAAGAGAAAAAAAAGAGTGAAAACCTACAGGTCACCCTACGAAAGAAGTTGTATACGGAGAATCAACAACGGTATCTTTAATCTCAAAATTATAGCTTTATTAAATTACGACCAATCAAAAATACTACAAATCTAAAACCCTCAGAAACCTCAATAAAAACCAGGTGGACAACGTTGTCACACTACACACAGCAAAAATGGGCCCCACATACACAGAATCAGGACAAATCTTCCTGACACAATTTGACGGAGTACCTCTGACTCAATGAAACTGCTCACAGACGCCCAATATCTTAAATCAGTGAGCAAAAGCTGTATGACTCAATAATATAGCACTACCAGGCCAGGGATAACAGGGGAGCACAAAGCCTCCTATGGAGGTGTAGGTCTCTTGGTGCCCATGAGTGTATGTTCTGACCCACACAGCGGTGCTGTGATGGTTTGTGGACAGCCCATATAGTGAATGTTGGCAGGTCAAGGAAATCTTCTGGTGATTTTGAGGCTAGTCAGCCTAACAATGTATACAGCCAAAGTTCTTAAGAGATAAGCAAAGTCTAGCACAGGCGCTTTACACACTGTGTAGTCTCAGCAAACAGAAAAGCAGCCAATTAGTCATATACATGATTCATAACGTGCATGCGCAAAAGATATTGCGTCTAAAAACTAGGGGAAAGATTTGTGTCATTTTTATTTATTTATTAATTTTTTTAATAGCAATGGCGATGATCAACAATTTATAGCGGGACTGCGACATTGCGGCGGACAGATAGGACACCTAACATTTTTTACACTTTTGGGGGGACCAATGACATTACAACAGTAATCAGTGCTAAAAATATGCACTGTTACTGTACAAATGACACTGGCAGGGAAGGGGTTAACACCAGGAGAGATCAAAGGGTTAAATGTCTAGCCTAGGGGGTGCTTTCTAACTGTGTGGGGGATGGGCTTCCTGAATGAACACAGAGACTTGTGTTCCTAAATAGGAGGAACACGGGATCCCTGTGTTCATCACTGACAGAAAAGTGGTCTGCCGTGTTTACATCAGCAGACCGCTGTTCTGTTTGCATGGGGAGCGATCGCAGGTGCCTGGCGGATGTGCAGACCCACTGATTGGCTCACCCTGTGGCCAATCGGCGTGTGCGCGCCTCCACTAGCTGTCTCATGAAGCGACGTACAGGTATGTCGTTTCGCCAGACAGAGTCGACCTGCTGTAATATAAATGCGGCAGCTGGTCGGCATGAGGTTAATATAACAAAATCTGGAAGCGGTGGCATCTCATTAAATATTTTATCTTAAATATGTCATACCACCCTATCTAAATATATAATAGTAATAAATAGTAATATAATAATATATAAAATATCTATATATACTGTATATAAAGCTTGCCATAGATGGATAACAATTATGAATATAAATTGCTAGGACAAGTCTTAAGAAAATTTGTTACAAAATTCTCAAAATAAACTAATGTTCCAAAGATTTCCTTTGCTTTTAACCACTTGCCGACCACCGCAAGTACATATACTGCGGCGGTCAGCCCCTCACAGGCAAAGTGACATATGGGTACGTCACTAGCCTGTGAGGCTCTGGGGAGAGAGCGCGTGCCGCCGGAGGCGCGCTCCCGCTCAGTCACGGACCCCCCCGCGCGTGTGCCTGGTGGACCCGATGTCCGCCGGGCACTCACGATCGTCCGTGCCAGAGGGAGAAAGGCAGGCGGCTGATGTAAACAAGCCGCCTGTCATTCTCCCCTGTGGAGGAATAGTAATCATACGGTTCTACTATGTAGGACCGTTGATCACTGTTCCTACAGCTCAAGCCACAGCCAATCACAGTTAGAATCACGCCCCTAGGGACACACACCACCCCTCCCTCTCAAAAAAAGTTAACCCCTTCACTACCAGTGTCATTTTACAGTAACAGTGCATATGTATAGCACTGATTACTGTAGAAATGTCACTGGTAACCCCAAAAGTGTCAAAAATGTCAGTCAAGGGTCCGATCTGTCCGCCCCAATGTCGCAGTACGGCAAAAAAAATCGCAGATCGCCCCCATTACGCGTTAAAAAAAAAACAACAAAAATGACAAAAATCTTTCCCTTTGTTAGTAAACGTGATAACTTTTGCGCAAACCAATTAAAATACGCTTTTTGCGATTTTTTTTTTTACCAAACATATGTAGCATAAAACAAATTGGCCGAAAATGTTAAAAAATTTAGATTTTTACATTTTTTTTGGGGAATTTCATATAAAAATTGTGAAAAATATTGTTATTTTTGCAAAATTGACGCACTTTTTTTGTTTATAGCGCATGATCAAAAAATCGCACAGGTGATCAAATACCACCAAAAAAAAGCTCTGTTTGTGGGGGAAAAAATGACGTCAAATTCGTTTAGGTACAGCATCGCACGACCGCGCAATTGTCCGTTAAAATCACGCAGTGCCGAATCGCAAAATACCCCCTGGTAAGGAAGGGGTTAAAATCTTCCGGGGCTTAAGTGGTTAACATTTGATTTTGGAATGAATTGACTTTACTGAATGAAAAGCACATACAGCATTTGTTTCAGAAAAAATTTCCATCCTGCTCCTTCAAATCTTTTCATGACTATGGTCAAAAACAAAAGTCAATTTTACCCACTAATGATTAGTAAAACGATCAAACTTTCTTAGAACATTCTTTTTCCAAGAATTTCCATTTGAAATTCCACCCATCTATGACCGGATTAAGTGTGAACGTATGTTACACACTGGATTCATTACTAAAGCACAAACAGGACACGCTAATCGTTGAAAAGGAATTCCGTTCTTTAGTAAATTAGCTGTGAAATGGAACAAGGTAAATTAGGTTAGGAATCGTGTTAATTAACTGGGTTAAATAAAACCACACAGTTCTGTAGGTCTTTATTTTCATTTTTGTTTTACAACAATAAATCTGCTGGTGGTAGAAATACTATGAAAATGGGAGGGCTAAAGCTGCCCTTAAACCGACCATAGATGGATCAAGGGCCACTGATAGGGGGGGACCACCAGCCCTCTTGTAGGGGGCCCGAGCACACAGGGGGGCCCACACAGAGAAGGGGATTAGTGATGGACAACAAATACAGAAATCTTCCTCCAGCACCTGAATCTGATCTCTGTCCCTCTCCCTGCTATCAGCTTTATCTGCTGAGAAGGAAAGGAGACAGTTGTCCCTCACTAATCCCCCCTCCCTGCGTGGGCCCCCCCTCCCAGCACTGGCTCTAATGTTATCTCTGCTCAGGAGTTTATTTGTAACTTTGTTTCTCTCCCTCTGTCTCTCTGATCACGATGGAGCTCCAACTGCCCAGCCTGTATATTTTTTGCATCTCATCTTCATTTTTATTTATTAACATCGTTTTTTTTTTTTTTTTTTTTTTAGATTTAGCAGGAATTATGTGAGTTATGTTATATTTGTTTCTGCAAATGGTGATTTTGTTGTAATTTTAGCTAAATATATCTTCAATATTTTCTTGGGGGGGCCCTGCCAGGTAGTCTGTACGGGGCCCTGCGATTTGTAACAGCAGCCCTGGATGGATCTAATTTCAATCCACCTATGGGCAGGCTGGTTGTACTGAAGTAGATCTATCATTCGACCTACGTTCGACCAGCCTGTCGTTTTTTTCATACAACCACTGTTGCTGGCTATAGCCGGCAGTAGTGATCATTGAATTTTGACGACAGGGAAACTTCCTACTGCCAGAATACAATAGCTTAGTGGGAGGGATTCCTCCATCAACACTGGTGGTTGAAGGAAAGAAAGTTGCGTAATGTATGGCCAGCCCTAGGCATTAGACATTCATTGCCCAATTCTTTTGCACAAATAGCCTGAATCTGGGGACAATCTTATGTAGATGGGCAGATACAGACAGACCAGGGCGGACCGATGCTAAAGCAGAACTTTACCCATAACAACTTGATAAAAATAATGTTCTTTAGCCAAGGCTGGCCCAAGACATTGTGCTGCCTGGGTCCAAGAATGAAATGCTGCCCCCCTCCGCAAAAAAAAAAAAAAAATCACGCCCACCAAAAGGCCCCCCCCACATACATTATTTTATATAAATATAAATATTTAGAAAATATTATACTATATATACTGTTATCTTCTTTCATAACTCACCACCAGACCAGTCCACCAAACACCCATATCTGTCCTTAGTCCTCCTGTCACTCCTGTGTCTGTCGTGGCCACCGCCCTACAAGATCCAGCCTTCCCTGCGTGAGATGGCGTTTGCTGATGTCTGTCATAGCGCACATCACGATTACGTGAGAGCCGTTCCCAGGAGGAGACACTCCGCCTTTTCATACTCATCAGTTTGCACTACAAACATACTCGCGGCAGTATGAGATAGTGAAATGCCACCCATAAAGGTCCTGCAAACTGATGACACAAAAAACTGCTGAAAAACAAATCTTGGGAGTCAATTTGCTGCCCCTCTCAAAGTGCTGCCTGGGTCCAATGGACCCAGTGAGACCCATAGTAGGGCCGGCCCTGTCTTTAGCAAGGAATATACATTCCACATTGATAAATATGTTACCAAAATGAGTGTGTGCTGTAAATTGCCTCCAGCTTTGCTCCTGTTTCTTATTGCTGGAGGCTGCCGTTTTGCTGAAGCCCAGAGCCCATGAACAGCAGTAAATGTTTAGGCTGTCAGCAGTTTGGCCTGCTGCATTAATAATATATCTCAGAGCACAGGGTCTTCTTAAAATGCAGTTTCAAATATAAGAAACTAAATTGTGAAATGTCTTTACTTTATTTTAATAATGATGTCCTTTTAACGGTTGGCAAGTCTTTGTCTTTTTTTTTGCATTTCTTTTAAATTTTTGAAAAGAAGCTTTAAAAAGTAATCTTAGCAGAGCATCACACTGATAAAGACAATGTATTTTTAAACTCTAGAGCAGCCTTTCTTGAAGAATATTTTACACCAATACTTCATATTCCTGGTATGTGTCTATTTTACTATGTATGTGTTAAATAATATCGTATCCGCTTTCTATTGCTTCCTTTGTGTGAAATACCTGTTGTTCTTGCCAGTCCCTCTGCTCTTCTATTTGAAACTGACCACACCAGGCAGGAGAGCACATCCCTCCCAGCATGGTCAGTTTTCAGGATGGGCTGGATGAACAGCCTGCCTGTCCTCAAATGACCAAAGTTATGCTGACACGCCACCCTGCACAGCCATTCATCGGGAAGATCAGAGTAATGCTGTTTCTCCTCCCCCACCTCTCTAAACCTCTTATGCAGCTGAGAACATGTGATCACCTATATAAAAAAAAGGTATTTATAGTGTATTTATACTGTGTATACAGTATCTCACAAAAGTGAGTACATCCCTCACAATTTTTTAAATATTCTATTATATATTTTCATGTAACAACACTGAAGAAATGACACTTTGCTACAATGTAAAGTACTGAGTGTACAGCTTGTATAACAGTATACATTTCCTGTCCCCTCAAAATAACTCAACACACAGCCATTAATGTCTAAACCACTGGCAACAAAAGTGAGTACACCCTTAAGTGGAAATGTTTAAATTGGACCCAAAATGTCAAAATTTTGTTTTGCCACCATTATTTTCCAGCACTGCCTTAACACTCTTGGGCATAGAGTTCACCAGAGCTTCACAGGTTACCACTGGAGTCCTCTTCCACTCCTCCATGACGACATCACAAAGTGGTGGAGGTTAGAGACCTTGCACTCCTCCACCTTCCATTTGAGGATGTCCCACAGATGCTCAATAGGGTTTAGGTCTGGAGACAGGCTTAGCTAGTCTATCACCTTTATCCTCAGCTTCTTTAGCAAGGCAGTGGTCGTCTTGGAGGTGTGTTTGGGGTGATTATCATGTTGGAATTCTGCCCTGCAGCTTAGTCTTCAAAGGGAGGAGATCATGCTCTGCTTCAGTATGTCACAGTACATGTTGGCATTCATGGTTCCCTCAATGAACTGTTGTTCCCCAGTGCCAGCAGCCCCAGACCATGACACTCCCACCACCATGCTTGTTTGTAGGCAAGACACACTTGTCTATGCATCCGTGTTCAATGCAAACCTTATCCTGCATCAGTATTCAGTGCAAACCTTATTCTACATCCATTGTCAATGCAACCATTATTCTGCATCCGTGTTGAATGCAAACCTTATTCTGCTTCTGTATCAGTGTTCAATGCAAACCTTATTCTACATCAATGTTGAATGCAAACCTTATCCTGCATCCGTGTTCAAATTATTGTTGATTTCACAAGAGGGAATGCTTAGTGAATTGGGTATTGTTTGCAAAATTAATTTTCTCCACATTCATTAAGTTAAAGGGAAATTCCCTTCCAAATTGAACAGTCTATTTGCCTTTAGTAAAGCAGCCCTTATCTGTCACAGCATTTAAGCTATCGTTGAGCAGATATAAAATTAGTTACAATGGTACCCACAGGGACTTCTCACAGGACTCTAGGGTTCCACAGAACCCCAGGTAAGAAGCTCTGCTCTATGGATTCAGTGTGCACTGTCATATGGAGCCTGATCTCCGAGATTACACTGAGAAAGGACTAAGGTTGGCCATACACAGTTCCTGCTGAAATGGCCGAGATTTAAACCATTAATGGGCAGGCTGAAAGTACCAGATTAATCAATCGATCACCTTGGGTACAACTAGCCAGCCGGGTTAGCTTCCAATTATCACAAGCGGCTGTAATAGCCGCTAACAATAATCTCTTCCCAGCGAGGACAGCTTACCCCATTCGCCCCTGGCCCCCCTCCCCTGGGAGCAGACAACAGCTCAGCAGGAGGGATTCCCCTGTCAGCACTGTCTATGTTAATTGGGGAATCGTGCTAATTTCTTTCCTGCAACCCGTGGTTGCAGGAAAGAAATTGGCACTGTCTATGGGCTGCCTAAACAGCAAATATTGCTGATACTATACAATAGCAGTTAACTTAATTGTCAAATGTGATCCTTAAATCACCAGTTTGACCTTGCATTAGCAAAGCAGAATCATTTAGTAAGCCATGTGTGACCTTACACTGCACCTTGATTACCGATATCACCAAGAAGAACATTGAGTGCAATTACATAATAAATCTAAAAAGCTTGTAATGTACACAGCTACGAATGAGATGCCTTTATTTAATTCACTGTGATCAAGACACAGTAAATGTCATTTGTCTTTTCTTAGACACCGCCGTTGAAATAGTGCAGTGTATTTTAGAGCAATATGAGCAGGAGAAACTAGCATCCTGCTGACAGCAAGTTAAGTATTCTGTCCTCTGGAAATGATGTAATCAATTCCATACATTCGTACATCAGCTACTTCTGCAGAGTGACACAAACCAGGGTTGTTGCTAAGCAGCGATTCCTCAGGGTATAGCCAAGAATTTCAATTTGCTACATGCACCTCACCTTTCAACCTCTCCTTACTTGTCCCACCACTTCTTTGCATCTAGAGCGAGGTAGTCAGGAGGGCTTGTAAGCATAAAATAACCTTTGATTTGCAAAGGTTAAGAAATGCTTGCACATTGCACAGTGAAGTGTTCTCATTGTGTGTAGAGGATAAAGCCCAGTGACTGAGAACATTGACATCAGCTAATCAGGTTGCTTGAGCACCTTATAGTTAATAAGAAGACCAAGATCAAGGACGACTTATAACAATAGTCATTAATCTTATAGACTGTCAAGAGGATAAAGCTTTGCTTTGTGGCCCTGGCTCTGGAGAGGTTAAAAGGCTCAAAATCAAAACCCATAGTAGGATTCTTATGCATTATTATCATATATAGGATTTATATAGGATGTGCATTTTACAATGGTATTCCTTTTTTTAAAAGGCATTAAATTTGGCATGGATGAGGGTAAAAATGCCAATGGTGCTATAGTGGTTGCACTGCAATACCATGGCCAATATTTTGTCTTAGTTTGCATATCTTATGTGGCTTAGTGGTTAGTACTTCTGTTCTGTGATACTGGGGTCTTTGGTTTGTATCCTTGTCAGGACACTATATGCATGAAGCTTGCATGTTCTTCCCATGTGTGTTTTCTCCCACACTTTTAAAAAAATGCTTGTAGGTAAATTGGCTTATATGTATGTATGTGAGATAATGACCTTATTTAAGCTCTTTGAGGGCATGGACTGATGTGAATATACAGTATGTAAATTGTTAGGGTTATATAAATACCTACAATAAATAAAGTGAACCTGGACTTGTCTATGTAGGGCAAACCCGCTGTAGCAGCTTACATTTACCTTCCTTTCACTCCCCTAAGTTAAATGTTGATCCTAGTTAGGGCTTACACGTTGCTAAGGACAGCCAAACATGCGGGTTTCAGGAAAGAAATTTGCTCGATTCCCCCATCAACACAGACAGTGTTGATGCAGGAATCCCTCCTGCCGGGCCATGGACAGTGTTAATTATAATAATTAATAATAATTAATGATAGGTAAAACCCGGCATGCTGGTTGTACCCAAGTTGATCAATTAAGATTTTGGGGGCTGGGGATTTTCACTGACACATAATGCTCATACATCTTGGGGGGGGGGGGGGGGGTGCGCAATTTGGCATGTTCGCCCTGGGCTCTAGATGACCCTGTCCTGGCACTGCCGGTGACTATTGAATTTGAGGGTAATGATGGGAAGGTGTGTATATGAAGCTGTACAGTTGACATTATAGTGAACCCGTTGCTTTGATTAAATCTGCAGGTTTCATTAACATATTACCTGGTGATTCTGCCATGAAGCTCCTTGTTCAGGCACTTCCTGTCGAAGGATGACAATGATCTTTACCCCAGTTATGCTCATGCATTGTGACACTGTACCACCTTCAAAGGAGACTTCAAGTGGTAATTTTTAATTCTTAGCCAAACCCACCTGAGCAATTCTGCCAGGAAGCTGTCATTTGTACTGTGCCAATAATAAGTGGCTGAGGCATTCCTTGGCCCACAGCCGCACATATACAAGGGATATGCAGATTTGGGTCAGAGAATGCCTTGGACGCTCATGATTGGTCCAGTACAGTTACCGTTTCCTGCAGGGCCAGAGTGACCTATCAGGATAGCGGGAAATTTAACCGTAGACCGCCTGGGTGTCGGCTAGAACCTTTGGGACTTTTTAGTTTTTTTTAAAAGAACAGCTCAGAGAGAAGCGGCAGCTTTACTGTGAACAGGAGGCAGGGCTGTCAATGGAGCCTGTGCCACTCTCCCAGCCTCTTTGCGGCCACCCATGGGGGCTGTCCCTGGAGCCTGTGGCCACCCAACTGGGCTGTTCCTGGAGCCCGCAACCACCCACTCAGCCTCCTTGCCACTCAGCCTCCTTGCCACTGCCCATTCAGTTCACAGCATGGCTGGGGGTTGGAGACTAGAGGTCAGCTGAAAAGAGGAATGTGAAGTGGGAGGGGCTAGAGGAGACCCTGTCTCCTGATTTTGGCATGGGTGTCACCGATGGAAAACACTGCAGAGTCTGAGACACAATGAGTAACACAGACTGTGAATATAGTTGCCATTAATAAGTCCTCACTACAGTTCTCAGATCAGCAGATGACCTTGATCAAGGGCCCCTAAGTTGGCTGATCAGAACTCCCCTTAGTACTGCCACTGACCCCCCCCCCCATCGGCGCTGCCACTTATCCCATCCCCCCATTAGTTATGCCACTCATGCCATCCCCCCCTAGCACTGCTACTGACCTTACCCAGCACTGCCACTGATCCCACCCCCCCACCAGCACTGCCACTCATCTTAGCCCATCCCCTCCATTAGCACTGCCACAAATGCCAGCCCCCCACCAGCACTGCTACTGACCCCCCCATCACTGCCACTGCCCCCCAGCACTGCCCCTGATCCCCCCACTAGCACTGATCCCACCCCCCCACCAACACTGCCACTCATCTTCATCCCAACTCCCCGCCAGCACTACCATTCATCCCATCCCCCCCCCCCCCCGCCACACCACCCCAACAAGGAGTAAGAGAAGGAAAAAAAGAGAAAATACATGGAAGAGAGAGGAAAAGAGTGGGAAGCACGAAGAAAAAGGGAGGGAATGAATAAGAGAAAGAACAAGAAAGACGGAAACAAGAAATAGAGAGAGATAAAAGAAAAATAAAGGAGAACTAAGAGAAAGAGTTGTACATCCTAAAATGTACCATAAGGGGTTTTATTACTGTACGAGTGGAAGGGACTCAGGATTGCTAAATGTCAGCAGGTTAGAGGCGTAAATTACTTGCCTTCCCTTGGGTGCCCACAACCCACGCTAACCCACTGGGGCTGGTATGAAATTATTTCCAGGGCTGGTTTTTATTGCCATTGTGGCCCTGGTCCTGGCACGAAAATAGGATCTGATAACACCTGAGTTGATCCCTAGTTACCATCTGGAAATGTCATACAGTGGATGCATGTAGACCGGAAGTGGCTGCAATGTATTTTTAGGAGATTAGCAGCGCAGAGATGCAACAAAGAATGCAAAAAAAGTGCAAATAAGTATTTATAATATGAGTAATAAAAGGCAAATATTTACATAAGCAAACTAAATGCCAATTAAGGCTAAGTTCACTTTTTCAGGCAGAATTTCACTTTGCATAATTAATGGTATCCTTTTAAAAAATGATTTCTGGTCCAGCAATCCTAATATTCTTCTCTCTCACTTACCTTACCCAAAAAAAGGTTTACATTTTTATGCTTCTTTCTGAGTTTTAAAACATTCTTTCTGGTTGCATGACTTCCTGTAAGTCAGTTCCCCATCATTCTCTGTGTTTTTGCATCACAGAAAAGGGGGTGATAGGACGTGTATTACCAGTTTGGACCACACCTCCCTCATTACAATACCACCACCTACTTTTTCCCTTAACCACTTGCCGACCACCCATTTGGAAACACACAGATGTGAATGGTGTCTCATTGTTCTTGTGTAAACACACAAATTTCACTTTCAGGCCCCATTCACACCTAGCGCAGTGGGAGCGTACATTTTTTTGGCTCATTTTTCCTGTGACACACATAAAGAAGCCCATTGATTTTAATGGGCTGCACTACACATGGCAAGGTAGCTCATGGGACATTTTGGTATGGCTTGAGTTGCACATTTTTTACTGTACATTTTTCTGCATTTTTCACCAGTTTTTTTCATGTGGCAAAATATGTGTTTGCTGTGCCGTAACAATTTAAGGGATTGTAAACTCTCATGGTTTTTCACCTCAATGCATTCTATGCATTAAGGAGAAAAACCTTCTTTGCTGCAGCTACCCCCAGAGCCTGTCATTTTTCTTACCTGGGCCCATCCGTTCCAGCGATGTGCACGAGCCCAGCGGCTCCAGCCACTGTCTCTGTCCTCATTGGATAGACTGATAGCAGCAGGAGCCATTGGCTCCCACTGCTGTCAATCAAATCCAGTGACACGGGAGCAGGGGGCACCCCTGTCTGTGTCAATGGACGCAGCAGTGGGACTTGAGAGCGCACCCACAGGGGTGCCCCCATGGAAAGTGGCTCGCCGATAAAGAGGAGGAGCCAGAAGCACCAGGGGTTCACCCCGGAAGAGGATAAAACTCTTGCACAGAGCCGGTAAGTATAACATGTTTATATATATATATATATATATATATATATATATATATACAGTATATATATAATTTAAGCTTTACAACCCCTTTATTGGCACTGAAAGTGCAACTAGTTAAATTTTTGGTGTATAAAGGTGGCCATACACTATTTAATCTGCTTGTACAATCTTTGTATAATCTCTATTAGAGTTACCAAAACTATGGAATAGGGGAAGATACCATCTATCCAACCACTCTGTATCCAATCAATCAGGCAGGTCCTTGCACTACATTAGGGGTGTCCAACCTGTGGCCTCTGGGCTGCATGCAGCCCCAGAGAGTTTAGCATTCTGACATAGCAAACATAGCAGCTGTGGCAGCCTATATTGACAGGCTAGGCAAATTTGTGCATGGAGAGATGCTGGGGATGCTGTGCAAACATAGTTGATGGGTGAAGGGTGTGAGGTCACTGCAGGATATGTGTGCTAATGAGGTCAGCTGGTAAACTCCTTCTTGTGTCATACTGGTTTCTCTGTCCCAAATCTATATACACTGTACCAGGTAGCTTTCTAAGAAATACAGCAAGGACTAGGGTAGGTCCTTGTTCTAAAAATCAAAGAAAGCTTTTATTGTTCTGCAACCGAGATATATTAATGGTATATTGGTACATAGCGGAGCTGGAATTTAGAAAAAAAAAGGTGAACTTATCCTTTTAGTCAGGATTTACATCTACTTTTAGACCAGCAAGCTTTAGGGACAAGCTTTAGTTGACATTTCTCTTACTAACAGCGTATTACAAGACTTTAGCAATTGGTTTTGTTTTTATTGTGTTTTTTTTTATTAGAATCAGTGTTTTGCTACTTGCCAGTACAAATTGCATTGCCCTTAGATATTGCTGTGTTGTATTTTGTGTTAAGATGTAGAAATAAAACATCAATCATGACATAGTAGCATTGAGTTATGTCAAAGTGCTGGTTAGCTGTGTTAAAAGCCAGTACAAGTGCACTGGTTTCTATCAATGTAGCCTGGGGGAATCACATAAAGTTTTGTACAGAGTAGCAATATAAAATATAGTTATTAAATGTGACACACAAAGCATCTGATGTTCTTTTTTACTTCCTTTGGGTCATTTTTTAGAAACATCCCTATTACAGCAAGTATAACGCTCATGCTGTACATGGTACTTTACTTCTGTAAGTTCTTAGACTGTTATGCCAGGGCTGCCAGACCTTTGCCTTTTGTTCTGACGGGGAAATATTCAGCTGATCTTGTAGGCTGAATGAGTCTGTGAAGCTCCTATACAATAGCAGGCAGACAAGGTTTCCTAACTCATCCAAGTACTATTTAGCCAAAAGGTATATGCATATAATTCATAGATAATAGATTGGAGCAGTCTTTTGTTGGAATTTTTAACATCAATTAGGTGTCAAATAGGTATTGGAAGAGACTTTATTAACCTCCCTGGCGGTATGATTATGTCAGGAATTATGTACCAAAAGCAGTACAATTTTTTGATATTTATAATATATATATATATATATATATATATATATATATATTATAAAATATAAATATTATATTAATAATAAATATATTATAAAATATAAATATTATATTAATAATAAATATATTATAAAATATAAAATATATTATAAAATATAAATATTATAATATATATAATATAATTTATAATTTACAATTTATAATATTTGATATTTTTCTGATACTAAGGTGATACAGTGTAATCCTTTCAGATTACACTGTATCACCTCCTTTTTATGTGTGTGTGTTTTGTGCAACATTTGAATTTCCCTCCTAGTTCCGCTCCCACGCACCATTGCTGCTGCAGGGAACGGAACCAGGAAGTCATCAGAGTGATGGACGGCGCGGCGGGGATCTCGGCTGGCGATCACAGCAATGGGAGATCATCGCTGGATCGCCAGGAGAAGGTAAGGAACCCCGCTGCTGGCTTTGCACATCTACCCCGAGCGTGACTCGGGGATACCGATAGTAGCATGAAAAAACCATGCTCCCTTGCTGGCACTTCTGCAGTGGATGCAGCATCACCCACACTACTCCCCATAGGGATCGAGCCTGTGCGGCACGCTAAACAAACTGTGGGTCACAGTGGTTTAAGGCATTGTTAGTCATGAAAGAATGAATGCCAACCAACCACGCCAACAGATACACCTGCTTTTAGCTTTGCAGTCCTTCTACTTTTAGGCATACATAGAAATCAAGAGTTATCGAGAGCAGTCTTTTAACATGGCATATCACCTTATCACCTGTTGAGCTGGGTAGAACACATAAGGAAGGTAATAACACTACTGGGAATTATATGGTGTATTAACAGAAATTACCATCTAAAACTATGACATGACTGCGGTATTGTATCTAAAAACAATTCAGGAAGAGCCTATTCACACCTATGCATTTTTTTTATTTGTTTTTTTAATTGAAATCACTGAAAACACATCAAAGAGCATTTCCATGATGCTTGTCAATGCAGTTCAATGTGTATCATGATGTATGTTATGGCATGCCCTTCTTTTTGAATGCCAACATGGGTCATAATTCACAATAAGGCCCTAATGTATTGTAGGAGAAGCACAGGATATGAAAAAATATACATTTCTATTCACCTATGTTGCTGCAGCATAGGTCTGATTTTGTAGCTGTCCCCAATGGCTGTAAGACTGCAAACTGAGCTATAACATGACTACTGATCACTCAGTTCTCGATCATCACTGAGCAGAGAGTGGTGACTGTCACTCAAGGCTCTACTCTGCCCGTCCAGCTGTCACTGGAGCACCGGGGTAAGGAGGGGGCAGGAGCAACTGGCTCAGACTCTTGGTGGCACGCTCCTCCTTTCAGAGAATCTGCTTTGTATTCACATGTGTTTACATTAGAGATTAGAAATCTGGAAGACTGTTAAGTTACTGTTGGAAGGGGGAACTGAGCTGGATTTGAATGCCAGTGCTTCTGTTGTGGATTTTGAATTGCGCCAGAGTGCTTGAGCTACAAAGTTTAGTAAGAGCTTGTTTAAGAGCTCATTTAATGCTTGTTAATATTATGTATATACTTGAATGTCTATAGCCAGGCAACTGACTCTGGGGGGGAGCAAACTGCTTTAGGTATGAAGTGTAGGCACCTAGAGGAGACAAACCTTCCTGTCACAACAAAATCTCTGGCCATTCTGACTAGCCTGCTTGTTCCCCACCTCTTATATGCTCCTACTGGCCGGTTAGGCTTCCCATCATAGTGATGAAAAATTAGTAATATGTGAGATGGAGAAGTGTTTTGCAACCGGGGTGTTGCTATGGTGTTGGCCTCTGATCCAGGGCAGGTGACATAAAGGGCTGTCCACAACATTTAGGATAGGATGGAAGTCTCCTTCCTCCAAACCCACTCTTTCTCCCTCTGCCACATAGCTGGAGCCAAAAGGTACGGTTCTGACATGAATATGTGATTGGGGGTTCTGTGGTGGGGGACTGCGTGATTGAGGGACTCTGTAATAGATGGACTGTGTGGTTGGTGGACTCTGACGCGATGAGAAGACTGTGATGTGATGGGAGCCTCTGACTTGAAGGCGGCTCTGACATGAAGGTGTGCCTCTGATGTGATGGGGGGCCTCTGACACGATGAGGGCCTTTGATGTGAAGGGGGGCTCTGATGTGATGGGAGGACCTCTGATATGAAGGGGGGCTCTGATGTGATGGGAGGACCTCTGATGTGAAGTGGGGCTTCTGATGTGAAGGTAGTTTCATCAAAGTAGTAGTGTGCATCACTCCAGGCTCAGGTTACCCATTGATAAGTAACATTTACCTTGTTAGATTGGGTACTTTCATAAGGTGCTGAAAAAGGTTGAGAAACGCTGAGATGGAGCTTACAAAATACCGGGCCGTTGCTCACAGGCAAAGCTCTGACACGTCCAAGTAGCATTAGACCAGGACATTCTGGGGGATGTTGCAGGTATGTGCAAAAATCTCTAGGCACCTGCCCTTTATACCTGCAACGGTTCCCCCCTTTGTGCAGTGGAAGAGTCTTTGTAGGCAGGCCAATAATAGTCCAGGTTTACTCATTTTAGTTGCCAAGGAAAAGCGAGTGTTGATAACTAGACTGAGAAGGAGATTTACTAAAACTGGTGCATTGAGAATCTGGTGCAGCCCTGCATAGTAACCAATCAGCTTCCAGGTTTTGTTGTCAAAGTTCAATTGAACAAGATGAACTTAGAAGCTGATTGGCTACTATACACAGCTGCACCTGCACCAAATGGGTGCAACAGTTTTAGTAAATCTCCCCCCTGATAGCCCTGACGTGGCTATTTAAAGCCAGGATTAGGAAGAATTCACAGTGTTTTGTTTAGAGAGGAAAAAGGTTTTTTTTTTTTTTTCCATAGAAGTCATGTTTATCTAAAGCACATGCTCAGCTTCCTGTTTCATGCACACCCAGTCTGAGACCTATTTTTAATGCAGCTGAGCCTTTTTTGGTTTACTTTTTTAACCAAAGAAAATATATAATTATAAATAAAGCACACAGGGCCAGTAATCATTTCTGTTCTCAACAGAAAAATATTTTCCAACATTCTTATATCAGAGGCTTAAATTCTGATAGCTTCTTCACGTAGACCACATGGAAAAGTTATTAGGTCTCCTAACGTGATAATCAGTCTGGGCATGCACCGTCTACAGCTGATTAGGCTGCTTTCAGATTGAATGGCCATGATGGCTGGTGCTATTCATATAAAATTCTTCTATTGTCTCCTACATGATACAGGTAAACATATTTTTCAGATCTGGCCATCACTTTAACCACTTCAGGACTGCTTACGTTATATTTACTGCGGCAGGCTGGCTCGTACAGGCAAAACGGCGTAGATCTACGTCGCTCGCCTGGGAGGAGCTAGGGGCGAGCGCACGCTGCCGGCACCACGCTTCCGCCCCTGATCGTCAGGGGGAAGCTGATGCGTGTGTCAGGCGGCTCCGATTGCCACCTGACACCCGCGATCGCTCCCCGCAGAGAGAGAAGGACGGTCGGCTGTTGTAAACACAGCCGACCGTCCTTCTCCCTGAAATGATCAGAGAGCTCATGTGATCCTTCTATATAGGATCACATGTCTCTGCGGTCATTTTAGAAGCCACGCCCCCAGTTAGAATCACTCCCCTAGGGTCACATTTAACCCCTTGATCACCTATACTGTTAACCCCTTCCCTGCCAGTGTCATTATTACAGTAACAGTGCATATTGCTAGCACTGGTACTCCCAAAAGTGTCAAAAATGTCAGTTAAGGGTCCAATATGTCCGTCGCAATGTCGCAGTCCCGCTAAAAATCGCAGATCGCCGCCATTACTAGTAAAATAAAAAAAAAAAATGACATAAATGTTTTCCGTAGTTAGTAGACACGATAACTTTTGCACAAACCAATCAAAATATGCTTATTGCGATTTTTTTTACCAAAAATGTGTAGCAGAAAACAAATTGGACTTTTTTTTGTGGGAATGTTATATAGCAGAAAGTGAAAAATATTGTTTTTTTTTTTTTAAATTGTAATTTTTTTTGTTTATAACGCAAAAAAAAAAAAATCGCACAGGTGATCAAATACTACCAAAAGAAAGCTCTATTTGTGGGAAAAAAGGACGCACATTTTGTTTAGGTACAGCGTCGCACGACCACGCAATTGTCCGGTAAAGTAACGCAGTGCCGAATTGCAAAATAGGGCCTGGTCTTTAAGAGGGCAAATCCTTCCGGTCTTAAAGTGGTTAAAAATAGCCATATCTCCTCCTGATTAGCCTGATCTCAGCTAAGAGTAAAAAAGTATTTTGCATATACATAGCTCCCAATTGTCCCTGATTTCAAGGAACTGTCCCTCATTTGGATCAAAGTCTCTCTGCCCCTCTTTCCCCCTCATTTGTCCCTCATTTTGGTCTGATATAGTTGTATAAAAAATGCATTTTTATCTTTTAGAAAGTATATCCCAGTGCTAAATCTTCCATCCAATTTCTAAATTTCTAAATTGCTGCATTTGTGAATTTTAAAAACCAGTATAAAGATATACAGTAATAGTGTTAAAGTTTAACTAACCTTTTTTGTGCAATTTTTGTAGGGGGCCTGTCAGGTGGCATGTCCCCAGGGCTTTTTTTCAGCTGGAACTTGGTGGAACTCAGTTCCAACACCTTTGGCTCAGGCCCTCTACTCCCTTCTCACCACTATTACTTGTAAAAACAAGGTCTGGCTTCCTGTGGTTTTCAAGTGCAGTATGGGGACAAAGGAGATGCCATTGCCTGGGGTGCAGTGCGAATCCTGACACCCCCACTAGGTGATTTCCCTGCAAATGAGAGAGGCAAAGGCATCTACAGTGTGAGGGGAGGTACTAGAGAAGAAGAGGGGTAAAAGTGGATGGGGGATGCAGAGCTAAGCAGCTGTAGAAGAAGACTGAACTCTGCACTGTGTGTGTAGCCCACCCCGGAACTCTGCAATCTGTGTGTAACCCCACCAAACTCTGCACTCTGTTCATAATGCACTCCTGGTATTTGATGCCCCTTTAGGACCCTCCCACTGTTAGTGACATTTTGACCAGTTTGGGGAGGGGGGTTTTGGGGGTCGTGGTTGAGTTCCTTCACCTTTTTTCTGAGAAAAAAAGCCCTGCCTATGCCTACATACTTTTGATAATAGGCATCCCTCGTTTCCATCTCAAAAAGTTGGGAGGTATGCATAAATCACCAGTATCTTGTTAGGTGAGGGTGGTTGGTAGACCGGGGATTAAAAGTGAATCATAAAAAGTTCCAGTATTAAAACATAAGAAAGTTTCTTCTCTCTGTTTTTTTAATCGTGTGGTTGTCACATTATTGGAATTCATGTTTTTTTGTTGTTCACAATTTTTCTTATGTTTCAACAATAGAACTTTTCATGATTTACTTTTACTTGCAAAAGTTTTTTATTTTGTAAGACATATGTAGATTAATAACATACAATCTCAGGAAATATTGCATAAGAAAGGTATACAATGTGTCATATACAGAGCCCTCTCGGAAAGGGACTTTGTAATGATAACAATGGCAACAATGCAATACGAGATAGGCATGGTTACTAAAACAGTAGTACTAAAACGTCTGAGGATCAGAACAGAATCCCAGCCCGCAAGCAAAGCACAGAAAAATATAACCGTGGACCTCCATGTAAGTTACAAATGCCCTCTGTAAACCAGGAAGGGGACCCCCCCCCCCCTGAATCTTATAAACTGGGGTTGCATATAATCACCCTCTGAAGATATAGGTCCTGAGAGAGGTAGATACCCTATAAGCCACAAGAAAGGAGGAAGTATGGAATATCCGAAAGGAAGAAAAGGAAAGGAAAAGAAGGAAAGAACACAAGAAGAGAAAGGGGATAGGAGAAAGGATGGAGATGCTGGAGTGGATGCAAGAAGGGATCGGGTGGAGAAAATACAAAACACAGACAATTAGGATGAGGGAGGTGAGATGTACAGACGCCAGGGTTCCCATACTGCTTCAAATTCCGCTTGCTTGTCACGGAAGATGCTGACCATCTTCTCCTGGGTCATGATCCAAGAGATTTTGCGTTTGGTCGCCCCCATTGAGACCGAGGGGGACTTCCAAGCCCGAGCCAAGGTAAGCTTCCCCCCCAACAACATGAAATGCATGAGCTTCAAACTGGTTCTGGGCCCTTTTACACCAGAGCCAAGAAGCAGTGCTACTTCCGGGGTCCTGGGAGCCGGAAGCCCGGTAACTTTGCGGATCAGACTAAACAATTTATTCCAAAAACTACGGATACGCGGGCATTCCCACCAAATATGGAGCAAGGAACCCTGATGTCCGCACTCGCGAAAGCAAAGAGGATCAGTCCCCGGGTACATTCTGGCTAGACGGGTGGGAACAAGGTACCAACGCGTAATAATCTTAACATTAGCTTCAACTAGAGATATATTCAAGATACCTTTAAAAGCCCTCCGGAAAATGGAGTTCCAGGTGTCCGGTTCCCACGATAGCTCCAGATCCCTTTCCCAGGAAAGGGCGTAACCGGGCTTGTCAGGTGAGTCGATCAAAGCCCTGTAAATCAACGAAATACCTCCCCTCTGGACTTGAGCTTGTGCACACCAGCATTCATATGAAGTGGCCCGGGGTTCAACATCTGAACCTGCGACCATAGATGATAGGAAATGTCTAATCTGGTGCAACCTAAATTTTTCTGAGGAAGGCATATCAAGCTTACTCGTACAGTGTGCGACTGACAAGGGGCCCTGAGGTGAGAGGAAGTGCCCTATCCTGAATAGTCCCTTGTTGGTCCACCATCGAAAAGCCCTTATGTTTAGTCCCGGAACAAAGTCCGGATTGTTAAAAATATGTGTCAGGGGTTTGTGAGCCGAGATAAGTGTAGGATGTGTATATAGTCTATCGCACAGCGCTAATGAGTGAGAGAGGGAAGGTGCCAATACAGGAGGTCTCCTACTTGGAGGAGCCCAAACCAAGTAATCTATGGTGTGATTAGGGACCGATTGTCGTTCCATATCAACCCAATCCGGTCTGCCCCCCATAGCATATACCACCGAGAATTGTGCCAGTTGGGCTGCCTGGTAGTATCTCCAAAGCAGGGGGACCCCTAGGCCCCCCTGTAAGCGGCTTCTGAAGAGGACCCTCCGCGGGAGTCGGGGACCTCTGGTGCCCCAAATAAACTGAACCATCTTGGATTGAAGACTCTGCAATTTCCCTTTAGTTACCTGTATCGGGAGTGATCTAAAAAGGTACAATATCCTGGGGAGAAGGTTCATTTTAACAGAATGAACTCTTCCCAACCAGGAAATGTTCCCTCTGGCCCAAAGTTCCATATCGGTAGACAATTTAGCGAACAGAGGCGGGTAGTTGGCTTGGTACAAAGAGGAGATGGAGGCGGTCAAATTGACCCCCAGGTACGGGATAGAGGTGGTGGCCCAGGAGAACGGAAAATTTTCCCGGAGGGTCTGCAACATTGATTGCGGGAGACTGACGTTCAAGGCTATTGACTTAGAGAGATTTACCTGGAGGCCTGAGATTTTCCCAAACTCATCCAACAGTCTGAGAAGATTGGGACTAGTAATGAGCGGTCTCGAGAGGAAAAGAAGAAGGTCATCAGCGAACAATGCGCACTTGTGTTCTCTACCCCCGCACAAAATCCCTTTAATATCAGGATGGCTTCTGATTGCTATAGCCAGCGTTTCGATGGCCACCGCAAAAATGAGGGGGGACAGTGGACAGCCCTGTCTGGTCCCCCTGTGTATCGGAAACGCGTCCGAATAGTGGCCCTGCAGTTTCACGTGCGCAATAGGAGAAGAGTAGAGGGCTCTTAAGGTGTTTAGGAAAGAGGGGCCAAAACCCCACCTGCTCAAGACATCAAACACATATGGCCATTCAACCGTGTCAAAGGCCTTCTGGAGGTCCAAGGAAAGGAGGAAACCCTGTTGGGGTCTCCCTCCATCCCAGGGGGCCCCCAGAAGAGAAATGATGTCCACAGCCCTTCGGATCTGGTCAGGTCCCTGCCTCCCCGGCATGAACCCCACCTGATCTTTGTGAATATAGCGGCCTATTAAATCCGCCAACCTATTGGCCAATATTTTCGTCATAATTTTTAAATCGTTATTAATCAGTGAGATTGGTCTATAATTTTTAACGTCAGAAGTATCCTTGCCCGGCTTCGGGATAACCGAAATGTATGCGGTATTGGCCGAAGCCTCTAATTGCTGTCCCTGCCTAAGGGAATTAAAAAAACGCGCCAAATGCGGGGCAAGCACTGGACCAAACGCTTTATAATAACCCGAGGAAAACCCATCAGGCCCGGGGGCCGAACCTTTTTTCAAATGCTTAATTACCTCTAAGATTTCTAGCTCCGAGATGGGGGATTCCATGGATTTCATATGAGCCTCGGAAATACTAGGTAATGCCAGGCCATCCAGGAAGGCCGTCCTGCCCTGGATGGTCGCTCCCTCACTAGGAGTGTACAACTGAGAGTAGAATTTGTAAAAAGCGGTCATAATTTTTTGTGGGTTCTGAGTCATGGATCCATCCGAAGTCTTAATTTTGGGAAAAGCATAGGATCTGGGCCTGGGGGAAAGTTTAGCAGCTAGCCGGGGTCCTATTTTGTCGGTTTGGTAATAGAACTGTGCAGAGGACCAACGTAAACTTTTCTCTGCCCGGGTGGTAAGAGCCATGTTCAGGGCCAGACGACCCGCTTCCAAACACTGTCGCGACGCTAGAGTTGGTTTTTTCTTATGTGCCCTAGACACTTCCCGGAATTCCTTCTCCAGTTTAGCTATATCAATTTGATTTTCCCGCTTAAGTTTCGCCGCCAGCTGGATAAGCTTACCCCGCATGACAGCCTTATGAGCAGCCCACACGGTTTCTGGTGAGACCCCGCTTTGAGCGTTCAAATGAAAGTATTCAGTAATGTCTTTTTCCAGCATATTGCAGAGAGAGGGATTACTGAGCAAAGATTCGTTCAGACGCCACCTGCGCACCCCATCCCGTGATCTAGGGGACAGGAGGTCCAAGATGACCACGGAGTGATCCGAAAGAGGTGATTCCCTAATATTCGCTTTAACGGCCAGAGGGACCTCAGCCGATGACAAGAAAATGTGGTCAATCCTGGCAAATGTGCCATGAGGGGCAGAGAAATGTGTGTATTCCCTGGAGGAAGGGTTGAGTTCCCGCCATATGTCTATCAGACCCAGTGAGTTAAGTTGCTTAGCGATGGTGAGACCACGTTTGGGTGGCCCCAAGACCCTAGGGCGCCTAGGGCTGGACTTGTCCAACATCTTATCAAAAGACGTGTTGGAGTCACCCCCAACTATCAAGGTACCCGTTAAATACGGTTCAAGCTTCGCCCACATTCTGGTGAAAAACCTAGCCTGTCCCTGATTGGGGGCATAGTAGGACACAAACGTGTAGGAAATCCCCTCCATTGTCCCTGACACCAGAATGTATCTCCCTTCCGGGTCTCTAACTTCTGATGTGGGGGAGAAGCCCAAGTGTTTAGAAAAGAAAATGCCAACCCCTTTTGTCTTATTAGCTGCGTTAGCCAGGAAGAACTGTGGAAATTTGGAGTGTATGAATTTAGGCAAATAAGTATCAGGGAAGTGGGTTTCCTGGAGCAGGAGCACTTCAAATTTTTGGGAGTGTGCATGTTGAAAATATTTCCGTCTCTTAACTGGGGAATTCATCCCCTGAACATTGTGCGATGCAATTTTTAGAGGAGCCAGAGATGGTTTACTAACCGCCATAAATCCAGAGAGGAGCTATAACGCCAATGAAGGACCCACCTGAAGTTCCGAGGAGTTCGGGAAGTCGGAGGAACCGGAGCACCATCACAGCAGTCCACCCACCGTCTGAAGAGGAGACAGAGTCCACTCCAGCATCTGAAGAGAAAGCAGACAGATAAGAGAGAGAAAGGCAAAGAAGAAGAGAAAGAGACGGGGAAGAGGAAGACCAACCCAGAGGCCCCTGAGGCATGTAAGCCAGGGGAGCCCCCTCCCCCCCTAGGTCCGGGCCAGGCCCGCCTAGGCCCAGACCATGAGACAAGCAAAAGTTACCTGTCCGCGAAAGTTGCAGACAGACGTCTGACGCCGCCCAGGGCATATTACACTGGACGGGGTCAGAGGGAGGCGCAAAGCTCGCGCCCCAGACCTACCCGGCCCCAACCCAAATGCTATGATAACGAACATAAACTTAAATACAACATTGTGGTGAGAACCAGGGCCAACCATCCGACCCAAACCCCCCACCCTCCAAACATGTATGTCATTCCGGATGATGAATCAAGGAGTGATGAATCCCTCTACTTCCTCTGGGAGGTGGTGGAAGGACCCGGGCAGAGGCTATACCAACCCAACGGGCGTCAGCCAACAAAACCATGCGACCCCTAGGTCGTCCACCAACCCCCCAAAGCAAAAATGTGACTCCCACCGCAAGGATGAGGTATGGGGGATATCGAGCAAGAAAAGAGCCGTACAGCAAGATTTCAATGTACGGCCAACCTGTAAAAAAAAAAAAAAAAAATAGCAACAGATAGCAAGAATTTAACCAACTTAACACACCCGGCCTGATCCCAGGCCTGAAATTAACCGGGAACAGAGTTCAAAAAAGAGTCCAAGGAGTCCCCTATCTGAGAAAAAAAAAATGAAAACATTTCTCAGAGAGAGGAGGTGGAAGAAAAATTTGGAACACAAAAAAAAGGGGCTGGAAAGCAGTTCAGGTGACATGCGAGTCCTTGGATCGCTTAGATTGCTTCTTCACCCACGCCTGGGCAATGGGGCTGGCTGGAGAAGGCCTTTTGGATGGGCCAGCTGGAGCCGGGGATGTAGAACGTGAAAGTTCCAGGGAGATGATGCCCAATTGTAGAAGGAGTTTTTCGCCTTCCTGAAAGCTAGAGAAACCAAGTGTCTTACTCTTGTAGGCGAAAGAAAGACGAAATGGGAACGACCACCAGTACTTGATTGCCTTTTGGGTTAAAGCATGTAGAAGCGGTTTAAGAGAACGCCTTTTCTGGATCGTCAGGGGCGATAAGTCCGCGAATATTTGGACCGGGTGTCCTTGAATTTCCAGACGATCAGAGGACCTGGCCAGTCGCATGACTTCTTCCTTCACTTTATAAAAGTGTGGCTTTACCACAATGTCCCTGGGGAGATTATCCTTCCGGGGTGCTTGAAGGGCCCTGTGTGCCCTGTCTAACTCCAGCCTATGTGCTGGGATGTTGGGAATCAGGGAGGCAATAAATCCTTGGACAGCGTCATGGACATCCTGAACTGTTTCAGGCAATCCTCTAATGCGAAAGTTGTAACGCCGTGAGCGATTTTCAAGGTCATCAATTTTGGAAATGGCGGTTTCCAGGCGATCTGTTAGGTCCTGAATGCGGTCAGTGTTTTGGTTCGTCCTGGAGACTGTTTGGTCCATCTTGGACTCCATGATTTCAATTCTGGAACCCAGGTTTTGTAGGTCTGCTTGAATGGTGTGTGTGATTTGGCTTGCTGTCTGCGCTAAGCCATCAGACAGCATCTTAGAGAAGGCCGACATCATAGCATGAAAGTCCAAAGAGTGAGCAGGGGGAGTAAGCTCAGAGAGGTTGGATACTGAGGGGCTGCACTGTAGGCCTCGGACTGGGGTGTGGAGTAAATCCCCTAGGGTGTGCCTGATGAGCGACTCTGTGGAGGTAGGGGATGGGACCGCGATGATGCTGGTACTCACTGCGCCTTCCGGGAGTGCATGGGGGGTTGGGAGACCCCCTCCGTCGCTGTCCTCCATCCCCTCTGTCCCGGGATCTTGATCCTCCGGCGCAGGCGGCGCCATCTTGTGTAGGCCTGGAGCCTCCGCTCCGAAGCCCGGGTTGCGGGAGAGATCCCTGCGGACCGTCCCCGAGGCCATAGAACTGATCCTTGGTGTGCCCCGAGTTGGATGGTGGGGTCCTGTGTCGGCTGCGCTGCTCGATGTGGCTGTATGGGGCCGGATGGTCTGGGGCGAGACGGAGCCTCGGAGCTAAGCGGCCATCTCCGCTGCTCCGCGCATGCGCACTGAGAAGATATCACTTAAATGTTTCATCGACTGTAATTCATTAATTTGGAATGCAATTTAGAGGCATAGATAAGTCTGTGAGGACGTTATGATCTCTCAGGGTGAAGCTTGTCAGAATTTCTGCTTGCTCAGAAATGATATTGAATGAGATCAGGAAGGCAAATTGTAAAGGTGGATTGAGGAGAGAGGGATTCGCTGCTTAGGATAGATTGTAGCTGAGGCAGAAAGCAGGATAGGCTGGGCTTGAGCAAGTGAAGGATGGCAAAAAGTGAAGAATTCAGTGCCTACCCAGTCCACCGTGATATATGGATCGTCCCTTTAGGAAAAGTCCTGGATGCAGTGTCTGCTAGGCCTCAAACCTGTCTGCCTCCCTGCAGCGTGTATTTCGGACCAAAAAGCAGGATGAAGGTTCCAGGGAGGATCAGATTAGCTGTGGGTACACCGACTCTCCACCCAGGTGATCCTGGGAGCCGGATGGCTGCAGATTGGGGAGTAAGGTAGGCGATGCTCCTCTCTTGCCGATCCTGCTCAAACCCCTTTTTTGTAATCAACCCCGCAAAATATAGGCATCGGCCGATACCTATGCTCCCATAGGGCAGCTGGGGTGAGTGATGGGGCTCAGGATGATGTCCGGCAGCAAGATTATGGTGGATTGCCTCTTAGGCCTAACTAGGCCGCGATTGTAAATCTGCTCCCGGTGGCTCGATTTTGAAAATAATTGGATGATCGTGTCCCCCAGGGTCCTGAGAGGCTGGATGGGGCAAAGATGCGCTGCTCAGGTCCGTATTTAGAGAGGATTGCCACGGATTAGCTATGCGATCGGCGGCGCTCCTCTCCAGTCCGCTTCCAGCCTACTCTGCAAATTTTTACTGATCAGGTCCCCTGGGTGATAGGGTGGGCGGTATTGAGGGTAGATTGTCCTCTGGAGAGGGGATGGAGAGCGGATGCGGCCGGATACTGCTTTAGGAAAGGCCGAGGCTTTTCCTGCGAGTAGGCCGCGGCTGGATGGCTGTGTTCGGCGGCTTTTTCGCTGTAAATTTTAGGTTTATCTGGTCCCCAGGGGTTAGGGTAGTTGATGTGAGTGGCGGATTCTCCTCTAGAGAGGGGATAGAGAGAGGATTGCGGTGGATTATTGCAAGGAGCCAGCGGAGCTCTTCTCCTAGACGTTCGCCATGTTCCTCATCCGGCCACGCCCCTTCATGATTTACTTTTATTAATTTATAAAGCGCAGCACACATTGTATTATTGTAGTAGTTTTTGTGAAAAATCTCACATTAATGTTGCAGCTGTCCTGATCCACTTTTGGTAATATTTTTTCACAAGCACAGTATTGCTCTATATGTTTTTATCACAGACAGGGCATTAAAGCCTGGTATGGCAACCTTCATAAAACACTAACATAGAAACTCCACTGCTCCTATTTTTAGCCTGCAGCCTTTCCTGGTTTAGGATTTTAGAGTGAACCTGTGGGCTTCCTTTACTCTGAAAGGTGGCCCCAGGTACAAAAGCAGAAACCTCTAGGCGCAGTTCACCAGTTCAGTTTATGTTAGTGTACTGGGACCCCTCAAAGTCCTTGTAATCTATTATAATATTGCTGACCTCACAGTTCCTGATTGATAGCTGATTTGGTAGCTGCTTCAAGTGGGGTGTTGGAACCAGAATGCTAATCATGTTTTGTACTATGTAACTCTGCATTAAAGTGAACCTCTTTAGACCAGGGGTGCTCAACCCGTAGCCTGTGGAATCCTTTAATGTGGCATGTGACCTCAAATTGGGGGAGCACATACC
Organism: Pelophylax lessonae; assembly: GCF_965119305.1. NCBI lineage: Eukaryota > Metazoa > Chordata > Amphibia > Anura > Ranidae > Pelophylax > Pelophylax lessonae. The sequence continues at coordinate 151,439,647 of NC_138772.1, forward strand.
CGTGCTCTGGGATGCCAGGTTGGCAAGTCCAGATCATGATCAAAGGGTTTACCTGCCATCCTGGAACATCAGAGTGCATGGAGCCAGCGCCGGCAGCGGAGGAAGCAGGAGCCACATAAGCCAATGCTTCCTCTGTAGCGCCTGCTCCTGTCCCAGGCAGATTGGTACCAAGTGCATTTTGCCTGGGACCTTTCTAGCAACCTGGAGAACGATGCTAACTGGAAGAGGAAAATGTCAATATATTAAACATCTCATACACTGCACTAATAAAAAAGAGTCATTAGGCTGATTTCACACTGATCCGTAGGTACAGATCAGTGCACTTGCGGCTTTCCTGTCGGTTCGCTGCACTGAGCCATAAGACTGATAATGCATCCTGCAGGTTTGGTGCATTTTCTGAAAGTGCACAAAAACTCCTGAATGCAGAAGTGTTTAAAAAGTGCACCACACCCACAAGATATAATAGCAGTCTATGGCTCAGTGCAGCTGACCAGCAAAAAATCTGCAGGTGCCCTGCCGCAGTGCATCAGTGTGAAAGCAGCCTTATAGGGGGCTCAGGACAGTAAAGGCTTGTTTATATTTGCGGATTCAAAGGGGCAGTAAAACTTTATACTTCAATGTAGCCTGTGACCGGTTACCAAACCAATGACATGGCCCCGTTCTTCAAAAAGTTGAGCACCCCTGGTTTAGGCCATGGATTGCAACTATTTACATATTCCTAACAAGCAGTAAGTAACATTTAAAACAAGATTTAATTGAGCTCTGTAGCTACAGGTACTACGGAGCAATCTATTCTTGAAGTTCACAGTAGAAGCACTGCAATCATTGTGTAAACCAGTTCAGCTTACTCTGGGTCCTACACATGAGCCACACTGCAATGTAGAAACAGAACAGTGTTAGTCCATGCATAGAGCATTATTTCACACTTTCACTAATTGCTTGGCATTTTGCACAGTTATGCAATTTTCTTGTTGTCACTTGGATAGTACAGACACAAACAGTTTGTATTGAAGACTTACAAAATCAGGAACTTAAATGCACTAAACAGCATTGATTGTGAGGGAATTTATTCTTCTCAAACTATGACTCGTGATAATCAGTCATATATGCAGAGTGTTGACACAAATCTATTGAAAGTGAGGTGTGTCTGGCTGTAAAGTCAAACAATACGAAACTATGTGCATACAGTTCGTTGGAAAGCGCCCAAACAGTCATCACATTACTATGAAAAACCTGGATGGTGAGCCAGTAGCTATTCATTCAGAGACAGTACAATGAGTGTCAGCCAATACTTGCCATCCTAGAGTTTTCATTTCTTTCAAACTTCATGTTCACTCCTGTGACAAGTTTATGTATACAGGGGGATCTGAAATGTATATAGCTAGGCTTTGACTAGCCCGCCAAAGGACCAGATCCTCCAGAGGGCCCTCACAATCCTCTCCACTGTATACAGAGATGCTATTGGCAGCTATTGGCTGCACTGATACAGACCCACACCATAATTACACAGCTGTCACAGTGGGGAAGCCCTTCTGTCTGGTTTAAAAAGTGATATCACTTTCTCAACCGCTGTGGTACTTTCATTTGATTCCATTCCATTCATGCACACAGGCAGCATCATAAAGCCAACATTAGTGTCAGGATCTGGATCACCTGCTGGTGACACTGTATTTCCCAATTGTAGTTCCAGGGTCCACCAGCGGGTGTCTCCCAGCAGCCAGCAGATCCCAGTAATCAGTCTCCACCTGATGCTGGCTGTTGGGAGGATATTTAGTTCCTCCTCTACAACTACCTAGTGCTTCATTGTTTTGGCCTGCTAGCCAGATGCTGCATGCTAATTTTTGCAGACCCTGCTCCTGATCTTGCTCTTGCCCTGCATCCTGTACCCTGCTGCCTTGTATCTGCTCCCCTTGTTCCTGATCCCAGTCCTGGTTCCCCCCTTCCTTGCATCACCAGTATTACCCTGTTTTTCTGTTCTCCCTATTTAGTATATATTGTATATAGTTAGTTTGCTAGTTTGGCTTTATATTACTAAGTTAGGTTGCTTTTTAGGTATTTTGTCATTTGGTTATGGTTCACTTGTATCTTTACAGTTGCTGCGTATCCTGTTTTCTGGTGTGTTTTGTTTCACTGTTGTTAAACTTGCTTAAATCAGATATACTGTAGTCTGGTCTCAGTTTCCTAAGTGTAGATACACAGATCTGCCCATCCCTGCAGTCAGTATTCCCAACAATGAGCTAGACCAACCTTACAAGCACTTTAGAAAGCGTTTGTTAGGCCTAGTGTTTGAAAATGGGCCCTCCAGATGCAGTATTGCCAAAGCCATGATCGCTGCATTACTACCCATCAACCCCTCCAGCTATGTCCCCTGCCTAATGTGGCCACCTACCTTCCATTTTCAGATATGCAAAAACTGGGGAGAGGACCAATGGCAGTGCTGATGGCATGTGATGTAGTCTGTGGTGAGGAAATTGTTGGTCACTGGACTGTGCACCCATCTAAGCTGTGCCAGATATAGAAATGTATTATTTGTATTAACAATCCCTCCCCAATAGAAGATTCTCCCCTTTCCTTCACTTTCCTACTGGTCTTTTTGGCCAAGTTCTTTGTAAGCTCTGAGTCGTTCTAGTAGAAGCCTACACAGGACTGAGCACTCTATCCCATGCTACAGCCCTGGGCTAGCCACTAAGTGGGTCAGAATAGAAAACAAATGAGTGTCTGAGTATGAGGTTATTAAAGGGGAACTCTTTCCTTTACTGACATTTCTAAGTACAGTTTTAATTGTGGTGGTTTGTGACAGGTTAACTCTAAGCCACTGTTGATATACTAATAAGAGATTCTAGATATTAAAAGAATAATAATAATTTATAGACAAAATTATCTTTTTATTTGTCCCAGCACATATATATTAATGTTCTTGGTTTTTGTTTCAAGCTGATAACATAAGCTCTTCCAATGAATTTGATTTATGTAATCTGAGAGGTTTTTAGAGGAGTTGACAATTATTTCCATTATGTAGAATAAGTAAAGCCAGGTTGGTAGATGACTGGTAGGGATAGGCGAGGGGGGAGGGGAGGGAAGAGACAGGAGGGGAAAAAATTCTACCGAAACACTGTAAAGGGGGGTTTGAATGTGCCTCAATATCAATCCATACCAAAAATAAAAGAAATATATTGTCTGTTTATTAAAAATTACATATATATACACAATTCATACAGTCATGGGAATATAAATAATAGGATCAAATGCATCACATAATCCGCTTGTGGATCAATGCGTTTCACTATAAAAGCTTCCTCAGGATCCAGATTAAGTGTACAGATCAGACAAATAGTCACAATCATGATCTTTAATACAGACAACAATATACTTCAATATACAATATATACAAACATGTCAAATAGACAATGATATTAATTCAAAATAAATATGTACCATAACAGCAGCAAGAAAAAAAAAAGGGGGGGGGAAGGGGGGGTAGGGAAAGGGAAAGGGGAATAGTGAGTAGTCAGGCTGCAGCAAATCAAAGGGGGAAGGGAAAAGAACAGTTATCGCAAATCCTAAATATAAGCATATATGTCTGTTATCCCCACTCGGTAATGATCAAACAATAGACTACATCCATAGGTAATACCAGGTAATAACACCTAAACACCTATATATAAGCCTAGTACACACGCAATGATTATCGGCCGACCGATCGTCCGTCTTTTGTCCAGAGTGGTGTTTTGTTGGTTGGAATGTGCCTAGACTGCACACGAATTTTCTCGCTCAACAAAATTCTACTTCAGAAGTTATGTCATGTGTTGGTTTGCTTTCTTTGTGTTCTTTCTTCTCTGAGCATGCCCAGACTTGCTCATTAGATTTTTACCTGTCTAAATCTGTACTGACTGCATGAAAATCGGCCGTGTTTTGACGGCGGACAAAATTTTTATAGCCTGCACACCAGATTTTTTTCGGCCGAAAAGTCGGAAGCATCATGCTAACAAGCCGAAAATCGGCAGATCGGTCGTTGGACGAAAATTCCCTGCCGATTTTCGACGCGTGTGTACGAGGCTATAGACAGTCTACAGAGTCTAGAAATACCCATAGAATACAAGAAAAAATGCAGATGAGGGTGCAACATTCAAAAAAGTGCAATGTGTAAGAGTGAGAAGGCAATAGTTGCTGAGGAACCCAAAATTGGGTAATCTAAGTGACAGAGTTTCTAAAAATTTGTGAGTTAAAGAAAAATAATTTCCATTATTTGGTTATGATCAACCATGCTTAATGATGAGGCTTTTAATAAAACAAGTTGTAGATACTAGAAACTATATATGTAACATACTGAGGAGTACAATTTTTACAGAGTCTGACAGCTTATAATAACTGACTAAACTCAACACTAAATATGAGAGTGATGACTCAAAGGGGATCATTAGCACATATATGTCATGTTTCCATTGTCCCATATCCAACAATATATGTGAACATTTGGTTAGGTCTTGGGAAGTTTGACTCTGACTGGGTATCTGACTCTGTACTATACTGAAAACAACGTTTAACAGTTTTCTTGGGATAAAGTGGGAACCAAGTAGTAATAGTATTCTTTAAATCAATTGTTTCATTGGTCCATTAGCTTTGCTGCCCAGTTCCCTAAAGTACAGGATGTGTTCTGACTAACCCCCTTCCTCTACCATTCTATGTATATAGGATTCACACCAACCAGTAACCTCCTCCATCAGCCTATGCTGGCTTGGGTGACTCCATTTCTCTTTACTGATTCTTGCTGCATGAGGCTACACATTTGTTTAATCTTATTCTCCAATTGAACTGCCCGGTTTGTAATTTCTTTTCTATGCCACAGTTTACATATGCAAAGCACAGAGGCAGCACTCTCAACAGGGAACACACCTCATAGATGAAGGGTGGAGTCCTTTACTTGGTGCTCTGCCTCAAATGGCCTCCAGTCATTAAATACACAGGTGCAAGAAAGATGTAGCCTGAAACTCCAGAATCCCATGAAAATCTTTATTTGCTACATGAAGGTCAAGCTAAAAACAGCTGATGTGTTTCGGCATACAGCCTTGTTCACAGCATATTCACAAAATGAATGGCAGAACTTGTATACTACACACCTCATATGAGGAAAAGCAGTGTCAATAAAACAATTGTTCAATTAAAATAGAAAAAATAAAAAATATGATATGCTGAATGTTTTTTTGGCATTTTAAGCCCACATCCGTTATAAATAGAATCCAGTCCCGCTTTTTGTTGTCATCTGCCATTTTTTTTTTTTTTTATTGTAGCCAGCTTTATAAATATATCTTAGCAAGTGAGTATTTCCTTCAAATTGCCAATCCACCTAATAGTAATTATTTAGCCACAGGGCAAAGGCTAAAATCCCTAACCTATAATGTATCCGTTCTTTGCCATGTGTATCCTTGTTTTCAGCCATATGACTTTCAGGCCATGTTCACACGGCGTACTACAATGTACGCCCATGCAAGGGCCATATTTGCCCACACAGGAATGCACAGGGGTTCAGTGCATCCCCATTCAGGTAGTCTCATTTATGTCAAACTGGACACAGCAGTTGTACTGACTGTGCAGTACCGCGGTCCTGAATGCACACTGTCTTTGAGGTCTAAAATTCACCTCATGTTGGCTCTTATTGGTGCAGATAATGGTAATTATATTAATAACTGTTGATACAGCTTCAAATATTAAGCCTTACATCTGCTGGGCTTAGTCTTCTGCTGTCTTATCTCTTCAGGACTTTAGCTGTTAGATCAACCTTAGAATCTTATGCCTCGTACACACGCATCGATGGTTGGCCGACCGATCATCCGACTTTTGTCCAGAGTGGTGTTTTGTTGGTTGGAATGTGCCTAGACTGCACACAAATTTTCTCGGCCAACAAAAATCTACTTCAGAAGTGATGTCATGTGTTGGTTTACTTTCCGTGTGTTTTTTCTTCTCTGAGCATGCCCAGTCTTGTTCATCAGATTTTTGTCTGCCCAAATCTGTACTGACTGACGGAAAATCGGCCGTTGTGTTGACGGCCAACAAAAATTTTTATAGCCTGCACACCAGATTTTTTTTTCGGCCGAAAAGTCGGAGTCGGTTGTCGGAAGCATCATACTAACAAGCCGAAAAACGGCCGATCGGACGTTGGCCGAAAATTCCCGGCCAATAATCGATGCGTGTGTACGAGGCATTAGTCCTCCTGCTACGGCAGGAGTGTTTCCACTAGGAGTTGCTTTCATAATATTAATAGATGGGGGTTTAAAGATTATATGAACTTTTGTAGTCAAATTGGGAAAACTCCAATATACTATATGTTTGTTATGTGTTCCTACATACACAGCATACCTAAAACAAAACAAAAAAATATATGTATTTTTGTACCTTTTATTTTATTTTACCTTTTTTTTAGGACAGACAGTGTACAGCTGATATGATATTTGCCTCCAGACAGGGTTAAATATGATAACCACAGCTTCCCAACCTCCCTAATAACAAGGAGGACTAAGTAAAAATTTTCCTTATTGCAAGTTCCAGAAAACAGCATCTTTTTGGTAAGCTGAAATTTTTACATTTATTCAAGTTTTATGTGTGCTATGTAAATGGCGACAAGGAACAAATATAAAGTAGGTATCATGCAAAATTGGCAGCAAAAGTGGAAATACCCTTTAAACATCTCTCCACAAAAACTATGGTGTGTTTGAACTCATCAGCATCCACCATGAATTTAAATATCAGTTTTAGGTGAATTAACCCTCTAAAATATATATGTTGGATTTGACTTTGCATATTTATCACAATCATTAAAACTGATCTCCCTGCACAAAATCTTTCACTAACCACTTGAGCTCCTGAAGGTAAACCCCCTTCATGACCAGGCAATTTTTTGCGATACGGCCATGGTTTACTTAACTGACAATTGCGCGGTCGTGCAACCCTTTGCCTAAATAAGTCTTTTTTCCCCACAAATAGAAATTTATTTTGGTGGTATTTGATCATCTCTGCCGTTTTTATTTTTTGCGCTATAAACAAAAAAAAAAAGACAATTAAAAAAAAACAACAACAATATTTCTTACTTTCTGCTATAAAACAAAATTCAATAAAAAAAATGGGAAAAATCTAATTTCCTCCTTTATTTAGGCCAATGTGTATTCTGCTACATGTTTTTGGTATAAAAAAAAAAATCACAATAAGCGTATGTTTATTGGTTTGCGCAAAAGTTATAGTGCCTACAAACTTTGGGATAGATTTACAGAATTTTTTTTTTAGTAATGGCGGCAATCAGCAATTTATAGCAGGACTGCGACTTTGCAATTGGACACTAAGTGACACTTTTTTGGGGACCCGTGACACTAATACAGTGATCAGTGCTAAAAATTTGCACTGTCACTGTACTAATGACACTGGCAGGGAAGGAGTTAACATCAGGGGCGATCAAAGGGTTAAATGTGTTCCTAGGAAGTGATTACTAACTGTGGGGGAGGCAATCTGCCTTTACATCAGCAGACCGCCGTTCTGTCTCTCTTGGTAATGATCGGCAGATCTGGTGGACATGGGGTCCACTGGACCTGCTGATTGGCTCCCACTGTGTCTAAAGACACAGTGTGGAAACAGAGGGAGCGGGTCGGCGGCAGTGCGCGTGCACACCCCAGACCCGGAGCAGCCTTGCCGATATATATATACAGTATACGGTCGGCAAGCACTTAGATAGCCGCAAAGGATATACACTATATGTGTACCAAATGCCTTTGCAAACTCAGTTATCATCTTGTAAATAAACAGTGACAACATTGCTGTGCTGCACAGAGCAGAGGGGTGGGATGGATCCAGCAGGTCCACCCACTACAAACTGCCTGCAGAAAACTTCAGGAAGGGGCGGAGACAAGACCAGTCATTTTGCCCAAGGAGAGAGAGCAACACTGACTGGTCTTTATTACAAGAAGCTTCTGCGCAGAGAAGTCATTTTAAACTGTACTACTGCACAGATCTGGAAGAAATATACAAATCACGCCAAGGTTCAGGAACAAACACCTACACCACTTGTATTTGGACACTATTTGCATATCCTGGAAATCAGCTCTAATAAACCCTATATTTCAGTGAATGCAAACTTCATGCAAACAAATCTGTCAAACACATCTGTGCCTTTTCTAATAACCCCATGGGGTTGATTTACTAAAGACAAAAACACTGTGCATTTTTCAAAGTGCAGTTGCACTCTGCAATAGCAGTTCCTCCAGAGCTTAGTAAATGAGGTAAAGCTTAGTAAATGAGGTACAGCTTCACTTTGCATAGAACCAATCACATGCAGAGAAAAAAAAACAGATTTTTGCTTGAACATGATTGGATGATGGAAGTCAGCAGAGCTTCTGCTCATTTACTAAACTTTGCAAAATAACAGTACCAGGTACTCCAAAGTACACAGTCTATTTGCCTTTAGTAAATCCACCCCCTTGGGCTTTGGCAGTCCTATTTATTTAAAGCTTCCTTTTTTCTAGTGTTTCCTGAGCTAAGTGTTGTTTTAACATGTCACTAGGTTTTAAAGTGGTAGTAAACTGCACCTCAAAAGAAATAAAACCCTGCAAGACAATGGCATAGTGTGCTAACATGCATCACATAGGAGCACATTATGAAATACTTACCTTAGAGCGAAGTCCTCCAGTGGCGCGCTGTAACCGCTGACAGTGTTCCCATCTTCACCCGGTCTTCCTTCCGGGTTCGAGTAGAGCTGCAATGACGTCACTCCCACGCGTTCATGTAGGGAGTTGCGGCACGGGCTCTGAAGAGACGGCAAAGGTATGCCGTCCCTTCAAAGCGCATGCGCTGGTGATGCCACCGGCTGCATGCAGTATGAATATCTCCTAAACAGTGCAAGTTTAGGAGATATTCACTGTACCTACAGGTAAGCTTTATAGGCTTACCTGTAGGTACAAGTAAAAAAAAAAAAAAAATGACTTTACTACCACCTTAGTTATCCCATATGTTCCTGTGCTCTTCATCCCTCTTTCCCCAGAACCTATATGTACAGTCAGGTCCATACATATTGGGACATCAACACAATTCTAATCTTTTTTTTGCTCTATACACCACCACAATGGATTTGAAATGAAACAAACAAGATGTCCTTTAACTGCAGACTTTCAGCTTTAATTTGAGGGTATTTACATCCAAATCAGGTGAACGTTGTAGGAATTACAACAGTTTGTATATGTGCCTCCCACTTTTTAAGGGACCAAAAGTAATGGGACAATTGGCTGCTCAGCTGTTCCATGGCCAGGTGTGTGTTATTCCCTCATTATCCCATTTACAAGGAGCAGATAAAAGGTCCAGAGTTCAGAGTACTGTATATATATATATATATATATATATATATATACATATATATATACATATATATATATAAATATACTGTTTTCCCCCTCTATTGGTTGAACTAGATGGATTTGTGTCTTTTTTCAGCCAGACTACTAACTATGTAATTCATTGGCAGGAAACCTTGTCTAACTAGCTCTCACTGTTAGCAAATAATTTTATTTAGCACTGTCGAATCCATCTGTGGCCTGCCTTATGGGTTTGTTATATGTGCTTGGCTGCATTGTTGGTACATTTTTACATCTGTCTGAAATGGCTCACACTGTCCTCACACTGTCCTGTAACAGGAGATCATAACCTTATTAACTGCCATTTTATTTGCAACACTTTACTAATCAAAGTGTTGCAAATGAGACAACTGTCAACAAGGAGGTTAATCACATGGTACTGAGTACAAATCCCCTGGGCGCAGGAACACCATTACAAAGTGTTAGTATAGGGTATTGATTTCTAAATGGCTAAGGGTTCGTTTTCAAAAGATATTTTGAATCAGCATCTTGACAAATGCCTCATTGAAATCAATATGCTGCAAATGATGTGATTGTCAACAAAAGATTAACGCAAACAATTTGATATTCCCTTACTAGTTTAGCCCATAATAGTTTCTTCCTGATTACAGCCAGGTGGTAATACATCTGCAGTGTGGTTTTAATGAATGGCACAGTTACTCCAATAGACTTGTCTGTACTAGCAGAGTAAAACTAGGTCATCCCAAGTAAGATTTCTAAACTGAATATTTAAGATGTGAAGATATGACACCATTAACTTTACTTAAAAAGTGGAAATGTCTTCTTTCTGTTCCTAGACAAATTACATGTATTAAACTTCTCTATTTATAAGGAATGGGTCAAGTCCAGGAACATTAATCTTTCTCGGTTCACTTCAATTAGATCCATGTACTGGGAACATTCCCCGAATGTATAACCAAAGAATGTTTTTGCTAACTGGATTAAGCAAATAGTAATAGCAATGAGCGCCAGTGGAGATGTGCTGGTAATTCTGGTCAATCCCATTTATTGTCTATTGGAAATAACGGAAAATTGATATCAAATACTTACCGTAATTTTCCTTTCCTGATGGACTCCATGGCAGCATACGTTTGGGTAGGCCCCGCCTCCTCTCCTACCTCATAGGACCCCACTCCCATAAATCTTTGCTCCCTTTCAGCATCAGTGTTCTGTAACTAGCCTACTCAGGAATTGGGAGGGGACTCCTGCTGCCATGGAGTCCATCAGGAAAGGAAAATTACGGTAAGTATTTGATATCAATTTTCCGTTTTCCTGACAGACTCCATGGCAGCATACGTTTGGGAAATAACTCGCTATACACTCCCGGGTGGGAAGATGCTGAACAAAGAAAACTTTAATTGGCACTGTCAACTGACAAGACTTGAACGCCAAAATTAACGGAAGACAAAGCAGCAGGTTCAAAACAATAATGGGAAAGAAAAGTATTAACAGATGACCAAGATGCTGCCTTGCAGATCACGTCAGGTGCGACGTGCTTGGAAGCTGCCCAAGACGTAGCGACACTTCTTGTAGAGTGAGCTGTAATCGCCTCTGGAGGAGCCAAGCCCTTTGCTCTATACGCCCATTGGATAGCCTGAACAATCCACACAGCCACTGCTCTGGAAGATGCACGCATTCCCTTCTTTTTGCCATGTAGCAGAACGAAAAGGAAGTCCGATTGGCGGAAGGAGGATGTGGCCTCCAGATATTGACTTAGAGTTTTGCCCACGTCTAGAGGATGGACTGAAGAATTCTCATCAGTTCTGAAGGTGGGAAGAACTATCTCAGCATTTTCGTGGAAGACAGAGGTCACTTTTGGATTTGACCCTAGCATAGGGATAAGGACCACCCTGTCTTGAAAAAAGGTCAAAAAAGGTTCTTTGTGACCCAGATTGTGTATCTCGGAGACCCTCTTAGCAGAGGAAATAGCCACCAAAAATGCTGTTTTCAACGTAAGTTCCTTGACAGACATGGAAGCAACATCCTTTGAAGAAAAAAAGTCCAAAACTAAAGGAAGATCCCATTTTGGGAATCTTGGCCTTCTCTGAGGCCTAAGCCTGACTGCTCCCCTAAAAAATTGCTGGATCAGATGATGACTTGCCCACTGAATTCCGGTAAAGGCTGAAATGGCGGATACTTGCACCCGGAGAGAACTAACCGAGAGGGGCAGATCCAGACCAGACTGCAAAAAACTTAAAATCTGCTGAACAGTAGGTGTACCTACTGGACCTGACCCCTGGGCCTGATGACTCATGAACCTGGCCCATATCCTTTCATATACCCTGTTGGTGCTGGGCCTTCTTGAACTCATGAGAGTCGGAATCACCTCCTCTGGACATCCGAGAGCTTCCAACCTCCCCCTCTCAAAAACCAAGCCCTGAGGTGCAGCCGTGCAGGGCATGGGTGCAGAGTAGGACCCTGAGACAGAAGGTCCAACCTGAGAGGTAGAGGGATTGGATCCCTGAAGCTCAGAAGGGACAGCAGGGGAAACCATGGCCTGTTGGGCCAGAAGGGGATTATTGCCACGATCTCTACTTCCTCCATCTTCAGTCTCCGCAGGAATTGGAGTACTATTGGCACTGGTGGAAAGGCATAAGCAGACTGGAAGTTCCACCTGTCCGTGAGGGCATCCACTCCGAAAGCTTGAGGATCTCTGAATCTCGTGTAGTACTTCCGAAGCTTCCTGTTGCGTGGACTCGCAAACAGATCCACTTCGGGTGAAATCCCCAGAGATAACACCCAGTTGAACACCTCTTGGTGGAGGGACCACTCGTTGTTGTCTAGTTGGAAACGAGATAGGAAGTCTGCCTCCACATTCAACACTCCCGGGACAAAGACCGCTGAGAGATTGGCCAGATGATGCTGAGCCCATGTCATGATCGGTTCTGTTTCTTGGAGGAGAGACATACTGCGTGTTCCTCCCTGCCTCTTGACATAAGCCACTGCCGTGGTGTTGTCCATCCTTAACAGCACTGAAGCCCCCTGTGTTAGATGGTGAAAAGCCTGGAGTGCTTTGAGGGCGGCTCGAAGTTCTAGAACGTTGGACACTACTCCATGACCTGGGAAGTTCCATCTGCCTTGTGCCACTTCGGTCAGACAGTGGGCTCCCCAACCAGTATTGCTGGCATCGGAGGTTATCGTTACCCAGGAAATCGGAGCGATTGAGTGGCAGTTGGTCAGATTTGTACGGCGTAACCACCAGGGAAGGCATCCCTTCATGAATGGAGTCAGGTGAATAACCTGTGACAAATTCTCCGTCGTCCACTGTTGGAGAAACCCCTTCTGGAAGGGTCTCAGCTTCCACATAGCCCACTTCACCATAGGCGAGGTGGCTACAAGCGTCCCTACTACCTTTAGACACTGGCGAGCAGTGAGACGAGAGGCAGCGAGAGCGTGAGACACCCTGCTCTGGACTACAGGAATTTTCTCTTCTGGCAGGGAAATGGTGCACTTCACCGTGTTGAACAGTGCCCCGAGAAACACCAGCGACTGCGTAGGCACCAGATGGCTCTTTTCTAGATTCAGAATCCAACCGAATTCCTGAAGCGTAGATGTCACTTGCTCCAGATGTAAGAGTAACTGATGCTTGTCCTGGGACAGAAGGAGGAGATCGTCCAGATAATGATGCAATCTGATGCCTCTGGTCCTGATGAGAGCAACAACTGCCAGCAAGGTCTTCGAGAACGTGCGAGGCGAAGTTGAGAGCCCGAAGGGAAGACACGTAAATTGCATGTGAGCACGACCTACAGCAAACCGGAGGAACTGATGGTACTCTTTTGCCACAGGAACGTGGAAGTATGCGTCTTTTAGGTCGATCGATGCCAACCAATCTCCTGGGAGAATCGAATGTTGAATGGTGACTAGGGACTCCATTTTGAACTTTTCTTGATGGATCGACCTGTTGAGATAAGTGAGGTCTATTACCGGACGCCAGGTGCCGTTCTTCTTCTGGACGAGAAACAGAGGTGAATAGACTCCGAAACCTCGTTCTGCCTCGGGAACTGGCACAACAGCTCGCTGAACCAGTAAGGAGTCCACGTAGGCAAGAAGAATCTTCTTTTTCTCTGCCGAAGGAGGAAGTGAGGTTGCGACAAACCTGGGTTTGGGAACGTTGTCGAACACCCACGAATGTCCCTGGGACACGATGTTTAACACCCAGGGATCCTGAATCGAGGCCGCCCAGACATCCCGAAATTGGAGCAACCTGGCCCCCACCGGGAAGGCCTGGACGGGCCCAACCTCAAAAGGATTTGGTGGCCTCCCGGTCACCGGACGAAGAGCCTTTAGAGCCTTTCTGGAAGGTGGATTGCCTTGACTTCCAACCTCTTCCGTAGGACTTGCCTGGTTTGTAGCTGCGTGCTTCCCTGGCATGATTGGCAGTTTGTCTTCTCGGGAAAGAGCGCTTCTGAGCGCCTGGGCGTTTATCCTGAGGGAGGAAACCAGATTTTCCACCCGTGGCCCGAGTTATGGCTGCATCCAACTTGTTCCCAAAGAGGGAAGAACCCTCAAAGGGAATTCGGCACCACGCCTGTTTGGAAGCAGCATCAGCAACCCAAGGCCTAAGCCAAAGGGCGCGTTTGGCCGTAACCGAAGCCAGCATAACTCGAGCCAAAAGGCGAATGGTGTCTAGAGACGCCTCCCCCAGAAAACCCGCAGCCATCTTCAGCTCCTGGATTGGGGAGCTCTGGAGCACTTCCTCCGAAACTCCTCCAAGGGTACCCTCGAGGGCATTAATCCAGACTTCCATGGCCTTTGAAATCGTAGCCAAAGCCAAAGCTGGCTTACAGGCCATGCCGGCCGAAAGATATGCTCGTTTAAGATCAGCGTCGATCCTCCTATCCAACGGATCCCTAAAAGAGGCTGTATCCTCCATTGGAAGGGTGACATGCTTGACCAAACGCATCACCGCTGCATCCACACTTGGGGAAGATTCCAGATACTTCACCTTATCTTGTTTAAATGGATACAGCTTCGCCATTTTTGTGGTCAGAGAATTTTTCCTTTCCACTTTGCTCCACTCTTCTGTAATTATATCTCCCAGTTCCCCTAGAAATGGGAAGTCCAAGCGCTCTTTGCATAGCTGCTTGAAGTATTTTCGCTGTTTTGGGGAGGAGACAGCTGGATCCTCCCATTCAAGAGCTTCTCTCACCGCCTTCACAAGAGAGGAGACCTGGCCGAACTCAAATCCTGAACCGGAGTCATCTGAATCAGATTCGGACTCTGACGGAAGGATAGAAGGATGGCTGGGTTGAGAGGACTCAAAAGGATCCTGAACCAGAAGATCTCTTTCCGGAGAGCGGGATGGTCCTGCAGAAGTACTTGGCTTTTGTAACCCAGCTAAAGAGTCTTTGAGGACTCTGCACACAACCTCCTCAATATGATGGTCCGACTTCTCCCTTTCACCCGTGGCTTTGGTATAACAGGGTTTACACAGCAGAGATGTATAGTAACGAAGTAGAACTACTTAAGTACTGTACTTAAGTACCGAAATGCGGTATCTGTACTTTCCTAGAGTAGAATTTTTTTCTCCTACTTCTACTTTTACTTCACTACATTTTTTCGATGATTTCGATACTTCTACTCAAGTATTTTTTTTTTTTGTGCTGCATAGTTACTCGTTACTTTTAAAAAAATTACCACTGCCAGAACAGTAGATGGCAGGTTGCATAAAGCTCAAAAAAATGTGTATAATGTCATTTGTAAATCAGCGCATAGGAAAATAAAGGCTGTGTATAATAAAAGCTGCTATACCAAATCTTTCCAATAAAAAGAAAATATGAAACAAACAAATAAATGGTGCTACAGCGCTTAAAGTGCATCAAGAAACTACTAACGAACACAGGTTAATCATTTGAATAAATCATTTGAAATAATAAAAAACAATATGATGTTCAAACTTTTGACTTCTTTCTTTAATAACTACATAACACAGTACTTCTACTTCTACTTTCAGTACTTGAGTAGAATTTTTTTTTCAAAACTACTGGTACTTTTTACTTTTAGTACTTAAGTAGCAAATTTTTTGAAAAAACTACTTGCAATACTTAAGTAAAAAAAATGTTGAATACTTTAGTACTTCTACTTAAGTAACCTTTTCTGCGAGCACTTCCACTTCTACTCAAGTCACTTTTTGATCGAGCACTTGTACTTTTACTCAAGTAGAAATTTCGAGTACTTTATACAAGTCTGTTACACAGAGAGGAGCCATCAGTTACTATGGTACCACAACCCCAGCATTTCTTGCCATGCGGGTGCTCTGAACGGCCATGATGTGTTGAACCAGAAGATTTGCCATCACGTCCCCTATTGTGGGGGGAACTGCGTCTGGACCTAGACGAGGAGTGCCGGTGATGCGACTTAGAATGTCTGTCTTCGCTGCGTGCGCTAGGCTGGTGTTCAGACCTGGAAGAGCTGGGGACAGACACATGCAGCGATATGTAAGGGAAAGACACAAAAAACCTCCCCCCCCCCCCCTTCAATGCCCAGCACATACCTGGTATGAGCGGGCTGGCCACTAGGGGGTGGAGAAGCGTCCATATCGAAGCAACCGAGGGAGCGAAGAAACTCTTCACCACTATGCAAAAGGTAAATACATAGAGCTAAGCCTAAGCATGAATCAAAGAAACTGCCAAAAAGCCTATTAAGAGTACAAATCTTACCTTACAAAACGACAGTCAGAGTCTGGGGGAGGCTGTATGTGTATGCCGACCTTCCCACCAGCTCTGACATACTGAGGGATTTAAATATGCCGCCTCGCGGCCGCCGAACGCTACCGCGCATGCGCGAGTGACGTCACGCGTCACTCCCGCGCATGCGCACCGAATCTAGTGCCCGGCGGCTACTGCGCATGTGCAGAAGCGCCGCGCAACCCGGAAGCGGCAGCCGCGATCGCGGCCGCGGCAGGACCGGGAGCCACCGGACTATACAGAGAAGAAAAACACGGCAGACAACAGCAGCAGTAAGTAAAAACGGCCTGACATATACTTAAACAATACCACAGACTAGCACACAAAAGGCACAACCAAAAGAAATAAACAAATAAAAAAGGTCCCATCACAGGGCTTACCACCCTGCCCAAGCAGAGAAGGGTCCCAGAGGCACACCACCGGACTGTGTCTTCAGGCAAAGATAGGCCACCCGTGGCAGCAGGGCTCTCTCGGCCAGACCACAGCGATCCTGCTGAGGGTCTCTTCCATTGCCCCCTCCATACCCTGCTAATTTTCCTTTCCTGATGGACTCCATGGCAGCATACGTTTGGGTAGGCCCCGCCTCCTCTCCTACCTCATAGGACCCCACTCCCATAAATCTTTGCTCCCTTTCAGCATCAGTGTTCTGTAACTAGCCTACTCAGGAATTGGGAGGGGACTCCTGCTGCCATGGAGTCCATCAGGAAAGGAAAATTACGGTAAGTATTTGATATCAATTTTCCGTTTTCCTGACAGACTCCATGGCAGCATACGTTTGGGAAATAACTCGCTATACACTCCCGGGTGGGAAGATGCTGAACAAAGAAAACTTTAATTGGCACTGTCAACTGACAAGACTTGAACGCCAAAATTAACGGAAGACAAAGCAGCAGGTTCAAAACAATAATGGGAAAGAAAAGTATTAACAGATGACCAAGATGCTGCCTTGCAGATCACGTCAGGTGCGACGTGCTTGGAAGCTGCCCAAGACGTAGCGACACTTCTTGTAGAGTGAGCTGTAATCGCCTCTGGAGGAGCCAAGCCCTTTGCTCTATACGCCCATTGGATAGCCTGAACAATCCACACAGCCACTGCTCTGGAAGATGCACGCATTCCCTTCTTTTTGCCATGTAGCAGAACGAAAAGGAAGTCCGATTGGCGGAAGGAGGATGTGGCCTCCAGATATTGACTTAGAGTTTTGCCCACGTCTAGAGGATGGACTGAAGAATTCTCATCAGTTCTGAAGGTGGGAAGAACTATCTCAGCATTTTCGTGGAAGACAGAGGTCACTTTTGGATTTGACCCTAGCATAGGGATAAGGACCACCCTGTCTTGAAAAAAGGTCAAAAAAGGTTCTTTGTGACCCAGATTGTGTATCTCGGAGACCCTCTTAGCAGAGGAAATAGCCACCAAAAATGCTGTTTTCAACGTAAGTTCCTTGACAGACATGGAAGCAACATCCTT
The DNA here is from genome assembly GCF_965119305.1 of Pelophylax lessonae. Classification (NCBI taxonomy): domain Eukaryota; kingdom Metazoa; phylum Chordata; class Amphibia; order Anura; family Ranidae; genus Pelophylax; species Pelophylax lessonae. The sequence continues at coordinate 151,457,183 of NC_138772.1, forward strand.
TGAAGAAAAAAAGTCCAAAACTAAAGGAAGATCCCATTTTGGGAATCTTGGCCTTCTCTGAGGCCTAAGCCTGACTGCTCCCCTAAAAAATTGCTGGATCAGATGATGACTTGCCCACTGAATTCCGGTAAAGGCTGAAATGGCGGATACTTGCACCCGGAGAGAACTAACCGAGAGGGGCAGATCCAGACCAGACTGCAAAAAACTTAAAATCTGCTGAACAGTAGGTGTACCTACTGGACCTGACCCCTGGGCCTGATGACTCATGAACCTGGCCCATATCCTTTCATATACCCTGTTGGTGCTGGGCCTTCTTGAACTCATGAGAGTCGGAATCACCTCCTCTGGACATCCGAGAGCTTCCAACCTCCCCCTCTCAAAAACCAAGCCCTGAGGTGCAGCCGTGCAGGGCATGGGTGCAGAGTAGGACCCTGAGACAGAAGGTCCAACCTGAGAGGTAGAGGGATTGGATCCCTGAAGCTCAGAAGGGACAGCAGGGGAAACCATGGCCTGTTGGGCCAGAAGGGGATTATTGCCACGATCTCTACTTCCTCCATCTTCAGTCTCCGCAGGAATTGGAGTACTATTGGCACTGGTGGAAAGGCATAAGCAGACTGGAAGTTCCACCTGTCCGTGAGGGCATCCACTCCGAAAGCTTGAGGATCTCTGAATCTCGTGTAGTACTTCCGAAGCTTCCTGTTGCGTGGACTCGCAAACAGATCCACTTCGGGTGAAATCCCCAGAGATAACACCCAGTTGAACACCTCTTGGTGGAGGGACCACTCGTTGTTGTCTAGTTGGAAACGAGATAGGAAGTCTGCCTCCACATTCAACACTCCCGGGACAAAGACCGCTGAGAGATTGGCCAGATGATGCTGAGCCCATGTCATGATCGGTTCTGTTTCTTGGAGGAGAGACATACTGCGTGTTCCTCCCTGCCTCTTGACATAAGCCACTGCCGTGGTGTTGTCCATCCTTAACAGCACTGAAGCCCCCTGTGTTAGATGGTGAAAAGCCTGGAGTGCTTTGAGGGCGGCTCGAAGTTCTAGAACGTTGGACACTACTCCATGACCTGGGAAGTTCCATCTGCCTTGTGCCACTTCGGTCAGACAGTGGGCTCCCCAACCAGTATTGCTGGCATCGGAGGTTATCGTTACCCAGGAAATCGGAGCGATTGAGTGGCAGTTGGTCAGATTTGTACGGCGTAACCACCAGGGAAGGCATCCCTTCATGAATGGAGTCAGGTGAATAACCTGTGACAAATTTTCCGTCGTCCACTGTTGGAGAAACCCCTTCTGGAAGGGTCTCAGCTTCCACATAGCCCACTTCACCATAGGCGAGGTGGCTACAAGCGTCCCTACTACCTTTAGACACTGGCGAGCAGTGAGACGAGAGGCAGCGAGAGCGTGAGACACCCTGCTCTGGACTACAGGAATTTTCTCTTCTGGCAGGGAAATGGTGCACTTCACCGTGTTGAACAGTGCCCCGAGAAACACCAGCGACTGCGTAGGCACCAGATGGCTCTTTTCTAGATTCAGAATCCAACCGAATTCCTGAAGCGTAGATGTCACTTGCTCCAGATGTAAGAGTAACTGATGCTTGTCCTGGGACAGAAGGAGGAGATCGTCCAGATAATGATGCAATCTGATGCCTCTGGTCCTGATGAGAGCAACAACTGCCAGCAAGGTCTTCGAGAACGTGCGAGGCGAAGTTGAGAGCCCGAAGGGAAGACACGTAAATTGCATGTGAGCACGACCTACAGCAAACCGGAGGAACTGATGGTACTCTTTTGCCACAGGAACGTGGAAGTATGCGTCTTTTAGGTCGATCGATGCCAACCAATCTCCTGGGAGAATCGAATGTTGAATGGTGACTAGGGACTCCATTTTGAACTTTTCTTGATGGATCGACCTGTTGAGATAAGTGAGGTCTATTACCGGACGCCAGGTGCCGTTCTTCTTCTGGACGAGAAACAGAGGTGAATAGACTCCGAAACCTCGTTCTGCCTCGGGAACTGGCACAACAGCTCGCTGAACCAGTAAGGAGTCCACGTAGGCAAGAAGAATCTTCTTTTTCTCTGCCGAAGGAGGAAGTGAGGTTGCGACAAACCTGGGTTTGGGAACGTTGTCGAACGCCCACGAATGTCCCTGGGACACGATGTTTAACACCCAGGGATCCTGAATCGAGGCCGCCCAGACATCCCGAAATTGGAGCAACCTGGCCCCCACCGGGAAGGCCTGGACGGGCCCAACCTCAAAAGGATTTGGTGGCCTCCCGGTCACCGGACGAAGAGCCTTTAGAGCCTTTCTGGAAGGTGGATTGCCTTGACTTCCAACCTCTTCCGTAGGACTTGCCTGGTTTGTAGCTGCGTGCTTCCCTGGCATGATTGGCAGTTTGTCTTCTCGGGAAAGAGCGCTTCTGAGCGCCTGGGCGTTTATCCTGAGGGAGGAAACCAGATTTTCCACCCGTGGCCCGAGTTATGGCTGCATCCAACTTGTTCCCAAAGAGGGAAGAACCCTCAAAGGGAATTCGGCACCACGCCTGTTTGGAAGCAGCATCAGCAACCCAAGGCCTAAGCCAAAGGGCGCGTTTGGCCGTAACCGAAGCCAGCATAACTCGAGCCAAAAGGCGAATGGTGTCTAGAGACGCCTCCCCCAGAAAACCCGCAGCCATCTTCAGCTCCTGGATTGGGGAGCTCTGGAGCACTTCCTCCGAAACTCCTCCAAGGGTACCCTCGAGGGCATTAATCCAGACTTCCATGGCCTTTGAAATCGTAGCCAAAGCCAAAGCTGGCTTACAGGCCATGCCGGCCGAAAGATATGCTCGTTTAAGATCAGCGTCGATCCTCCTATCCAACGGATCCCTAAAAGAGGCTGTATCCTCCATTGGAAGGGTGACATGCTTGACCAAACGCATCACCGCTGCATCCACACTTGGGGAAGATTCCAGATACTTCACCTTATCTTGTTTAAATGGATACAGCTTCGCCATTTTTGTGGTCAGAGAATTTTTCCTTTCCACTTTGCTCCACTCTTCTGTAATTATATCTCCCAGTTCCCCTAGAAATGGGAAGTCCAAGCGCTCTTTGCATAGCTGCTTGAAGTATTTTCGCTGTTTTGGGGAGGAGACAGCTGGATCCTCCCATTCAAGAGCTTCTCTCACCGCCTTCACAAGAGAGGAGACCTGGCCGAACTCAAATCCTGAACCGGAGTCATCTGAATCAGATTCGGACTCTGACGGAAGGATAGAAGGATGGCTGGGTTGAGAGGACTCAAAAGGATCCTGAACCAGAAGATCTCTTTCCGGAGAGCGGGATGGTCCTGCAGAAGTACTTGGCTTTTGTAACCCAGCTAAAGAGTCTTTGAGGACTCTGCGCACAACCTCCTCAATATGATGGTCCGACTTCTCCCTTTCACCCGTGGCTTGGGTATAACAGGGTTTACACAGCAGAGATGTATAGTAACGAAGTAGAACTACTTAAGTACTGTACTTAAGTACCGAAATGCGGTATCTGTACTTTCCTAGAGTAGAATTTTTTTCTCCTACTTCTACTTTTACTTCACTACATTTTTTCGATGATTTCGATACTTCTACTCAAGTATTTTTTTTTTGTGCTGCATAGTTACTCGTTACTTTTAAAAAAATTACCACTGCCAGAACAGTAGATGGCAGGTTGCATAAAGCTCAAAAAAATGTGTATAATGTCATTTGTAAATCAGCGCATAGGAAAATAAAGGCTGTGTATAATAAAAGCTGCTATACCAAATCTTTCCAATAAAAAGAAAATATGAAACAAACAAATAAATGGTGCTACAGCGCTTAAAGTGCATCAAGAAACTACTAACAAACACAGGTTAATCATTTGAATAAATCATTTGAAATAATAAAAAACAATATGATGTTCAAACTTTTGACTTCTTTCTTTAATAACTACATAACACAGTACTTCTACTTCTACTTTCAGTACTTGAGTAGAATTTTTTTTTCAAAACTACTGGTACTTTTTACTTTTAGTACTTAAGTAGCAAATTTTTTGAAAAAACTACTTGCAATACTTAAGTAAAAAAAATGTTGAATACTTTAGTACTTCTACTTAAGTAACTTTTTCTGCGAGCACTTCCACTTCTACTCAAGTCACTTTTTGATCGAGCACTTGTACTTTTACTCAAGTAGAAATTTCGAGTACTTTATACAAGTCTGTTACACAGAGAGGAGCCATCAGTTACTATGGTACCACAACCCCAGCATTTCTTGCCATGCGGGTGCTCTGAACGGCCATGATGTGTTGAACCAGAAGATTTGCCATCACGTCCCCTATTGTGGGGGGAACTGCGTCTGGACCTAGACGAGGAGTGCCGGTGATGCGACTTAGAATGTCTGTCTTCGCTGCGTGCGCTAGGCTGGTGTTCAGACCTGGAAGAGCTGGGGACAGACACATGCAGCGATATGTAAGGGAAAGACACAAAAAACCTCCCCCCCCCCCTTCAATGCCCAGCACATACCTGGTATGAGCGGGCTGGCCACTAGGGGGTGGAGAAGCGTCCATATCGAAGCAACCGAGGGAGCGAAGAAACTCTTCACCACTATGCAAAAGGTAAATACATAGAGCTAAGCCTAAGCATGAATCAAAGAAACTGCCAAAAAGCCTATTAAGAGTACAAATCTTACCTTACAAAACGACAGTCAGAGTCTGGGGGAGGCTGTATGTGTATGCCGACCTTCCCACCAGCTCTGACATACTGAGGGATTTAAATATGCCGCCTCGCGGCCGCCGAACGCTACCGCGCATGCGCGAGTGACGTCACGCGTCACTCCCGCGCATGCGCACCGAATCTAGTGCCCGGCGGCTACTGCGCATGTGCAGAAGCGCCGCGCAACCCGGAAGCGGCAGCCGCGATCGCGGCCGCGGCAGGACCGGGAGCCACCGGACTATACAGAGAAGAAAAACACGGCAGACAACAGCAGCAGTAAGTAAAAACGGCCTGACATATACTTAAACAATACCACAGACTAGCACACAAAAGGCACAACCAAAAGAAATAAACAAATAAAAAAGGTCCCATCACAGGGCTTACCACCCTGCCCAAGCAGAGAAGGGTCCCAGAGGCACACCACCGGACTGTGTCTTCAGGCAAAGATAGGCCACCCGTGGCAGCAGGGCTCTCTCGGCCAGACCACAGCGATCCTGCTGAGGGTCTCTTCCATTGCCCCCTCCATACCCTGCTAATTTTCCTTTCCTGATGGACTCCATGGCAGCATACGTTTGGGTAGGCCCCGCCTCCTCTCCTACCTCATAGGACCCCACTCCCATAAATCTTTGCTCCCTTTCAGCATCAGTGTTCTGTAACTAGCCTACTCAGGAATTGGGAGGGGACTCCTGCTGCCATGGAGTCCATCAGGAAAGGAAAATTACGGTAAGTATTTGATATCAATTTTCCGTTTTCCTGACAGACTCCATGGCAGCATACGTTTGGGAAATAACTCGCTATACACTCCCGGGTGGGAAGATGCTGAACAAAGAAAACTTTAATTGGCACTGTCAACTGACAAGACTTGAACGCCAAAATTAACGGAAGACAAAGCAGCAGGTTCAAAACAATAATGGGAAAGAAAAGTATTAACAGATGACCAAGATGCTGCCTTGCAGATCACGTCAGGTGCGACGTGCTTGGAAGCTGCCCAAGACGTAGCGACACTTCTTGTAGAGTGAGCTGTAATCGCCTCTGGAGGAGCCAAGCCCTTTGCTCTATACGCCCATTGGATAGCCTGAACAATCCACACAGCCACTGCTCTGGAAGATGCACGCATTCCCTTCTTTTTGCCATGTAGCAGAACGAAAAGGAAGTCCGATTGGCGGAAGGAGGATGTGGCCTCCAGATATTGACTTAGAGTTTTGCCCACGTCTAGAGGATGGACTGAAGAATTCTCATCAGTTCTGAAGGTGGGAAGAACTATCTCAGCATTTTCGTGGAAGACAGAGGTCACTTTTGGATTTGACCCTAGCATAGGGATAAGGACCACCCTGTCTTGAAAAAAGGTCAAAAAAGGTTCTTTGTGACCCAGATTGTGTATCTCGGAGACCCTCTTAGCAGAGGAAATAGCCACCAAAAATGCTGTTTTCAACGTAAGTTCCTTGACAGACATGGAAGCAACATCCTTTGAAGAAAAAAAGTCCAAAACTAAAGGAAGATCCCATTTTGGGAATCTTGGCCTTCTCTGAGGCCTAAGCCTGACTGCTCCCCTAAAAAATTGCTGGATCAGATGATGACTTGCCCACTGAATTCCGGTAAAGGCTGAAATGGCGGATACTTGCACCCGGAGAGAACTAACCGAGAGGGGCAGATCCAGACCAGACTGCAAAAAACTTAAAATCTGCTGAACAGTAGGTGTACCTACTGGACCTGACCCCTGGGCCTGATGACTCATGAACCTGGCCCATATCCTTTCATATACCCTGTTGGTGCTGGGCCTTCTTGAACTCATGAGAGTCGGAATCACCTCCTCTGGACATCCGAGAGCTTCCAACCTCCCCCTCTCAAAAACCAAGCCCTGAGGTGCAGCCGTGCAGGGCATGGGTGCAGAGTAGGACCCTGAGACAGAAGGTCCAACCTGAGAGGTAGAGGGATTGGATCCCTGAAGCTCAGAAGGGACAGCAGGGGAAACCATGGCCTGTTGGGCCAGAAGGGGATTATTGCCACGATCTCTACTTCCTCCATCTTCAGTCTCCGCAGGAATTGGAGTACTATTGGCACTGGTGGAAAGGCATAAGCAGACTGGAAGTTCCACCTGTCCGTGAGGGCATCCACTCCGAAAGCTTGAGGATCTCTGAATCTCGTGTAGTACTTCCGAAGCTTCCTGTTGCGTGGACTCGCAAACAGATCCACTTCGGGTGAAATCCCCAGAGATAACACCCAGTTGAACACCTCTTGGTGGAGGGACCACTCGTTGTTGTCTAGTTGGAAACGAGATAGGAAGTCTGCCTCCACATTCAACACTCCCGGGACAAAGACCGCTGAGAGATTGGCCAGATGATGCTGAGCCCATGTCATGATCGGTTCTGTTTCTTGGAGGAGAGACATACTGCGTGTTCCTCCCTGCCTCTTGACATAAGCCACTGCCGTGGTGTTGTCCATCCTTAACAGCACTGAAGCCCCCTGTGTTAGATGGTGAAAAGCCTGGAGTGCTTTGAAGGCGGCTCGAAGTTCTAGAACGTTGGACACTACTCCATGACCTGGGAAGTTCCATCTGCCTTGTGCCACTTCGGTCAGACAGTGGGCTCCCCAACCAATATTGCTGGCATCGGAGGTTATCGTTACCCAGGAAATCGGAGCGATTGAGTGGCAGTTGGTCAGATTTGTACGGCGTAACCACCAGGGAAGGCATCCCTTCATGAATGGAGTCAGGTGAATAACCTGTGACAAATTCTCCGTCGTCCACTGTTGGAGAAACCCCTTCTGGAAGGGTCTCAGCTTCCACATAGCCCACTTCACCATAGGCGAGGTGGCTACAAGCGTCCCTACTACCTTTAGACACTGGCGAGCAGTGAGACGAGAGGCAGCGAGAGCGTGAGACACCCTGCTCTGGACTACAGGAATTTTCTCTTCTGGCAGGGAAATGGTGCACTTCACCGTGTTGAACAGTGCCCCGAGAAACACCAGCGACTGCGTAGGCACCAGATGGCTCTTTTCTAGATTCAGAATCCAACCGAATTCCTGAAGCGTAGATGTCACTTGCTCCAGATGTAAGAGTAACTGATGCTTGTCCTGGGACAGAAGGAGGAGATCGTCCAGATAATGATGCAATCTGATGCCTCTGGTCCTGATGAGAGCAACAACTGCCAGCAAGGTCTTCGAGAACGTGCGAGGCGAAGTTGAGAGCCCGAAGGGAAGACACGTAAATTGCATGTGAGCACGACCTACAGCAAACCGGAGGAACTGATGGTACTCTTTTGCCACAGGAACGTGGAAGTATGCGTCTTTTAGGTCGATCGATGCCAACCAATCTCCTGGGAGAATCGAATGTTGAATGGTGACTAGGGACTCCATTTTGAACTTTTCTTGATGGATCGACCTGTTGAGATAAGTGAGGTCTATTACCGGACGCCAGGTGCCGTTCTTCTTCTGGACGAGAAACAGAGGTGAATAGACTCCGAAACCTCGTTCTGCCTCGGGAACTGGCACAACAGCTCGCTGAACCAGTAAGGAGTCCACGTAGGCAAGAAGAATCTTCTTTTTCTCTGCCGAAGGAGGAAGTGAGGTTGCGACAAACCTGGGTTTGGGAACGTTGTCGAACGCCCACGAATGTCCCTGGGACACGATGTTTAACACCCAGGGATCCTGAATCGAGGCCGCCCAGACATCCCGAAATTGGAGCAACCTGGCCCCCACCGGGAAGGCCTGGACGGGCCCAACCTCAAAAGGATTTGGTGGCCTCCCGGTCACCGGACGAAGAGCCTTTAGAGCCTTTCTGGAAGGTGGATTGCCTTGACTTCCAACCTCTTCCGTAGGACTTGCCTGGTTTGTAGCTGCGTGCTTCCCTGGCATGATTGGCAGTTTGTCTTCTCGGGAAAGAGCGCTTCTGAGCGCCTGGGCGTTTATCCTGAGGGAGGAAACCAGATTTTCCACCCGTGGCCCGAGTTATGGCTGCATCCAACTTGTTCCCAAAGAGGGAAGAACCCTCAAAGGGAATTCGGCACCACGCCTGTTTGGAAGCAGCATCAGCAACCCAAGGCCTAAGCCAAAGGGCGCGTTTGGCCGTAACCGAAGCCAGCATAACTCGAGCCAAAAGGCGAATGGTGTCTAGAGACGCCTCCCCCAGAAAACCCGCAGCCATCTTCAGCTCCTGGATTGGGGAGCTCTGGAGCACTTCCTCCGAAACTCCTCCAAGGGTACCCTCGAGGGCATTAATCCAGACTTCCATGGCCTTTGAAATCGTAGCCAAAGCCAAAGCTGGCTTACAGGCCATGCCGGCCGAAAGATATGCTCGTTTAAGATCAGCGTCGATCCTCCTATCCAACGGATCCCTAAAAGAGGCTGTATCCTCCATTGGAAGGGTGACATGCTTGACCAAACGCATCACCGCTGCATCCACACTTGGGGAAGATTCCAGATACTTCACCTTATCTTGTTTAAATGGATACAGCTTCGCCATTTTTGTGGTCAGAGAATTTTTCCTTTCCACTTTGCTCCACTCTTCTGTAATTATATCTCCCAGTTCCCCTAGAAATGGGAAGTCCAAGCGCTCTTTGCATAGCTGCTTGAAGTATTTTCGCTGTTTTGGGGAGGAGACAGCTGGATCCTCCCATTCAAGAGCTTCTCTCACCGCCTTCACAAGAGAGGAGACCTGGCCGAACTCAAATCCTGAACCGGAGTCATCTGAATCAGATTCGGACTCTGACGGAAGGATAGAAGGATGGCTGGGTTGAGAGGACTCAAAAGGATCCTGAACCAGAAGATCTCTTTCCGGAGAGCGGGATGGTCCTGCAGAAGTACTTGGCTTTTGTAACCCAGCTAAAGAGTCTTTGAGGACTCTGCGCACAACCTCCTCAATATGATGGTCCGACTTCTCCCTTTCACCCGTGGCTTGGGTATAACAGGGTTTACACAGCAGAGATGTATAGTAACGAAGTAGAACTACTTAAGTACTGTACTTAAGTACCGAAATGCGGTATCTGTACTTTCCTAGAGTAGAATTTTTTTCTCCTACTTCTACTTTTACTTCACTACATTTTTTCGATGATTTCGATACTTCTACTCAAGTATTTTTTTTTTGTGCTGCATAGTTACTCGTTACTTTTAAAAAAATTACCACTGCCAGAACAGTAGATGGCAGGTTGCATAAAGCTCAAAAAAATGTGTATAATGTCATTTGTAAATCAGCGCATAGGAAAATAAAGGCTGTGTATAATAAAAGCTGCTATACCAAATCTTTCCAATAAAAAGAAAATATGAAACAAACAAATAAATGGTGCTACAGCGCTTAAAGTGCATCAAGAAACTACTAACAAACACAGGTTAATCATTTGAATAAATCATTTGAAATAATAAAAAACAATATGATGTTCAAACTTTTGACTTCTTTCTTTAATAACTACATAACACAGTACTTCTACTTCTACTTTCAGTACTTGAGTAGAATTTTTTTTTCAAAACTACTGGTACTTTTTACTTTTAGTACTTAAGTAGCAAATTTTTTGAAAAAACTACTTGCAATACTTAAGTAAAAAAAATGTTGAATACTTTAGTACTTCTACTTAAGTAACTTTTTCTGCGAGCACTTCCACTTCTACTCAAGTCACTTTTTGATCGAGCACTTGTACTTTTACTCAAGTAGAAATTTCGAGTACTTTATACAAGTCTGTTACACAGAGAGGAGCCATCAGTTACTATGGTACCACAACCCCAGCATTTCTTGCCATGCGGGTGCTCTGAACGGCCATGATGTGTTGAACCAGAAGATTTGCCATCACGTCCCCTATTGTGGGGGGAACTGCGTCTGGACCTAGACGAGGAGTGCCGGTGATGCGACTTAGAATGTCTGTCTTCGCTGCGTGCGCTAGGCTGGTGTTCAGACCTGGAAGAGCTGGGGACAGACACATGCAGCGATATGTAAGGGAAAGACACAAAAAACCTCCCCCCCCCCCTTCAATGCCCAGCACATACCTGGTATGAGCGGGCTGGCCACTAGGGGGTGGAGAAGCGTCCATATCGAAGCAACCGAGGGAGCGAAGAAACTCTTCACCACTATGCAAAAGGTAAATACATAGAGCTAAGCCTAAGCATGAATCAAAGAAACTGCCAAAAAGCCTATTAAGAGTACAAATCTTACCTTACAAAACGACAGTCAGAGTCTGGGGGAGGCTGTATGTGTATGCCGACCTTCCCACCAGCTCTGACATACTGAGGGATTTAAATATGCCGCCTCGCGGCCGCCGAACGCTACCGCGCATGCGCGAGTGACGTCACGCGTCACTCCCGCGCATGCGCACCGAATCTAGTGCCCGGCGGCTACTGCGCATGTGCAGAAGCGCCGCGCAACCCGGAAGCGGCAGCCGCGATCGCGGCCGCGGCAGGACCGGGAGCCACCGGACTATACAGAGAAGAAAAACACGGCAGACAACAGCAGCAGTAAGTAAAAACGGCCTGACATATACTTAAACAATACCACAGACTAGCACACAAAAGGCACAACCAAAAGAAATAAACAAATAAAAAAGGTCCCATCACAGGGCTTACCACCCTGCCCAAGCAGAGAAGGGTCCCAGAGGCACACCACCGGACTGTGTCTTCAGGCAAAGATAGGCCACCCGTGGCAGCAGGGCTCTCTCGGCCAGACCACAGCGATCCTGCTGAGGGTCTCTTCCATTGCCCCCTCCATACCCTGCTAATAGCCAGGGCTTATCGGAGTCTCCACGACCCAATCTGCTTCAAGGTATAGGACTTGAAAATACCGTATGTATGAGGAGGACGAAAAAAGAACACTGATGCTGAAAGGGAGCAAAGATTTATGGGAGTGGGGTCCTATGAGGTAGGAGAGGAGGCGGGGCCTACCCAAACGTATGCTGCCATGGAGTCTGTCAGGAAAAAAAGATTTGCCAGGTCTGAGTTCAAAACACAAATCTAAAGAAAGCCTAAAATAAGAAGCTACAAAGGTTGATAAATAGCATAAACTTACAGATTATTATTATTTATTAATGCTATTATTATTATTATTATTATTATTATTATTATTATTAATATTATACAGGATTTATAAAGTGCCAACAGTTTACCTAGGGCTTTACAACATAAGGCAGACAGAACATTAACAATACAGTTTAATACTGTAGGAATCAGGGAGCCCTGCTCATTAGAGCTTACAATCTAAGAGGGAGATTCAAGAGATAAAAAAGGTAATAGCTGTGGGGGATGGCCTGATGTTAAAAATAAATGTACAGTTATTAGGTGGTGGCCGGATAGGCCTCTCTGAAGAGATGAGTTTTCAGGGATCATCTGAAAGTGGATAGAGTAGGAGATAGTTGTACAGATTGGGGTAGGGAGTTCAAGAGAATGGGAGAGGCTCTGGAGAATTCCTGGAGGCGAGCATGAGATGAGGTGACAAGGGAGCTAGAGCATGTGGTCTTGAGAGAAATAAGGAGAACAAGGCTAGGTTAATGATGTAGCTGGGGGCAGAGTAGTGGACGGTTTTGTAAGTTGTTGTTAGTATCTTGAATTTAATTTGTTGGGTGAGTGGAAACCAGTGGAGGGATCGGTAGAGAGGGGTAGCAGACACTGACTTGTTTGTAAGATGGAGAAGGCTGGCAGCAGCATTCATGACTAAAGGGGAGATAGCCTATGTAAGGGTAAGTCAATGAGGAGGGAGCTACAGTAGTTGAGGTGGGAGATGACCAGGGAGTAAATTAGAAGCTTTGTGGTATCATTGGTTAGGTAGGGGCGTATTTTGGAGATGTTGTGGAGCTTGAAGCCGCAAGCTGTGGACAGTGAATGGATGTGGCCAAAAAGAAAGTTCAGGATTACACCTAGAACCTTGGCATTGGGGGATGGGTTGATAGTTGTGCCGTTGATGTTGACAGAGAAATCAGGAGAAGGGGAATGTAGGGGGGAAGGGAATATTATGAGCTCAGTTTTGGATTGATTGAGTTTGAGGAAGTGCTGTGATCTGATACGCCTGTTAGTAAATTAGTGATCTGTAAGGAGACTGATGGAGTGAGCTGAGGGATAGAGAGATAGATTTGGTTGTCATCGGCATAGACATGGAATTGAAAGCCATGAGAGGCAATCAAGTGACCCAGGAAGGAGGTGTAGATTGAGAATAGGAGAGGTCCAAGAACAGAACCTTGAGAAAGGAAGAGGAAAAGAGGGAGTAGAAGTGTAAGTGACACTGAAGGTGTAGTTGAATAAGTAGGAGAACCAGCAAAGAGTACAGTCATCAAACCCAAAGGAGTGCAGTTTCTTTTCTTTTTTTTTTTTTTGAGGAGGAGGAGGTAGTCCACCATATCAAATGCAGCAGGAAGGTCCAGGAGTAGGAGTACAGAACAGAGTCAGAATAGTTTGTTTAACCACTTGCCGACCGCCGCACGACTATCTACGTCGGCGGTCAGCCCCTCACAGGCAAAGTGACGTAGGGCTACGTCACTAGCTTGTGAGGGTCTAGGGAGCGAGCGCGCGCCCCCGGAGGCGCGCTCCCGCTCCCGAGTGGTCACGGACCCCCCCGCGCGTGTGACCGGCGGACCCGATGTCCGCCGGCCACTCTGCGATCGGCGGGGGAGAGGGAGAAAGTCAGGCAGCTTGTGTAAACAAGCTGCCTGTCATTCTCCTCGCTGTATGAGAGCTGATCACATGGATCTACTATGTAGATCCGTTGATCACTCTGCATACAGCTGAAGCCCCAGCCAATCACAGTTAGAATCACGCCCCTAGGGACACACACAGCCCCTCCCTCTCAAATAAAGTTAACCCCTTCACTACCAGTGTATTTTTACAGTAACAGTGCATATGTATAGCACTGATTACTGTAGAAATGTCACTGGTAACCCCAAAAGTGTCAAAAATGTCAGTCAAGGGTCCGATCTGTCCGCCGCAATGTCGCAGTACCGCAAAAAAAATCGCAGATCGCCGCCATTACGCGTTAAAAAAAAAAACAACAAAAATGACAAAAATCTTTCCCTTAGTTAGTAAACGCAATAACTTTTGCGCAAACCAATCAAAATACGCTTTTTGCGATTTTTTTTACCAAACATAGGTAGCATAAAACAAATTGGCCGAAAATTTTAAAAAATTTTGATTTTTACATTTTTTTGGGGGGGAATTTCATATAAAAAAAAGGGAAAAATATTGCTATTTTTGCAAAATGGACGCTCTTTTTTTGTTTATAGCGCGTGATCAAAAAATCGCACAGGTGATCAAATACCGCCAAAAGAAAGCTCTGTTTGTGGGAAAAAAAGGACGCCAAATTTGTTTAGGTACAGCGTCGCACGACCGCGCAATTCTCCGTTAAAGTCACGCAGTGCCGAATCGCAAAATACCCCCTGGTCGGAATGGGGGTAAAATCTTCCAGGGCTTAAGTGGTTAAGGAGAGAAATTTCAGTTGAGTGTTGAAGGCAAATATTTGGACTGGAGAGGATCAAGTAATGAACTGAAAGATGACTAGGCACAAATGGCCACAAATAATTTTTTTATTAGTTTTTTTATAAAGTTTCACCTTGTTTCAGTTGCATTTTTATTGTGATTGTTATTATTATTATCTATTGCTAATTAAAAAAAGAGACAAGTTTATAAATAAAATTGCTAAAGGAGTTCACGAATATTGCAAAGATTGAGAGAGAAGGGTAAACTATAAAAATGTTTGCCGTCATGACTTTAGAAAGCAACAAACAATACTTTTTAAAATATTTAAAATCCTAGAATTTTACTTTATAAATTTATACAAAAAAAATGAAACCTGAATTTACATAATAAAATATGAAGGTATTAAATATATGAAGAATTATTGCAGATTGTTTTCCTTGGCACATATTAACCACTTAAGCCCCGGACGATTTTACCCCCTTCCTGACCAGGGCCTACTTTGTGATTCGGCACTGCATGACTTTAACGGACAATTGCGTGGTCATGCGACGCTGTACCTAAACGAATTTGGCGTCTTTTTTTTCCCCACAAACAGAGCTTTCTTTTGGTGGTATTTGATCACCTGTGCAATTTTTTGATCATGCGCTATAAACAAAAAAAGAGCGTCAATTTTGCAAAAATAACAATATTTTTCGCATTTTTTTATATGAAATTCCCCCCCAAAAAAATGTAAAAATCAAAATTTTTTAACATTTTAGGCCAATTTTTTTTTTTACCATATGTTTGGTAAAAAAAAATTGCAAAAAGCGTATTTTGATTGGTTTGCGCAAAAATTATTGCGTTTACTAACAAAGGGAAAGATTTTTGTCATTTTTGTTGTTTTTTTTTTTAACGCGTAATGGCGGCGATCTGCGATTTTTTTTGCGGGACTGCGACATTGGGGTGGACAGATCGGACCCTTGACTGACATTTTTGACACTTTTGGGGTTACCAGTGACATTACTACAGTAATCAGTGCTATACATATGCACTGTTACTGTAAAAATGACACTGGCAGTGAAGGAGATAACTGTATTGGAGAGGGAGGGGTTAAGTGTGTCCTAGGGGCGTGATTCTAACTGTGATTGGCTGTGGCTTGATGTGTAAGAACAGTGATCAACGGTCCTACATAGTAGAACCATTTGATCACCATTCTTACACAGGGGAGACTGACAGGCGGCTTTGTTTACACTAGCCGCCTGCCTTTGTCCCCCTGTCATGGGCGATCGCGAGTGCCCGGCGGACCACGCGCGGGGGGTCCGTGACCGAGCGGGAGCGGGAGCGCGCATCCGGCGGCACGCGCTCGCTCCCAAAACCCTTACAGGCTAGCGACGTAGCCCTACGTCGCTTTGCCTGTGACGGGCTGACTGCCGACGTAAATAGTCGTGTGGCAGTCGGCAAGTGGTTAATTCCCACCTGCATACTTTTTAATTTTTTTTTTAATGTGCACAGGGAATGTGGTGCCTTGAGCAATCCAGCCACACTATATAAAAGCCAAAATGATTCGCCTTTTTAGAGATAATCTTTTAAAGAGGAGTTCTAGCTTTGGTAAAAAAATGTAAATCAGCAGTTACAAATACTGTAGCCGCTGAATTTTAATATAAGGACATTTACCTGTCCAGGAAGACCATGATGACGGCACCCCAAGCCAATCCGTCCATCGGCTCCAGGTGCAGGCACTGGCATCTTCAATAAGAGAAACAAGAAGTGAAGCCTTGCGGCTTCGCAGCTTGTTTCCTACTACACATGTGTGAGCTGTGCTGCGCTTTCTGAATGGTCCTGCTGTCTTCTGGGACCTGTGTGTCTCCCAGAAGGCAGAGGGGGGAAGGAGGAGGGGCCATAAATTACATAGATCACCACACAACGTTTGCGTGAATCTTACCCCGGAGTGGGAGCGGGTACCTGGTTTGACAGGTATTCGCTCCCCCCTCCCTCCCGAAAGGTGCCTAATGTGGAAGCGGCACTTTAAGTGACCTTGCCCCTACATGGTCACTTCTAAACAGCAGGCAGTCTGAAAAAAAAAGAGTGAATATACTTGCCTCTCAGAGAGACCTTGTGTTGAAAACCACCATTTTGCAGCACCCCAAGCACTGCATGCTTTCTCACACTTCTGAGTGTGTACAATACTTTTTCCCCCTATCTTATGATGTGGTCCCTCCTGTTGGCTCATATGTCACTACAGATTGTATGAGCCGTCAGGAGGAGCCACTGTGAGCAGCAGGGGTAACAGGTATTTGACCCACCTAAAGGGTTGAGTATTTGTGGTGGCTGGGGGGCAGCAAAGCAGCAGCTTTTGCAACACATAGAGGTTGATTTGCTGAAGGCAAATAGACTGGGCCCTTTGAAAAGAGAAGTTGCAAAGTTACAATGACAGTTGCTCCAGAGCTTAGTAAATGAGGTAAAGCTTCACTTTGTAAAGAGTACCCAATCACGTGAAAGGAAAATGAAAAAAAAATAAAATTTTTGCTTGCACATGATTGGGTGGTGGAAATCAGCAGAGGGTCTGTTTGTTTGCTAAGCGCTGGAGCAACTGCACTTTGCAAAGTGCACATACTATTTGCCTTTAGTAATTCAACCCCTTGGTAACCAGAAAAGTAAATATATTCAATCTTTTTCAAGCTACTTTCTGTTTAGACAGGGTCACTTTACAGCAGCCGATCTCAATTCTTTTTACCCCACAGGAACCCCTAAAATAATTTTCAGTTCTTGGGGAACCCTTACTTAAAACCAAATAATCAGGGTTCAATGGGAAAAATGTCCATTACATTGGTGGTAAATAGGAAGAGTGCAACAATTACAGTAGTGATCACAATGTCACCTTTCAAATGGTTCTAAAAGCAAAACATTTTTTACCTCAATGCATATCCTTCATTAAGGTAAAATATGTTCTAATGGATGTTTTGATCCCTCACTCCCCTTAATACTTAGACTATCTCAATGCCAACTCCTGTCTCAGTACCAATGCACAGAGCAGGTAAGTAAAACATGTTTATTGTACAAAAAAAAAACAAAACATAGTCTTTACATATGCTTTAAAGATAGCTAAAAGGATCCTTGGTGTCTTGCTTGTTTTGCCAAGTGGTCTTGGCCCTAGAACTAAGGCGGTACCATCAAATAGAAGGTTATTCAGCCACAGCTCAAGGAACACCTAGCAACTTCTGGAGAAACCCTAAAGTTCAATGGAACCCTTGTTTAGAATGGCTTCTCTAGGGTGTAGCTCAAGCCAAAATATTTTATTCAAGTGTTAAAGTAGTGAAGGTTTTTATTATTGTTTCTACTACCATTGGAGAGACTTTTGAGGTCACAAAGGAAATAGTTTATCCTGCCACCAAGGCTGCATTCTTCAGAAGCTTGTGAGCAGGCGGGTGAGACATTTTTATTTCGGAGGAGACACAGCATGTACAATCAGGTACATAAATATTGGGACATCAACACAATTCTAATCTTTTTTGGCTTTATACACCACCACAATGGATTTGAAATGAAACAAACAAGATGTCCTTTACCTGCAGACTTTCAGCTTTAATTTGAGGGTATTTACATCCAAATCAGGTGAACGGTGTAGGAATTACAACAGTTTGTATATGTGCCTCCCACTTTTTAAGGGACCAAAAGTAATGGGACAGATTAACAATCATAAATCAAACTTTCAATTTTTAATACTTGGTTGCAAATCCTTTGCAGTCAATTACAGCCTGAAGTCTGGAATGCATAGACATCACCAGACGCTGGGTTTCATCCCTGGTGATGCTCTGCCAGGCCTCTACTGTACCTGTCCTCAGTTCCTGCTTGTTCTTGGGGCATTTTCCCTTCAGTGAAATGCATGCTCAATCGGATTCAGGTCAGGTGATTGACTTGGCCATTGCATAACATTCCACTTCTTTCCCTTACAACTCTTTGGTTGCTTTTGCAGTATGCTTCGGGTCATTGTCCATCTGCACTGTGAAGCGCCGTCCAATGAGTTCTAAAGCATTTGGCTGAATATGAGCAGATAATATTGCCCGAAACACTTCAGAATTAATCCTGCTGCTTTTGTCAGCAGTCACATCATCAACAAATACAAGAGAACCAGTTCCATTGGCAGCCATACATGCCCACGCCCTGACACTACCACCACCATGCTTCACTGATGAGGTGGTATGCTTTGGATCATGAGTTCCTTTCCTTTTCCATACTCTTCTCTTCTCCTTTCCTTCTCCATACTCTTCTCTTCTCATCACTCTGGTACAAGTTGATCTTGGTCTCATCTGTCCATAGGATGTTGTTCCAGAACTGTAAAGGCTTTTTTGGATGTTGTTTGGCAAACTCTAATCTGGCCTTCCTGTTTTTAAAGCTCACCAATGGTTTACATCTTGTGGTGAAGTATTCTCTTGATTGTTGACTTTGACACACATACACCTACCTCCTGGGGAGTGTTCTTGATCTGGCCAACTGTTGTGAAGGGTGTTTTCTTCACCAGGGAAAAAATTCTTTGGTAATCCACCACAGTTGTTTTCCGTGGTCTTCCAGGTCTTTTGGTGTTGCTGAGCTCACCAGTGCGTTCTGTCTTTTTAAGGATGTTCCAAACAGTTGATTTGGCCACACCTAATGTTTTTGCTATCTCTCTGATTAGTTTGTTTTGTTTTTTCAGCCTAATGATGGCTTGCTTCACTGATCATATGAGATCCAAAGAGCTGTCACTGAGAGTTCACAGCAACAGATTCCAAATGCAAATAGCACACTTGAAATGAACTCTGGACTTTTTATCTGCTCCTTGTAAATGGGATAATGAGGGAATAACACACACCTGGCCATGGAACAGCTGAGCAGCCAATTGTCCCATTACTTTTGGTCCCTTAAAAAGTGGGAGGCACATATACAAACTGTTGTAATTCCTACACCTTTCACCTGATTTGTATGTAAATACCCTCAAAGTAAAGCTGAAAGTCTGCAGTTAAAGCACATCTTGTTTGTTTCATTTGTGTCGATGTCCCAATATTTCTGCACCTGACTGTATCTTGTGCAAAAAAAAAAGCCTTTCTTTTTTTTCTGGCAAAGCTGTTTTTTTTTTTTAATAAACATTTGAGGTACTTACACCTGAACTGTTTTACTTGCCCAAGATTTGGGTAACAATCACACCCTAAGTGCATTTTTCAGGCCCTCCTAGCCTTTCTACTGGTGCACTGGGTTACTTTTGTCCCAAATCACTCAGTGACCCACCAGCAATGACTAAATGACTGAATCTTTGCTTGCAGGGTTTTATTGGCTCAAAGTCCAAGTGAAAGAAGTAGTAAGCCTCTTACACGTGGAAAGAATATCAAACAAATGATCATCCAGTTTTTTTTGCATGCTAGTCTCATATTGAAAATTTATTTCCGAGCAAGCGTGGTCTTGGTCACTTAATTTTTTTCGGACGAATACTCTACTGATTAGAGAAAATCATTCAATCTGTCATCGTACAAGAAACATTTTTGTGTTTGTCCCTTCGGATAATTTCGCATGAACTGTTGTGACCAGTTCTCGAAAGTTGTATACTGGACTAAAGATCAGATTATCGTACGATTGCTTCTATAAAGCAGCATTTTTCATCCGATTTTCTCATTGTGTGTTCTAGCCATACGGTTCACAGGATACCCAAACAGTAACAATAAATCTCTCTACTCAAAAAGGGGTATCACTTCGTGACTTCAGAGGCCAAGGACATGCCCTGAAGATGAGACTATCAATTCTTCAATGTGAGCCTTTAGGATAATACCAGAAATTGACTGAGCAAGCTTTTTGAAGGTGCCTCATTGGTCATTTATCTCCTCTAGTAAGCATGTTCAAACAGTTGATTAACAAACCTGCAATGTACAGGTGACGTAGTCTTACCAGGGGCTTCTGTGAGGTTTGGGCTACATCACTAGGGCCTTGGGAAACAAAGTGATTTTTTTTTCAAAGGTAAATACAAATTATTGGCAAATACAAATTATTTTAATAACCATAGAACTTGAGGATGTTTTCATATGTAGCACTACCCCTAGAGAGCTGCTGAGAAGACACCTTGCTGGTCCCCTGGGTTACCATTAGCAACAGTCTATGGAACGTATCACTCCAAACACTCGGCTCAGACAACGAACAGTCCAGGAGATTTGGTTTTTGTGTTTTATTGTAGAACTGGGATGGGAGAAGGGATGAGTGGGATACACCAACTATGAACTATGCACAAATCTTGAGGACAACTGACTGTAGTGTGTGCGACAAGGCCGCTGCTTCACCTTGCCACTGAAGTGAAGTAGAAGATATGTTCCTGAATTGATTCCTCTTCAGGATCCTAACTTGGCACCTCCTTTCTTACTTACTGTGCTTGCTAGCCCCTGTCCACTGACTCTACACTGGAGTGGTCCCCTTCCTGGGTAGCCCCAGACAAGCTTTCCAGTACTCACGGACCCTGTTTTTTCCAGGGTTGCTCTGCCTTCAGCTCCACATGTCAGTCTCCTGGACCTACTGGCTCAGCACCAAACACTTGGCTCACTAGGCCGACCGCCTGTGACCACCTTCCACATCAGACAGGAGGAGAGACAGCCGTCACCCTCCTCCTGGGACCTGGCTTCCCGTCCAAAGACACCCTGTCACATGTGCCCGTGTCTTTTATAACATATCCCAGGATGCACCACTGTTGTGGCAACCCACTGGGATAGTCACAAAAGCCTGTGTGTCACTGGCTGGGTTTCCTCCACTGTCCAACAGGCTCACCGATTGGATACAGTGGGGACACTCCCTCAGACCCGATGAATCACACATGGACAAATGCAACAGGCCTAACTACTGATCAGGCTGATGGAGCAAACTACAGTTTACCAAGCACCTATCTAGGAGGGTGCTACACATATTAGCATGCAAATCTGCATGCACTATTTCATTTTGTATTTGGGTGGGAAAGGTCTGAGGAAACTGAACCAAGTGGGGGGGGGGTGGGGACCTGTGAGTGTCACTAAACTGCATGGGAGAAAGATCAGGTTCCCTTCCCAGCAAAATAGGGCTGTGGCGTGTGGCAGAGTTGTGTAAATCTGAGAATTGGATGGACAGAAAGGTAAATCCTTCTTATGAATTTCATCTGTGTATTTAGCAGTATGCCTGGAGTTCATCTTTAACTTTCTCCATGGAGCACGCAGCATTTTAAACTCAGGGGAAAAACAACAAAGACCTGAAATACATCACAGACATTTTTATGTGATAACCCATTTACATATTAGACTTTCTCATTTCAGCAATGTTTTTCATTTACATTTTTTTGCCTATCTGTATTCAAATTTGAAAATGTGCTTGCATATTCAACAGGGAAGTGCAAAAACAGCAATGGTGACTGGAAAAGTCTACTAACCAATAAAGAACATAGCTTTCACCGGTTTAACTACAGTACCCTAAAACTCATATAGGTTTGTAGCACCCTCCTGGGTAGGTAGGTGCTAGAGAGAAGGTATAGATTTGAATCCTGTCTGCTTACCAGAGGGATTGCAGGTAAATCTATATTTTTCTCTGTCTACCAGAAAGCAGGATCTGCCTGTGAAGTCTGCTCAATGTGCTCAGGTGCAACTCAGTCTGTCTGCAGAGTGTTTCACACTGGTCCAATCGGAAGGCATATTGGACAGTGGGAGGAAACCTGATGAATGATTGCACAGGTGTTTAATACAGCCCGGGTGATTTGGCAGAGGAAAGTGCCTCTGTGCATGCTGGGATATTGTATAAACTCCAGGAGCACATGTGTTCGGGGCCTTTCATCTGGATAGCGGAGTCCCGGAGGGAAGGGGCGGCTGCCTCCTCCTCTGTAGAGGTGCCATGCGGCCTCAGGTAGTCGACCTGAGGGCCTAGAGTGCTAGATAGGAACTGAACCAGGAGGTCCTGTGAAGCTGACTGAGAGGGGAGACACTGATTCTGCATACAGTGAGTACAGATCTGTGTCAAGGAGCCTGACCCGAGGGGGTGGGTCACCCCTGCAACTAGAAGAGTCAGTGGACGGGTGTCAGTAAAGGGGATGCTAGAGAGTATCCTGAAGATATTTTAGATCACCAAGTCTATTGCTGGAGAGAAAGAGCAAGGAGACTTAACCCTTTCCATACATGTGGCAGTATGGTTTAAGCAGTGAGACTGCTTCCACAAGCAACCTGGTGAGGCCAAGGGAGAGTTGTCCTTATCCAATGTACATTGTTTTAGTTGGAATATCCCACTATTCCCTCCTCCCATCCAAGTTTCACAATAAATACTAAAAACTAACACCCCTGGACTGTTTATTGAGCAAGGAACCATTGGGAGTAAGGATGAATGTATGAACTGTACCCTAAGTGACTGTGTGCTGGTAATCAGAGGAGGCCCAACAAGTCATCATACAGCAAGCCCTATGGGAACAGCGCTACAGGTTGATACTGTAGTTGTTGTAGCCCTACATTACTCAGTAAAGCTGCCAACAATCTATTTGAGTTTCCATTCCACCAGACATCTTTAATTGAAAAATTGAAGGACCTGTTGGTGGATAAATTTTTTACCCCAAACTTTGACGCCCTTCTTGATTCCTTAGTACTATATCATATGGCAGCGCCTATTATAGCTTTGACGGCCCCTGGGACCTCCCCTAATCTCCACCAATTCCCCCCCACCCCGCACCCACCTGACCTCACCCTCCGTGCCTTCCCCTCCCTTGTCTTTTCTCAATTTCTGTTCCTACTCTGAACCCATAACTGGGGTTCTTCGCTTTTTTTTCTATCTTTTTTTTTTTCCCTACTCCTTGCTTCTCCATTCTCCTACATCATATAATACCAACAGCATTTCTTCTGTCATTGGTTCTCATGTAACGTAGATTAATTATTTTCAATTATTCTGTAACATTTATCTGTCATCCCTATGTGGAGGTTGCAAGTATTTTCATTTTGACGTTGTCCTGCTTCCCATGCTGTACCCGAAACCTCCAATAAAACTTTTTGAACAAGAAAAATTCAGTTGCGGTGCTGCAGGGAGCTTGCTGGAGCGAGGAAAAAGGTTAGTATTTTCTCCTTACTCCTTCCCCAGACTAAAAGACCCTTTTTATGGAGTTGAGCTTTAGGACTGACTAGCCTCTTCGCACTGTTAGAAATGTGGTGCAGACACAGTCCAGTTTTTAATCAATCTGTGGGATAAAACCAGCATGTAACACTGGCTTAATGCATCACTAAACCCAGGACCCTTCATTCACTATATATGAATCTCCCACAGTACACAGAACATGAAAAAGCAATTCTTTTAGTAAATATAAACTGCTAAATACCTTTTCTCATTGGCAGAAAATAACAGTCTTGTGACTTCTATCAGTGTCTGGTTAAAGCTTGTAGGAGGAGTTTTCATTCTCCTCTGACTGTCCTATGAGGCTGCTGGACCCTTGACCTTCTGTCTGGACAGTGCTGATTGCCCCTGTGCTGATCACATGTACCCTCCCAACAAAAAAATACACACCAAACTGAGCATGTGCAGAGTGACTCCAAAGGCTCTGTCTTATCAGGAGATGGATTGGGGACAGTGGAAGAAGGGGAGTATGAGAGAAGATAGGATCAAAACCGTCTTTTTACACAATGCGAAGGATTAAGCCCTTAGGTGCCACAGCGAGTATAACAAGCATGCTTTGCACATATACAGACTGATTTTACTGTTGTGGGTCTAGTAGCACTTTAAGATTTGGTGCTATCCCTCAATTGCTAGAATCACATGCAACTTCAGACTGAGAGCAATATCTCCAAATCATACAATCAGAACACATACTTACAACAATAGATACCATTTTCTGCTTATACTGTACAGATAGACCAAACGTGACTACCTAAAGCTGATCTTTACCTAAAAATATTAGTCGAGATCAAACTCCCCAGCCTGTTACACAATCACATTTTTTTTTCAGGAAGAGAATATCTTTTTTGGTGATACTCGCTCCCACTTCCTCAATCCTTGCCTATGCAATGATAAAACAGAATACCCCCATTCAGGTTTTTACAAACATCTGTGTCTCCACTGGGTAGAATCTCCCTCACTTTCTGTTTCACTGACGTTATGTTAGCCAGATTCCTCTTACTTCCTGTCCCAGAGGCAGTGGTCACAGGCACTAAAAAGGATATTAAATGTCCACAAAAAAGCAATAAAGAAGTTTTTTACCACTTTATCAAAAATGAAAAACAAAAGGTTTTGAGTGAATTTAAACTTTGAAGTGAATGTAAACCCATAAAATAAAGTTGTTCAAGGCTTTTTATACTATTGTGAGTAAATGTTTCATACGTATCTGTAGATCCTAATGGTTTTTGCTCTCTCTTTTTAATAGGGTGGCCATCAGATCCTGTGGGACCCTGGTCCTCCTGTGCTTTAATCTGAACCACTACACTCGAAGCCCATTGTTGGTTGATTGACAGCTGCTGTGAACATTTAGCAGGTAAGACAGGGACTTGCTGTAGATTTGGCCCTTTTACCGGGTAGCTTGGCCATTTTGGCAATTCTTCTTCCCTGAACCTCTTGCAAGTCCAGAGCGCCAGAAGTAAGCTTTGGTAATCTTTTGACATAATTTCCTAAAACTGCATGTCCCATGATTTTTTGGGACTTATGTCGTTTCATGCAGGCTATGGGCAGCTTTGCGAGGGAGTACTGTGTTAAAAGAGAAGTATGGGGTATATAAAAAACAGCTTATAATCACCTAGGTGGATGCAGCATCGATCCAAAGCTGCATCTGTCCCCCACTGCCTCTGCACTAAGAACTGGATGATCAAACACTGCTTATTGCTCAGTTCTACCCTCCGCTCTGAGCAGGGAGCCGTGCATGCCAGTTACCGGCTCTCTACTCTGCCCCTCCAGCGCTCACTGGAATACTGGGCTGGGGAGGTAGCAACTGACTCAGTCACCCAGTGGCACAGCTTGGAGGCTAAACCAGCTGGTGGTCAAGGCATCTGGGTAGATCCCCAGCCTTGACCGGCTGAGTAATGCCAGCCAACAGCGGGCTTTAACCATCCTTCGGCTGAAACCAGTTTGCAGAACGAACTGTACTGTGATCCGTAGGAGAAGTAGAGCCTAAAAAGCTTTGGCCATACTTCTCTAAGTGATCACCCATCCATAGCTTCCTAGCGCTAGAAAAAAATGGATTAATATATCAACTTTTGCATGCTGTAAGTCTAAAACAGACAGGGCTTGGTGGTAAGAATTACTGGGTGGGAAGCTATGCTAACAAGTGTGTGGTCTTCTTGCGAGCTGCTATGTGTGTTTTAACCAGCACAGTTTTTCAAATAGTGTATAGCCCACACTAGCATACTCTCATATATGTGTTTAAATATTCTGTATCGTTCTTCTGTTCAAAAAAATATTCTGTATCATAATAGTGCCGCGCTACCCCATGTTTAAAGATTATGTTCCCCTAGTGTTAATCCAAAAATACAAAAAGAAAAAATATTAAATATCAACCAATTCTGATCCCCTTGATGAAGCCACGTGACCCTGTTGCGTAACATGTAGGGGAGGGGCCGTATGACGTCAAGATGCTAACACATCAAAATACTGCAGTTCATACAAACACTGAGATCCTCCTGATGAAGCCACGTGACCCTGTGGCGTAACATGTAGGGGAGGGGCCGTATGACGTCAAGATGCTAACACATCAAAGTACCGCGGTTCATACAAACACTGAGATCCCCCTGATGAAGCCACGTGACCCTGTGGCATAACATGTAGGGGAGGGGCCCTATGACGTCAAGATGCTAACACATCAAAGTACCGCGGTTCATACAAACACTGAGATCCCCCTGAGGCAAGCCACGTGCACCTATGGCGTAACATGTAGGGGAGGGGCCGTATGACGTCAAGATGCTAACACATCAAAGTACCACGGTTCATACAAACACTGAGATCCCCTGATGAAGCCACGTGACCCTGTGGCGTAACATGTAGGTGAGGGGCCCTATGACGTCAAGATGCTAACACATCAAAGTACCGCGGTTCATACAAACACTGAGATCCCCCTGAGGCAAGCCAAGTGACCATGTGGCCTAATGCGTAGGGGAGGGGCTGTATGACATCACGACACTAACCCATAGAAGTATCTTGGTTATTATACGGCATATATGCTAAAACAATTTGGTACAGTATGAAGCACCGCTAACATGTGAGTGTATTTCTTTGGTCGTTTTTAATAAATGTATGTTTTTAAATGGTAGAGCACTTTGTGCACTGTACAATGGTTTCTATATTTTTCATATATATGGTTGAAGTGAACGGAGCCGAAATCAGGAGTAAAGCCATAAAGAACATGTGAATAGCCACATCACATCCCCAGGATTAAGATCTAAACCAGCCCAGTCCCCAGACATGGGACAAAAGCATTGGGTGACCCAACTTAGGTGGGGAGTCACACTTTTAAAGTGAGAGTCCATCCGATGAAGTCTGTGCACTATAGCCTGCAGATATCAGCACAAAGTGGTGGAATGTCAATACACAATTCATAGAGAAGATAATGTTATGCGTTTGCACAATGGAGCATGCTACATGTATGAAGTGAACTAAGGACACTTGCTCATAGACTATTGATCACATCTCAATATGAACTATTGAACAGTTTTGGGATTCTATCTAGGCTGGTGAAAATGATTACCAGAGCAGTTTTAGGGAGGTATTTACAAAAGCATTACTCATTTTTATACAAAGCTGCAGTTCTGCTTTAATTTTACATTAACCACTTAAGCCCCGGAGGATTTGGCTGCTAAACGACCAGAGGGCATTTTGCGATTCGGCACTGCGTGACTTTAACGGACAATTGCGCGGTCGTGCGACGCTGTACCGAAACGAATTTGGCGTCCTTTTTTTCCCACAAACAGAGCTTTCTTTTGGTGGTATTTGATCACCTGTGCGATTTTTTGATCACGCGCTATAAACAAAAAAAGAGCGTAAATTTTGCAAAAATAGCAATATTTTTCCCTTTTTTTTATATGAAATTCCCCCAAAAAAAAATGTAAAAATCAAAATTTTTTAATATTTTCGGCCAATTTGTTTTATGCTACCTATGTTTGGTAAAAAAAATCGCAAAAAGCGTATTTTGATTGGTTTGCGCAAAAGTTATTGCGTTTACTAACAAAGGGAAAGATTTTTGTCATTTTTGTTGTTTTTTTTTTTAACGCGTAATGGCGGCGATCTGCGATTTTTTTTGCGGTACTGCGACATTGCGGCGGACAGATCGGACCCTTGACTGACATTTTTGACACTTTTGGGGTTACCAGTGACATTTCTACAGTAATCAGTGCTATACATATGCACTGTTACTGTAAAAATGCACTGGTAGTGAAGGGGTTAACTTCATTTGAGAGGGAGGGGCTGTGTGTGTCCCTAGGGGCGTGATTCTAACTGTGATTGGCTGTGGCTTCAACTGTATGCAGAGTGATCAATGGATCTACATAGTAGATCCATGTGATCAGCTCTCATACAGCGAGGAGAATGACAGGCAGCTTGTTTACACAAGCTGCCTGACTATCTCCCTCTCCCCCGCCGATCGCAGAGTGGCCGGCGGCGATCGGGTCCGCCGGTCACGCGCGCGGGGGGGTCCGTGACCACGCGGGAGCGGGAGCGCGCCTCCGGCGGCGCGCGCTCGCTCCCTAAACCCTCACAGGCGAGCGACGTAGACCTACGTCACTTTGCCTGTGAGGGGCTGACCGCCCACGTAGATAGTCGTGCGGCGGTCGGCAAGTGGTTAAAGCAGAACTTCACTCTCCCAATTAACATTGACTCTTTTTATCCTTATGCTGCTAGCATTAGTAAAGGATAGATTCTATAGGAATGTATATCCTATTTACTTTCTGAGCAGTTTTTTTTTTACATGTCTTTAGTCAGTTCCTGCTTTGCAGGCCTAGGCAAATGATGTCATACATCCCAGGAGTCCTCTGGAAGAAACGAGAGGTTTTCTCAGCCAAGCACATCTTCCTGTCTGCATACCTGAGGTAAGGGCAGATGGATTCCAGCAAGTAAATGCTACATGCTGTTATGCAGTGTACATTAGTTCTGCTTTAAAAGAGAGGTACAGCCAAAGCTCGTTTGGCTGTACATCTCCTATGGATCACAGGAGTGCAATTCGTTCGGCACTCCTGTGACCCATTTTCAGCAGAGAGTGGGCTGAAGTTCACTCTCTGCTGACCTCACAGAAGTCGGCCCCACGTCATCACGACAATGGAAGTCGAGATCCGCCATGTGCCTGGACCCACACACGGCTCAGCCTCTCAGAGTCTGAGCCGACCACCCCCGCCCCCTCCACAGCCCATCGCTCAAGTGAGCGAGGAGGGGTCAGAGCAGAGAGAGGTGGGAGCTGCGAGAATCGAGCGATCGGTGGTATTCGACAGGGGACAGATGCAGCATTAGACCGATTCTGCATCTACCTAGGTAAGTTTAAATTTAAAAAACCCAAACTTCTCTTTTAAGTGTCATCCCAGACTTATCCATACAAATAAGGGGATATACAGTAATACCATGTTGTTTTCAAGAATACAATACCAGAAAAACTACCACATTATGCACCAGATAGCCGGAAGTGACGTAATGACATTTTGACTCCACCCTACGGGTTTCGTCAGAGGACGTCTGCGGCCGGGAAGCTTCCACGTTCCACGGCCCAGGCTCCGAAAACCGTAAGTGACGTTTTTCGGAGCCTGGGCCGTGGAACGTGGAAGCTTCCGGGCCGCACCAACTGATCTCGGACAGCCTAACCCGTGAGTCACTACTATTTTCCCACTCCTAATACATTGTATACGGCATCATGGGGTTCTCTCTTTCTATTTGAGGAATTTAAAGCTGGTCAAAACGCTCATTCCACCGGAGAACCCCTGAATAATTCCATCGCTTGAATAACAGGTCGTATGCAAGAGGTGACACCTAGTGGTCACACTGGTGATTGCAACCCCAATTTTTTTCCCTTTTTTCCTTTTTTCACATTTTTTTTTCTCGTTTATTATAACGTTTTCCACTTAACCCTTCACTAAGTGGCATTTCTACTTGATTACACGCAGCACTTTTATTCTAAGGAGAAATTTATTTATTTATTTAATTTATCTATGTGGTTTTCAGCAAGCACATTTTACCACTAATAAGTTGCACTGTTTAAACACATTTATTCTTTGAAATAAAATTCACTGTTTCTCCATTATTTTGGCATATTTATTGCACAGCAACTAGCACTTTATTTTTGCACCTTGTTTTTGGGTCCAGGATAAACAATTGGTTATTCTTGTCACATCACAAGTCACTAGTGTACTTTACTTTGGACCCAAACATAATCTTCTTAATAGTTACTTAATAGGCACATTACTTACATAGCACTTAATCACTTTAAAGGTAGCGCCGTTGCAACCTCTTTGCACCTATTTCATTCTTTAACCCCTGCAGGTTTGGTTGTTGGCAGCTTACACCTGTTAAATCTTCATATATCTTTCACATAACTCCATAGCGCTGGTCACCCCCGTTTATTGTATACAATCTGATTTTAATGTGTATAGCCAACTAGAATGTTACCAGCATCGCAAGATGGGACCTCTATACCTTAATCCTAACACTGAAGTCTAATCTTACAAATGCAATATCACCTTTTTTCCTGGGACAGTTCCTGCAAATAGGAGCCTGTCCCAGGTAATTTATATTGTCCCTGGAAGCGCCTGTTAATCAAACTGCCCATAAATGTTACGCAGAAGTAGTGCAACTGAATGGGAGAATTATTCCAACTCTGCTACTGTGGCCTTAAGTTTGAAATTCTCTTTTTAATTTCCTGTAATTTTCTCTATATTGAGTAGACCCTATAATCTGATAAGTAAGCGAGATTAATTATGCAGAGTGGGCGGAGCTTCAGAGACGTAGGTGTGGTAATTGATAGCTGTGCTGCAAAGTGTCCCTGGAAAATTTTTTTTAAATGTTGGCAACTATGTTATTGGTCATACTTCAAGATTTTCTCTTATGTGCCTCTGATGAAAATGAGTTACAGAAGGCAGTAGCTTTCCTTGTTTCAGTTTTATAAGGTCGAAAATAAACATTGGTCAAATTCAAAAAGTAAACCTGATAAGATCTCTAGGCTTTAATCATAAATTTATTTCTGAAATATTAATTCTCTGGCTGTTATACCAACTCACTAGCTTCTACACTTTCTAAGTATGGAGATCAGGAAAGCCAGAAACCCTTATTCACATTTATGGGCAGTTAATAAAATATAACTATATATAAATTCATTTGATTTTATTTTAATTTTTGGTGTGTTTATTCTCTTTTTTATTTTAGTATTACTATTAGGGATCGGCCGATTATCGGCAAAGCCTATATATCGAGGGCCGATCAGCACTTCCCCCAATATATCAGAATCGGCCACCAAGGTGACCGATATTGCCGATATTTCGGGAAAGTGCTTGTACCGGAGTGATACCTGCAGCTAGAGGCATCACCCCGGTACCGGCGTCCATAGCCGACAGTCGGTTGTCTTGTAATGACAACCGATGCGGCTGATCAGCCGCTCGACTGTCATTACAAGAAGTGGGAGGGGACGTCCCCCCCTCCCGTCGCCTTCCGCGGCTCGCCTGGGTCTCCCATCCCACCAGGAGACCCGGGCAACCAGCCTTCACGGCCACCGAAGGCCCAATCAAAGCCGCATTTGGCTCTGATCGGGTCTCCATGCAAAAACTCGGAAGTGATGTCATGACATCACTTCCGGTAATCGGCGCCAGATTCAAAAAATGACAGCATTCAAAACAGCCAAACTTGGCGTTTTGAATGCTTTTAAGGGCAGAGGAGGGGGTTGGGGTCTTTTAGACCCCCAGATCCCTCCACAGGAGTACCTGTCAAAGAAAAAAATATATATATTTTTTTTAAATGTACGAAAATATCGGCCCATATCGGCCGATACCTATATGCATTGACCAAAATATTGGTATTGGCAATGAAAAACCAATATCTGTTTATCACTAATTACTATTATTATTAATAATAATATTATTATTATTATTTTAGATGTATTGTACACTTTTTTTAATTGAGCTCCACAGTTTTATAGCATTTTATGGTATAGTCTGAAGACAAGCACAATAGGTTTTTGGTCACAGTATATCGTAGCAATAGAGAGACATGATGACAATTAGGCGACTAGAATTTGCAAAATAAAAAATTGCCATTGGCAGGCTTCATGTTTCCCCAGGAAATGTTTTCTTTATGTAGCAGCATAGATCCCCTTTTAAATAAAAAAAAAAATAAATAAATAAAACATTTATCACTTTGTTTCCACACATTCCATGTTTGTAACTTTGAGAAGAACTTCAAATGCAGCATTTTATTATAAAAATCAAATAGGAATAATATATTCATAATACGTGCCAGTATTTCAGAGAGTCTTACCAGAATGCATTCTGCTTTTACCATATGCATTTTACACCCTGAAAAATTGTTTTATTAACTTGTTCAGTGTAAAAATCACATTTCAATTTACACATGATAATTATGGTTTCAGCAGTGACAGTCTGTGCACAGGAAAAATGTTTATAATAAGAGATGCATTATAAAGAAAAACACGGCAGGTGGCTTAATTAAATAGCGACGTACAATGATTTAGTTCTTAATAACCAGGTGTCATGGTATTTAACGCTTGCTAGTTTATAGCATCTCCTTATCTGCATGTTGTCCAGATCAGATCTTCTGGTTGTCATTATGATGCTTCTAACCTAAATTCACAGCTCATTATTCAAACAGGTTTGTAGCTTCTTGCATTATTTTCAAACAAATATGGTCTTTATTATTACTATTTTTACATTAAAGTTGAACTCCAGGCAAATAGAAAAATATTTAATCCAGGCATGTATCAATTATCTTTTTAAAAATTGCTAATGTATGCACTACATTCTATCTATATGTTAGCTTAATCTAGTCCTCTACACAGCAGGCTCCATATGGTACAGTGCTTTTAAAGAGGAAGTTAACCCTCCTCTGACACTTTTACCTATAGGTAAGCCTAAATATAGGCTTACCTATAGGTACTGTAAATATCTCCTAAACATGTACCGTTTAGGAGATATTTACCTTACATGCAGCCAGTGACGTCACTGGCGCATGCGCTCTGAAGGAATGGCCGCTGGTGCCGTTTCTTCAGAGCCCCGTGCCGTGACCGTCGGCTCCCGCGCGCGTGCGCGGGAGTGACGTCACCGCGGCTCCGGCCAATTAGATGGCCTGGATGCCGCGATCCCGGAAGACTGGACATGTCGTCCGTCATCCAGCAATGCGGGCGGCACGGCGGGGGCTCGTTCTTAGGTAAGTATTTCATAATGAGCTAGTATGCGATGCATACTAGCTCATTATGGGTTTCTCTTTCAGGTTTCAGAAAAAAAAAAAAAACTTTCGAGGGTTTACAACCTCTTTAAGAGGAAGAGTGATCTTATCTGTGTGTTGATGGTTCTCACATTTCCATCAGCAGGATGTGGGAGGTTGAGGAGTAGGGGTGGGCCGAACACTCCCCTGTTCGATTCACACCAAAACATCTCGAACAGGGAAAAAGTTCTATCGAACATGTGAACTCTATTAAAGTCTATAGGACATGGACATGAAAAGTGAAAAGTTCTAATTTTAAAGGCTTATATGCAAGTTATTGCCATAAAAAGTGTATGGGGACCCAGGTACTGCCCTGGGGGTCATGTATCAATGCCCAGGATCCAAGCCCCCCCTATGTGAATGGGTATCGGGTACAACCTGAGACATAAGACAGTTTTTGACATGTCCTTTATTCAAAAAAATAAAATAAAATAGTGTCCCCCCCCCTATGTAAATCCATCATCAATCACGCCGCCCACCGCACCTGCTGTCCCAAAAAAAAAAAAGCTCAGCTCTCGGTAAGCGTTTGCTGGGTTGGTGACGTCGCAAGGGGGGGGGGGTGCCATCTGACATCACCGGTGTGGCCCCACCTATTCCCTATATAAGAACTGTCAAATCGCGAATAGGCAGTCTGTGGGAAGCTTTCACCGTGAGCAGAGTTTTTATTTTCTTCTTTGGGGTCGGCGGGTGCAGTAGGCGGCGTGATTGACAATGGATTTACATCGGGGGACACTATTTTTTTATTTTCACATGAAAGACTTGTCAAAAACTGTCTTGTGTGTTTATTTTTTTGTACACATTTTTGGTGAATGAGTAGGGGTAAGATGTACCCGATACATATTTACATTGGGGGGGGCCAGCACCTCCACAACCACAGTCCAGGGTTTTCAGGAAGAGGCCCCCCAAAGCACCCTCCCCATGTTGAGGGCAAGCTGCCTGGTATGGTTCAGGAGGGGGGTGCTCACTCGACCCCCCCTTTCCTGGTCTGCCAGGCTGCATGCCCGGATCAGGGTCTAGTATGTTTTTTTTGGGGGGCGGCCC
Source organism: Pelophylax lessonae (assembly GCF_965119305.1). Classification (NCBI taxonomy): domain Eukaryota; kingdom Metazoa; phylum Chordata; class Amphibia; order Anura; family Ranidae; genus Pelophylax; species Pelophylax lessonae. Next base: position 151,490,647 of record NC_138772.1, read on the forward strand.
CACACCATTTATTTTTTACATTTTGGTGTGGAGATCCCCTTCAAATCTATACCAGACCCATAGGGCCTGGTATTGATTTTGGGGGGGACCCTACGTCGTTTTTTTTCCTAATTCTGTCAAGATGTTCCTTTTAAAAGCCATACAGGACCCAAAGGATCCCCCAAGCTGTTTTTACCCCAATTTTTTTAAATTTACCTTTTTGTTTTACAATTATTTTTTTAAATTTAGCTCTCAGCAAGGAAGTCTTAACAACCTATTGACTGTGCGCTTGGCAGGCAAACATCCCGCTAAGTGCCAAGAAAGTTCAGGTGTTATGCTCGACCCAAACCGTTCACCCATCACTAGTGGTGCCTGAGCACTGTAACCCCTCACAGTTACTCTTGCTGGGTGCAGGAACAGGCTCTGCTGTTAAAAAAAATGGAAAAAAATGTGAATTTACATGCACCTGTCATACAGGTGCAGAAAAATTGGGCCTTGGATGTTGGTGGTGCCTGAACACTGTAAACCCTCACAGTTACTCTTGCTGGGTGCAGGAACAGGCTCTTCTGTTAAAAATTACAAAAAAAAAATTAAATTACATGCACCTGTCAAACAGGTGCAGAAAAATTGGGCCTTGAGAGTTGGTGGTGCCTGAACACTGTAACCCCTCACAGTTACTCTTGCTGGGTGCAGAAACTGACCCTGCTATAAAAATTTGAAAAAAATGTAAAATGACATGCACCTGTCAAACAGGTGCAGAAGAATTGGGCCTTGGGTGTTGGTGGTGCCTGAACACTGTAACACCTCACAGTTACTCTTGCTGGGTGCAGAAACTGGCTCTGCTTTATAAAATTTGAAAAAAAATTGAAATTAGATGCACCAGTCAAACAGGTGCAGAAGAATTGGGCATTGGGTGTTTGTGGTGCCTGAACACTGTAACCCCTCACAGTTACTCTTGCTGGGTGCAGAAACAGGCTCTGTTGTATAAAATTAGAAAACAATTTGAAATTACATGCACCTGTCAAACAGATGCAGAAGAATTGGGCCTTGGGTGTTCAGCAGTAATGTCAACCTTCCTGCTGACCGCTCTGTCCAACGAGGCCAAAACATTGCCTTTCACATGATGGTACAGAGCTGAATTGGCCTTACGTGAAAAGAAGTTTCTTTTTGTAACCTGCCACTGTGGTACAGCACATTCTGCAAATTCACAAATGGAGTCTACCAGATGAAAAGGCAGCAGCTGTAGTGCTAGCAATTTGGCCAAGCTAGCATTTAGACGCTGAGCTTTTGGATGGCTGGGACAATTTTTTTTTTTTTTTTTTTTTTTTTTACGGTTCAGCAACTGGGGTAGCGAAATTTGCCTGGTAAAATCAACAGGTGGTGTACTGCTAGGGTGCAAATACCTTTGGTTCACATTGCTACACCGTCATCCCTCTCAGTGCAGGTATTTTTGAGAAGACTTGAGGTATTCTAGTGGTAGAGATCCCAGATGAGGAGCAAAGAGAAGTCTGCATTTTTTTATAATGTGCCCAAGTGACTGGTGTTGTGGCCATGCTTGATCTGCTTCAGACCGAGATTGCAAACAGCAACACTGCGGTCTGCTGCACATGTGTTGAAAAAAGCCCACACCAATGAACTTCTGGAAGTCAGCAGGGAGCTAGCAGCACCCTGCATCTGTGGAGCTCTGTGGTGTGATGCAACAGGGTGGCTACCCTTAAGCCAGCCCCTTGGTGGACATCCTGCCTCGTTGGAGTTGTACCTTCTCCTCACTTTCCTCCTCTGTTCTCTCAGGCACCCAAGTACAGTCAGTGACCTCATCGTCCCCTGCCTCCTCATCACTGTAGCAAACTTGGCAGTATGCTGCAGCTGGGGGAACATGACTGCTAGTTTCTTGTCCGTCATTGGCACCTCCTCTCTCTACCTAGTTACCCACTCTACCAACTCTTCTGCATGTTGTGGTTCAATAACACGGCCAGTACTGGAAAAAAAGGACAAGCATGCCCCGCCTGCAGATGATGCACCATGTCTGTGACAACCACTTTTCACTGTGGACACAGAACCTGCTTGCCTTCTTTTAGTGGCCTGTGAGTGTCTGCCTCTTCTTGTTGGCCTTTCGGACATGATAGGAATTTTTGGGTTTTTTTTTTATAACTTTTTATTTTAGAGTGTGGAATGGAAATATGGTGCTTGAGTGCAATACTTTTGTGCTTGGTGCACTAAAAACTGTTTTATTGTTTTTTATTTTTTTGGGGGGGGGATTTTTATTACTTTTTATTATAGAGTGTGGGAAGGGAATATGGTGCTTGGGTGCAATTCTTTTGTGCTTTGTGCACTATAAACCGTTTTATTATAGTTTTTTTTTTATAAAGAAAAAATGAATAAAGAAAACCCCTGCTGATGCAGAAGAAATAGCACCTGCGATGCAGAAGGGGGACAGCAATTATGCCCTAAATATTATTAGTGCTGCTTTGTCACAAAAAAGAAAAAAAACACTTGTGACACAGAAGGAAAAGTACCTACGACACAGAAGGTGGGACAGCAATTAAGCCCTAAAGTACCACAAAAAAAAAACACTGCTCACCCAGAAGGAATAGTACCTGCGATGTAGAGGGGGGGGGCAGCAATTATGCCATAAATATTATTAGTGCTGCTGTGCCACAAAACAAAGAAAAAAAAACACTGCTGACACCAAAGGAATAGCACCTGCGACGCAGAAGGGGGACAGCAATTATGCTCTAAATATTGCGCCACAAAAAATAAAATTAAAAAAGGAAACAAGCATGCAAAGCAGAAGGGGGGGCAGCAATTATGCCCTAAACATTATTAGTGTTGCTGCCCACAAAAAAAGAAAAAAAAAAAAAAGAAAACCACTACTGATGCAGAAGGAATAGCACCTGCGAAGCAGAAGGGGGGACAGCTCTAAATATTTTTAGCACTGCTACACCAACACTTCAGTGGCACCACTACACTTTTGTTACACAAGATTCAGCACGGCACTACACTACTCTGACTGTACTAAACTGATTGAACATACACAATCCACTAACTACCTGCCTAATCTGCACTCCTAACACACTATATACGGCTGCCACGTAAGCAGCAGCCTTATATAGTGTAGGGTGTGGACTTAGCCCTTTAGCCATGATTGGCCAAAGGCACCCTGCCTTTGGCCAATCATGGCTCTGACAGGACATTGTGCTGTGATTGGCCAAAGCATGCAGGTTAGGTGCATGTTTTGGTCAATTGCCAGGACTTAATGCACTGCGATCCCGCAGTGCATTACGGGGCACTCGTTGGCGGTTGAACTTTCCGCCGAGCACCCTGGGTGTTCGTGTGTTCAGCAAACACATAAACACCCGATGTTTGAGTCGAACTTATGTTTGACTCAAACATCCAGGGCATCACTATTCTGGGCACTCCAGGCAGTTTTAGAATATGACAGCACTGGAGGATAATGGGTTCCTGGTAGCTCCACAATTGATTCTTCTCAAACCTTTGGCAAATTATAAGCGTCTTTTTTTTCTCAACATGTTTCTTGCGACCCTGTTGAATATTTGCAACAAAATGTTTGATGGTTCTGTGATCATGCCCCAATATCTTAGCAATTTCAAGAGTGCTGCATTCATCTGAAATACTTTTTACAATTTTTGACTTTTCAGAGTCAGTTAAATCTCTTTTTTTGACCATTTTGCCTGAGGAAAAGATGCTGCCTAATAAATATGCACATGTTGATATAGGTTGTTGATCTCCTTAGGCCACACCATCCCTAGTGGTATACACATCACCTGATATACTTAAATCCAATAAGCATTCAAGTTTATACAGCTTGGATTTGGCCAAAATGCAAAGAAATTATGATTTGGTCAAAATACCCACTTGCCAAATAATTGTGCACACAGTGTGTATGTATATATATATATATATATATATATATATTTTAATATTGTGACAGTCCAGTCAGCTGTGACGGGGTATGTTGCCCAGGATTGTCAACCAGAAAGGTTAAGAGGCTCCAGGAGGATTGTTTTATTTGCAGGAAACTGGCTTTTAAGTTTCCTCGTTGTATTGTAAAGTCCAATTGGGGACCTGGAGCCTGGTGATTTCGCAGCGATCTGGGTGGGACCAGGATTTAGGACAGCCAGGACACTGATGGTTCAGGTGTGGCTGGGCCTTTTAGTAGAGACAGGACCAGGGTTCTGGGCTCCACCCTCCCGAGGAGTCCTGGCAAGCAAGGGAGAAGTGTGCATGTCTGCACGTTGCAGTCTGACAGAGCAGACGGAGGGTCCAAGTCTGTGGGCTGGAGCAGCAAGGAAGCTGTGAAAGAGAGTGTCAGCAGGGGTACAGAGTGGGTACCAAACATGGACACTGTTACAGGGTCAAGAGGACCAAGGTCAAAGCCGGAGCTGCAGTGCTGACCTGAGAGCCAGGTGGCTTGGTGTTTTCCACTTATTATTTCTTTACTGCTGTGTAAAGTTGAAACCCCTGCGTGGGAATCCTGGATGGACTATGTTTTTCCTTTTTCTTTAATAAAAGTGGGACAACAAGCCCTTGAACAGCACAACTGGCGTGGACTCAGCTCACTGGTAGGCTCTACATTAAGCTAAACACCCCCCCAAATATCACAATATATATATATATATATCAAGTGAGATCCACAGCCTGGCTCAGCCAAGCAGTTAAGGTGCAGCACAGAGCTCCACCTGCTATCTGGAAATGTAAAACATATTCAAAAACAATAGCTAATATTTACCCGACTATGAAAATAAAAAATATTTTTTAAATGAATATATGGTAAAATTGTATTGATTACTTTTAAGTCGAAGACAAGTCTGTTGGGGTAATAATGAATACATTTGAAAATGATGTGCACTTCTCATATTGGGAATGGTTGCATCTACCAATCAGCACAGAAGCAAGATCTAATTTTAGCCTTTAATAATTTAAAAATCTCTTCTATGCTTTCCCACTTCCTCTGCCCCTCGATATATATGGAGGGTTCTCTTGGCCCTATCTCCAGTGCTGGCCAGTCTTCAATGATACATAAAGGGTTGCAGACATGATGACCTTAATGCCATTCTCTGCTTCATTGTACTGGGAGTGAAGTGCACTGGGCGCCATTCATGCTGGAAGAGAACTGCCATTGGAGTTTGTATTTTACAATTTACAATTACAAGTGGAGTTGGGCTTTAATGTAAAAATATTGCAATGAGCAAAAGCATAATAAATAGCAGCAACTCAAAATTGACAGTACTAAGCCCATTCTAGAAAAAGATGAATACCTAGCCAAAAAAGAAAAAGAACTAAACAAATTAAAATACTGAAAAAAAGTATAAATATTAAAAAATGGGGTATTTTGTACACTCAAATGAGCATTTGTCTTTTTTCTATGTTTCTATGAGCATTATTCTCCTTGCACTGTTTATTTAATAAGCCTGTATGCTCCTGTCACTTTTATTGTGCAGTGTGATCTATATGTCCCATGTCTTTGCACTGCCATCCATCGCACTGGGAAATGTATGACAATGCCAGTTTTCTCTCTGTGCTATGTTTTATATTATCGGCTTCATAAACATCTGCTGCCGCGGTGTTATCTCAGGCTCTGCTTTCCCTTCGGGAACATCTGTCAGACACAAAGTGATTTCTTTCTTGTAACTAAACAGTTGATTTGGAAAGAATAAGACATGGGTAAAAGTAAATATAGAGTTCAGCATGGATTGGGAAAATAAAGCCTGAAACCTTGTTATAGCTGTGATGTAAATGGCCAAGGGGGAATTCAAATGAACGCTTAGCGAAACAAAGGCGCCAGTCTCGTAGCTGTATGGAGGTGGTTTATGAGATTTAGAAATAATAAAAACAAGTTTATGCTCTACATTTTACAACAAATGAATTGTGTAACACAGAACTCTCAGTATGATAGAAAGGAGAAGTAATTTCCGTAAATGACTGGGGATTTCCTTAACAGTAGTGGTAACTGGACATATTTAATAAAGTGGAAGAAAGATTGGCATGATGCACAGTTCGGCAACCTATTTAAACCAATCAGAATTACGTTTACTAATAGATTATACTTAATAATGACTGAATGCAATGGGTTGCTGTTAGCTACACATTGCTCCATTTAGGTCTTTGTTTTAGTAAATAACCCAAATAGTGGGGTATAGTTAATAATAAGATATGACAAAAATGGATTAAGATCTACAGAACAATAACACTAGAAGCTCTAAGATAACAATGGTTATTCTTATAACGGAGGCAATCGGACAGATTTTATAAACTAGTACAAAGCTCAGTGATGATGTGAAAAGTTTAGCAATCCAATTTCAACCAATCAGAATTCAGTTTACTGAAAGATTATTTGGAATAATGAGTGAATGCTATGAATTCCTTCTAGCTACACATTGCTGCACTCTGATTTTTGCCTTATTAGAAAATGGAAATAGTGTATTTTATATATAGATAAAATATGTAATATATTATCACATTTTGGTTGGTTATGTGGACAAGGCCAGAATTAATCAGTAACCAGCTAGATGGCACCAACATCCCATTGTGATATATAGTTGGAACAAGGAGACGCGAGATGCGGGACTTTGTAGGTGCTTGCTAAATAGAACCATTTGACAATATTGTTAAAAACATTAATATTTATTGAACTAAACAAATATTAATAAAACCATTGACGCATCTAAGTATCACCATTGGTAAGTAATGCAAAAATATTGCTTTGTAGATTGTATTGGTGTTTCCACACTTGTGTCTCGACAAGTTTCGCCGTACAGGCTTTTTCAGGAAAAGGTGCGGTACATTTAACTTTTAGACAGAAAAACACATACATATTAACAATCTCCACATACAAATACAAAAACCATATATTGAATGGTAGATCACAATACATTGAAACTAGCAACAAAGATCCTTCCCCCAGCAGAGGTTCCCAAAGCATGGCATTTGCCAAGTGACAATTTAAAACAGACTCTCTTCTTTCTTAATTGTCACTTGGCTCCACAATGGTGATACTTAGATGTGTCAATGTTTTTATAAATTTTTGTTTAATTCAATAAATATTAATGTTTATAACAATATTGTCAAATGTTTCTATTTAGCAAGCACCTACAAAGTCTTGCATCTCGCGTCTCCTTATTCCAAACAAAATATCACATTAAAGGTATTCGGGTCTACTGGTAAATAACATTCAGAGCTGTAAAATAATAATGGTTTCTTTAGATGACAGGAAAATATCAGCCTTTACAGTAGTTTCTGAGAATGGGGTTGAAGGAGATACAGGTGCATCATATACAATTAGACTATCATCAAAAAGTTAATTTATTTAAGTAATTCCAATCAAAAAGTAAAACTCATATATTTTATATGGATGCGTTACACACAGAGTGATATATTTCAAGTATTTATTTCTTTTAATTTTGATGATTATGGCTTACAACTAGTGAAAACCCCAAATTTAGTATCTCAGAAAATTAGAATACTACATAAGACCAGTATTTTTAATACAGAAATGTTAGCTTACTGAAAAGTATGTCCAGTATGCTCGCAATACATGTTCGGGGCTCCTTTTACATGAATTACTGCATCAATGCGCTGTGGCATGGAGGCGATCAGCCTGTGGCACTGCTAAGATATTATGGAAGCCCAGGTTGCTTTGATAGCGGCCTACAGCTCATCTGCATTGTTGGGTCTGGTGTCTCTCATCTTCCTCTTGACAATCCTCCACAGATTCTCTATAGGGTTTAGGTCAGGCGAGTTTGCTAACCAATCAAGCACAGTGATAGCATGATCATTAAACCAGGTATTGATACTTTTGGCAGTGTGGGCAGGTGCTATGTCTTGCTGGAAAATGAAATTAGCATCTCCATAAAGCTGGTTAGCAGGAAGAAGCATGAAGTGTTTTAGAATTTCCAGGTAGAGGGTGTGATGACTTGGACTTGAAAAAACACAGTGGACCAACACCAGCAGATGACATGGCTCCACAAATAATCACGGACTGCGGAAAGTTTTTCATTTCATTTGGAAATCAAGGTCCCAGAGTCTGGAGGAAGAGTGGAGAGGCCAAGAATCCAAGTTGTATGAGGTCCAGTATGACGTTTCCACAGTTAGTGGTCGCTATGTTGTATGTGACACAACAAAGCAGGCGCACTGACAAAACAGTCCCGGCTCCTATGCTCTATGCACTATTTTGTAGGTTGCATGTATTATATAGGGTGTCCCTTTTCAAATAGAATAATACATTTTTTTAGTTACATTTATTCTCCCTGTCCTGAGCAAAAGTGCAGAAAAGCCCCTGACTACCAGCAACAGGAAGGCAAGTAAAATTTATGTAATCAATTCACAACTGATGGTTTAGAACACAAAAGTTATTGTTGCCCATAATGACCAATCAGAACCTAGCTTTTTCTCTGAGCTGCATGAAACAAATGAAAGCTATAAGCTGATTTGTTGCTATTGGCAACTAGACTAGCTAAGAGTAATTTCAGTCTCAGACACCCTGGGGGAATGAATTACTTAATGTTCCGGTGTCATTATAATGATACTGGAACTTTGCGGGATGCCCTACATCACATTAACCACTTGCCGTCTGCTCACTAGAGCTCTACTGCAGCAAAGTGGTTCGTTATCTTCTGGCGACGTAGACACTCCCCTTTCTTGGCGGCGTATTATTCAGTCACAGCGGGAGTCGGGCCAGGGGAGGAGCAGCCGCTGCTCTTCCCCGATCGTCGGGGAATCGAGTCTGGAGATCCGCCCGCTTGTGTAAACAGGTGACAGGCAGGGTCAGATTGCAGGGTTCAGCATAGCTGAACCTGTGATCTGTCCTTGTGTCACTCAGTCACCTCCCCCCACACATGTCAGTAAGCACCAGGCATACATTAACCCCTCCCTCTCCAATAAAATTAACCCCTTCCCTGCCAGTGTAATTTTTACAGTAACAGTGCATATGTATAGCACTGATTACTGTAGTAATGTCACTGGTACCCCCAAAAGTGTCAAAAATGTCAGTCAAGGGTCCGATCTGTCCGCCGCAATGTCGCAGTCCCGCAAAAAAATCGCAGATCGCCGCCATTACTCGTTAAAAAAAAAACACCAAAAATGACAGAAATCTTTCCCTTAGTAAACGCAATAACTTTTGCGAAAACCAATGAAAATACGCTTATTGTGATTTTTTTTACCAAACATAGGTAGCAGAAAACAAATTGGCCAAAAATTTAAAAAAATTTTGATTTTTACATTTTTTTGGGGGGAATTTCATATAAAAAAAATGTGAAAAATATTGTTATTTTTTCAAAATTTACGTTCTTTTTTTGTTTATAGCTCAAAAAGTAAAAATTGCACAGGTGATCAAATACCACCAAAAGAAAGCTCTGTTTGTGGGAAAAAAAGGACGTTAATTTTGTTTGGGTACGGCGTTGCATGACCGCGCAATTGTCAGTTAAGTTTGCACAGTGCCGAATCCCAAAAAGTGGCCCAGACGTAAGACAGCAAAATCCTCCGGTGGTAAAGTGGTTAACTAACCCTGCCTAACTGCACCACCCACACCACTTTCTATTTTATACTGAAATATAGTAGAAACTTGTACCTTCTTGGTTAATCAGTTGCACAATCTGCTCCATTTTCTGATTGTATGGTAATCTCCCCTTCCTTCTTAAATCTTTGCTAAAATTTTCATGTCTCAAACAGATATACAAACATACCTGGTTTACAGCATGACTGGCACCGTTTTCAGCCGGTTCCTTATCATGTTTTCCTTTTTAGCAAACATAATGCTAAACTCCAGTGAAAAAATTTTTTTTTTTACATTTGCCAAGTGAAACTCTTATATTCATGCAACCCCTACACTACCACAAGCGCTGAACTTTCGGTCATGAAATTTACAGTACAGTGATGATAGTGGGTGGCTCACACTTTGCATCATCAATTCACAAAACCCCTTGTATTCTTTTCACAGAATGCAAGGAGTTCTGTGTATAGAGGGGATAGGAGGGCAGATGGTTGTCATAATCTAATTTTATCCATTCACAGCACACCTTGTATTCTGTAAAAAGTGAGTGAACCGCTATCATCACTGTACTAGAGCTGGATTTTTACATTTCAGTGCTGGAAGTTTGACTTTTATAGTACAGTTAGTCCCCTACATAGGAACTTTCAAGTTACGAACTTTCAAAGATATGAACATGTGTTTGTATGTCCAATTGTTTGAGTTAGTTCACATTTCTGGCATACGTTCTTATACGTGTATCCTCTACAAGTGGTTGTGCTTCTCTGTACTTTACTGCATACAGTACTTCATTTTTATTTCAACTTTTTTTTCCCCATGTATTATTTGTGTGAAATGTGTTATAAACCTATTACAGTAATTTAATGGGCCGATTGTGTTGATTGGGTACTTTGTCGGACTTACAAACAAATTGGATTTACGAACGTGCTCTCGGAACGGAATTGGTTTGTATGTAGGGGACTTACTGTAGTGTACAGGTTGAATGAAAAAACAGTTTTACCTAAGGCTTTGTTCGAAAATGGGCATACTACAGCGTACGTTCGTGTGAGGGCTGTCTTTACCCATGTAGGGATGCATCCTCTACAAGTGGTTGTGCTTCTCAGTACTTTACTGTATACAGTACTTTATCTTTATTTCATCCTTTTTTCCCATGTATTATTTGTGTGAAATGTGTTATAAACCTATTACAGTAATTTAATTGGCTGATTGTGTTGATTGGGTACTTTGTTGGACTTACAAATAAATTGGACTTACGAACGTGCTCTTGGAACAGAACTGGTTTGTATGTAGGGGACTTACTGTAGTGTACATTTTGAATGAAAAAACTGTTTTACCTAAGGCTTTAATCCCCTTGCAGGCAGTCACACTCATGCCTATTAGGGGGCAGCAGCTGCACAGACACAGCCGCTGCTCCAAGTTTGACATCCATGTGAGTGCGGGGGCACGGCCCCAAATGCACATTTTGTGTGTTCAGGGTCGTGTACCCTTCAGGCCTTGCGAACGAGGCCTAAACCAGCAGCATCCACACATGAGACCCATCATTAGAGGTCATTTTGTTTTTCATAGCAAATGTGAAAGAAACAGAGTTAAGGTCACCTTAACAGAAAGTTTACATGGCAAGGAATATCATGAAAGACCACTCAGAAGGAGCAGCTTCAGCATGGTTGGGAATCATGTAAAGGAGAGCTCATTCAGTGGGCCTCGCTATAGCTCTGTACAATAATTTTTTATGCTGAAACACTAATCTAATCACTGGCAGATATCAGCTCTTCAATTCCCTCACATTTGAGCCTGAAAGGGTAGTCAATCACAAACGTGGTGCTTTAGATCCTTGTTTTTTCCCTCTGTAGCAGAGAATGTTCTATCAAAAAATGCTACTCAGCAATGCAAAACATTTCATTTTATAGGTTTCTAGACTGCTGCAGCTTGAGCAGGTACATTCTGCACAATTCTGTGCAAAAAAATCTTCCAAAACATCCGGGAAACCTCCCACAAACCTACATTAGTGGCTACATTTACTAAGTGGCAAATAGGGGTAGATTTACTAAAACTGGTGCACTCAGAATTTGGTGCAGCTGTGCATGGTAGCCAATCATCGTCTAACTTCAGCTTGTTCAATTAAGCTTTGACAATAAAGCCTGGAAGCTTATTGGTTTCTTTGCAGAAGTGAGCCCGATTTTGCTTTCTCCAGCTTTAGTAAATAAACCCCATAGCATCTCCAGCACTAATGTACTTTCAGGCTTTAGTACTGCTCATCTATGTGGCAGCTGAGAACCAGGAAGCATTCTTCATTATGACAGATGACTGATAAGGTAAATGGAATAGCCATTTATTTATCAAACATTTGTTTCTGATTATCAAACATTTATTTCTGATTAAGCACTTCCCGCCCTATAGGCAATTGACGGCGGGAAGGTGGTTGTATTATCCTGACCCGCCGTCATATGACGTCGGGCAGGATAATGCGCTTTGCGCACCCCCGGGTGGCGCACAGAGTGCCGATCGGTGCTGCGGTGTGTCAATCACAGCTGGTCACATAGTAAATAGGAAGAGCCGTTGATCGGCTTTCCTCAGTTCATGCCTGACAAGCATGAGTGAGGAGAGCCGATCTGCGGCTCTCCTGACAGGGGGGGTCTGTGTTGGTAATCAGAGCATTGATTACCAGTGCAGACCCTTGGGGGGGGTACCACTAGAGACACCAGGGATGCCCACCCATGGCCACCAGGGATGCCCACCCATGACCACCAGGGATGCCCACTATAGCCACCAGGGATGGCAATCAGGGCTCAGGGAGCCTGCCAGTGCCCTCCCCATTAGTGCTGCCCACCATTGCCATCTATCAGTGCTGCTCACCAGTGCCCATCATTGCCATCTGTCAGTATCGCCCACTAATGTCCATTATTGCCAACCAGTGCCACCTATAAGTGCCCATCAGTGCTCTTCGGTGCCCATCAGTGCTGCATATCAGTGCCCATCAGTGCTGCATATAAGTGCCACCCCATCAGTGCCTCCTCATCAGTGCCTGTCAGTGCGGCCTCATCAGTGCTCATCAGTGCAGGAAAAAACATATCTATTTACAAAATTTTATAACATAAACAAAAAAACTTTTTTTTTTTCAAACTTTTCGGTCTTTTTTTATTTGTGTAGCAAAAAAGAAATAAACTTGCGGCGATCAAATAGCACCAAAAGAAAGCTCTATTTGTGGGAAAAAAATGACATAAATTTGCATTAGGTACAGTGTTGCATGACCGCGCGATTGTCATTCAAAATGCAACAGCGCTAAAAGCTAAAAATTGGCCTGGGCAGGAAGGGGGTGTAACTGCCCTGTATTGAAGTGGTTAAGCAGATATATTGGATGTATATTTTGTCAGAAGTCGTATTGGTTAACAGCTGTATTTTGTGTTAAAATGCTATTTACACTCCCAGCAGTAATGATGGCTATCTCTGCCTTTTCACACAGAGCCACTGGAAGTGACAAGCCTATGTGAACAACTATTCTGCATTTTATTTAAGATTTGACTTCAAAGTAACTTTAGATAGCTAGGTTCCACCTTTTGTAAAACATATAAATTGTATGAGAAGTCCTTAGCCAGTTAGAGCAATCCTTTTGAAACCAACACTATGTACTTGTGCTGCTCTCCAACAATGTAGGTAACTACATGCTTGTATAATAAATACATCTATTTTTCAACCTGGCTTTAGCAGTCAAAATGTTACTAAGTAAAACCCATGAGTTTTGGGGCTTCCCCTACTATGACCTAAACTGTTTTCATGGTTTGTCATGTCCAAGTCTTTTTGGACAGCAAGCGTATCCTGAATAACAAGCATAACATGCTGAATGCTTCTCCCATTTCTTCTTTATGCTGTTCGGGGATAAAAGAGATGGGGTATTTGATGTCCAACCCTAGCAACAGAGTTTAGAGCGTTACAAAGGCTACCTGCATTTATTTAGTTATAGGGAATTTTTGTATGTGGGCATTAATAACTTGCAAGACCCAAAAATTGTTATCTCACAGTGGGCCTATGCTGACTATGGGGTTTGATTTACTAAAGGCAAATATACTGTGCACTGCAAGCGCATTTTCTCCAGAACGTATTAAATGAGATAAAGCTTCACTTTGCAAAGAATACTCAATCACATGCAAGGGGAAAAAATTTGCATTTTTTCTTGTACATGATTAGATGATAGAAATCAGCAAAGCTTCCACTCATTTCAGAGCTTCATCTCAGATCTAGAGCAAATGCACTTCAAAGTGCGCTTGCAGTGCACAGTATATTTGCCTTTAGTAAATCAACCTCCCTTTTGCCATTAATTGCTGGCATTCATAAAGTAGGATTTGATTAGCTGAATACAGAAAAAAAGGCATTAGGAGAGAAAAAATGAAATGTGTGAAAGGCAAAGCTTTGAGCCTAGTATACACTATCAGGTTTTTTACTGACAGCTCAGGTCGGAGCTGCTGTACTAACAATCAAACATTAGTACAGCGATATTCCTTGCAGAGCTATTGTGTTCTAATAGGGGGACGGCCCCCCGCCCAAACATTCTGGTCAGCGCTCTTAGCCATTGGCTGAGAGCACTGATCGGGAGCATGCTCCCCCGTCAGGAGCCGGCTGGCTTCTGTCGGACCAGTTGCCAATGCCATACATATGGTTCAAAATGTCAGCCAGTTTTTTTTTCTGCTGGCTTCTGTCAGACCAGTTGCCATACATACGGGCCGAATGTCAGACAGTTTTTTATTGAACCAGCCAATGTTGCCCGACATTTGACCCGTTTGTACTAGGCTTAAGCTTAGTACACATTAATAGTTTTTTTTTTTTTTTTCATTTAACCCAGCAGGGCTGAATGAAAAAAAAACTGACAGCCCCGAAGGAGCTGCTGTACTAACCATGCAATGTTAGTACAGAGATCTCCCCTGTTATGTTATTATTTACTGACAAGGAGATGGCCCCCTGCCAGAACACTCTGGTCAGCCATTGGCTGAGAGCGCTGATCAGGACCTATTTCGGTCATGCCCCTTCGACAGAAGCCCACCGGCTTCTGTCTGACTGACTGCTGCACACACTCTGTACACTGAATACGTGGATAGTATAGTGTGACAGTCAACTGAAATTAAGGGTTTCGGGAGAGGTTACACATGGCTTTTCCAGGGTTCACTGTCTAGTGACAACACAACACAGCAGACGCAGGCCTCAGTATACTATTTGCCATTGCAGCTGACCCTCTGGTTTCTTCTAATCACCCCACACAGCTGCCCACAGCTCATTCCATTGTGTTGTCTGCCTCTATTCAACCAGCTAAGGTATAAGATTGGTCCTAAGCACTTCCCCAATATAGATAGAGTATCTCCAATTGTCAGTCAAAAAGGAAAACACTACTTAGCAATGGAGAACCAAACTTACCACTTTATTATATTGGTAAAGACCCAATAATATAGAGCATGCAATATACTAAACTTACCACCTTATTATATTGGTAAAGACCCAATAATATAGAGCATGCAATGTACCAAACTTACCACTTTATTATATTGTTAGAGACCCAATAATATAGAGCATGCCATGTACAACACAAAAATTATACAAGGAGTTTTGCCACATCCTGTAAGAGTTCCACTACTTAGGTTCTTATGGTTAAAAACCTAAAACACTTCACTTATGGCGCTTTTCCACTGCATGGAACCGTACCAGTTCGGCACGCTTTTGTGCTTTTCCACTGCTGGTACCGCATGGTATAGGGTCGGAACGGTTCGGTACGATATAGGTTTGCTTTTCCACTGCATGGAACCGAACGGTACGGTACGGTACGGCTCTGAAAAAACAGTACCTACTCGATTGTGGTTCCAACAGGTACCAAACTGGTACCATATCCCACAATCCTTTGCATGCAGTCACTACTAGCCACTGATTGGTCAGAGAATCCCACCCACCCCGTTGTTATCCCACCCACTTAACTTTAGTACTACTTTAGTGGAAAAGCAAACCTATACCGTACCGTACCGAACCGTTCCAACACTATACCATGCGGTACCAGCAGTGGAAAAGCAAACCAGGCCAAGCAGGGCCGAGTAGAGCCGAGCCGGTACGAGCCGGTACTTGCAGTGGAAAAGTGCCATTACTCTTAAACTTTACAGAATCTGATTATAAAACAAGGATGAAAAAAAAATCTGTCTTTGATGCTAAGATAACCATTTAGACATAATTTTTCCAGCACATATGACATTTGACTGGTGGCTATGAACAGTATAAACTTTTTTTCTTTCCTTTTTTATTTAATACTGGTTCCTGGATCTCCTCTATTTTAGTTGTCTGTACTGTAAAAGCACTTTGGATTCAGTGTATAAAATACTGGCGCTGTAATAAAAAAATAGCTGTGTTAGCACTTCATATTACACTAAAGACTTTAGCTACAAGGCTCTTCCTTGCTCCTTTACAGATATCAGGAAAAGATTATTAAAAGAAATCTATGGCAGCTCCACAGGAAGCAGTCTGAGAGCTGCAAATGTCCGCTTTAATATTGCTGCCACAGTGACAAAGTAATGATTTAGAAGAGCGAAGATCCCCTTAAGGAGGACGTGTGAACTATGAAATTCCAATTAACTCTATTGTTACATTTTGTTTTTGAACATCAAAATCTCCTCTGGGGCCAAAACAGCTTATTTCCCTTCTTGCTAGAGGTTTTCCTTGTTGGACCATTGAAAGTATTAAATCAGCACTTTGAATCATAAGGAGAGCACACAAGGATAGTTATGTTGGGTTACAGTGAAGAACACTAATATATCTCCTCTAGCATTTCCCAGTAGAAATTATTTTTCCCTTAATTGAGTAAAACAGGTTTACAGAACAAACAACTCTCTTTGATGATCCCAGTACATATAAGCCTATTATGCAGTCCAGTCTTTCAATTCCATATTGAAATGTATGCCTGGAAAACATAAAAAAATATTGAATACATCACTGTAATACATGCACAGTTCTCAATGTTTTATGCATTAAAAAGAATTCAAGTACTGAACAATAAATAGTGATCCTACAAAAATCCATTGAGCTCCTTTATTTCCTGTTGGCCGATAATGGTGCCCCAGGTCCACTAAAAGGGAGTTTCCCCCTTCTGAACTACAGAACTCCATCTATCTTCGCTCCACTTTCTCCCTGTCCATGTGCGTAAATTATTTTCTGTCCTAGCTACCTCCTAGATCTTGCCCACACTTTATATATATCAGTGGTTCCCAATCCTATCTTTGACCTGTATCCCTAGGAAATGTTTGATTAATGTTTGCACCCTCTCCAAAAGTATTATCATATTTGGGGATGAAGAGAACTGAATCCATTTGCATACAAGTATGTTGTGGCAAATGGAATGAGGACACATGAGTGTTTTTCCACCATATAGGAACATAATCAATGCTGCACACCAAAACCCCTCCAAAGTCTTGCTTTCAAACTACAACATACTTTTCAAGAGCTCAATTTTGTCTGCAAATCAAAAAGATCTTCCTTTAGTTCTTCAACACCTGAAATTTTGTCTAGATCAGGGCTCGACAAACCCCGGGCGCCAGGTCGCATTTGCGACTAGAATTAGCGACCTGGCGCCTGGGGTGCCCTGCAGGAGGTGTCCTGTCCCTTTTGCGCCCCTCACCTCCTCCTCGAGTGCACGGACTTCCGCGCCGTCCACAAATTGAGGCCCCGGCTTTTCGGCCTTCTTCTGTGAGATGAGAGGCTAGGGGAACTGGCGCCCTCCTGTGGTGGCCGGGAGTAATGCATGTTCTCAATGCCTTACCATCTCCTTCCAACGAGGAGAGGAGAGGGAAGTTTTTTTAAGGCTTCATCTCTCTGTCCAGTTACCATTGCTTAAAGGTAAGTGGACAGGGAGTGTGGTTATTATTATTAATTTATTTTTTAAATGTAAAAAAAATAAATAATAATAATTTTTTCTTTTTTTTTTAATTATTAAAAAAAAATAAAAAATGTTTTTCTTTTTTTTTTTCCAATTCTTCTTATTAAAAATTGTTATATATATATATATATATATATATATATATATATATATATATATAAAATCTTTTTTTTTTTCCTCATCGCCGTGCCACAGCCAAAGGCCCCTTTCACACGGGCTGTCTGATCGGGTCCGCCTGTCAGTTTTTCAGGCAGACCTGATCGGACCCTTCATTCTCCTCTATGGAGCAGTAATCTGCCGCCATCTGATCCTGTCCGCCAAAAACAGACGGATGGTGGTTCTATTTTCTATCCATCCCGTGGATCGGATCAGATGGCATCGGATGGAAAGAGACAGAGAGTCTGTTTCCATCCAATTGCACTATATCCGTTTTATTAAATAAAGCTTGGTTGTTAGTTAAAAAAAAAAAAAAAAAAAAACTGGCTCCTAACTTTTTTAGTTGGCTCCTAGATTTCAGGCAAATTTGTCAAGCCCTGGTCTAGATTGTAGCAATATGGATTAATGAATTATTATTGTTGTTATTATTATACAAGATTTATATAGCACCAACAGTTTGCGTAGCACTTTACAACATGAGGACAGACTGTACAGTTACAAGTCAATGCAATATAGGAGGAATCAGAGGATCCTGCTCATTAGAGCTTAATGATCCATTCATTTCAAATCTTCTTCAGGTCTCCAGCAGCAAAATATCCATAAAATGTGAATTTAGTAGTGAGTGAAACAATACTTTAAAGCAACCCTGTCATAGTAGAAAAAAATCCTAAAAGAAGGTGCCCTATTACAGAAAAGCTCTTATACTCACCTCTACTGTGGCCTCTTTCTCTTACCTCGACTCCATTGCAGCACTCTCCTTTCAGCATTCAACACTTCTGCGAACATTAGATGCCTGTGTCCTCACTCCCAGTTATGGTTTCATCCTCCGATCCCTACATCACTGCTGAGTCCTGTAGAAATGTATGGGTTGGGGGATGGGATCACGATGCTCAGTGGGAGACACAGGCCTCTGACACTTTTGGAATTGTTGAATGTTAAAGGGCTTATGCACACAGATGCATTTGGGCATAAAAGTGTACAGTGACGAATGAGTGGCATTGATTGCAAATAGTACAGACTGTTGGCCACAGGTGTATGCCAGGACACGTGGCTTCCAGGAGTGGACATATGCTGGATTCTTGCAGTGTAAATCTGAAAATATCCATTTGCATAAGTACTTAGAGTAAAACAGCTCTTCTATAGTAGAGTAAAATAAATAACACATTATTAAATGCTTTTTTTTTTAAAAAAATCCTGACCCCCATTAATAAAAAAGATACAGTATATACAGGTTTAAATACACTATATTACCAAAAGTATTGGGACGCCTGCCTTTACACACACATGAACTTTAATGGCATCCCAGCCTTTTCCATAGGGTTTAATATTGAGTTGGCCCACCCTTTGCAGCTGTAACAGTTTCAACTCTTCTGAGAAGGCTGTTCACAAGGTTTAGGAGTGTGTCTAAGGGAATGTTTGAGAATTATTTCAGAAGCGTATTTGTAATGTTAGGCACTGATGTTGGACAAGAAGATCTGGCTCGCAGTCTCCACTCTAATTCACCCCAAAGATGTTCTATCGGGCTGAGGTCAGGACTTTGTGCAGGCCAGTCAAGTCCCCCCACCCCAAACTCGCTCATCCATGTCTTTAGGGACCTTGGTTTGTACACTGGTGCGCAGTCATGTTGGAACAGGAAGGGACCATCCCCAAACTGTTCCCACAAAGTTGGGAGCATGAAATTGTCCAAAATGTCTTGGTATGGTGATGCCTTAAGCCTTCCCTTCATTGGAATTAAGGGGCCCAGCCCAACCCCTGAAAAACAACCCCACACCATAATCCCCCCTCCACCAAATAATTTGGACCAGTGCACAAAGCAAGGTCCATCCCCAATTTGGGGATGGCCCCTTCCTATTTCAACATGGCTGCGCACCAGTGCACAAAGCAAGGTCCATAAAGACATGGATGAGCGAGTTTAGGGTGGGGAGGGACTTGACTGACCTGCACAAAGTCCTGACCTCAACCCGATAGAACACCTTTGGGATGAATTAGAGTATACTGCGAGCCAAGCCTTCTAATCCAGCATCAGTGCCTGACCTCACAAATTCGCTTCTGGAGGAATGGTTAAACATTCCCATAGACACACTCCTAAACCTTGTGGACAGCCTTCCCAGAAGAGTTGAAGCTGTTATAGCTGCAAAGGGTGGACCAACTCAATATTGAACCCTACAGACTTAGACTAAGATGCCATTAAAGTTCATGTGCGTGTAAAAGCAGGTGTCCCAATACTTTTGGTAATATAGTGTATGTATATATATATATATATGGAACCACTACACTCCCTTTTCAGCATATAGCTACATATAAGCTCTATATAAGGCTCTCCCTAAATGTAATGATATAGAAAAACACATTTGTTGAAACACAATTTTTTTCTGTGTGTGAGGCATCCAGATATAAACATCATCCCTCCTATGTCATCTAGACATCTCTCGGATTTAAACATTGAAGCAAGTTTTTGTCAAAAATCTACTTTTCCAAATCATTTGACGCTACTGTTATAGAAAATCAATCTTTCCCTCGCTCTGTTATAATCATTTGTATTTATAACTTTCCAGCATCTTTCACAGAACTACACAAAGTGAGAACATACCAGGGACAGAACAATTACCTTATAACAAACACAGATAAATAAAGGAGTAACAATAATTGAACAAATGTGGTAACAATCATATTCTACACAACAACACGTAGTTATTGTACTTTTTTTAGCCATAGCAACAACCTTGTCGCACTGCCTAGATAGGTATTTCAGTAGTAACGTCATTCTTGTCAGGACTGAAATTTGTACTTGAATACAGAATACAGAAATAAAATAAAAGCAGAATACC
Organism: Pelophylax lessonae; assembly: GCF_965119305.1. Taxonomy (NCBI): domain Eukaryota; kingdom Metazoa; phylum Chordata; class Amphibia; order Anura; family Ranidae; genus Pelophylax; species Pelophylax lessonae. The sequence continues at coordinate 151,511,009 of NC_138772.1, forward strand.
GAGTACTTTATTCTAAATAGGCTTCACACTAATACATTATGCCATTAACTTCATTTTTAATACATTTTTATTTTAAATTGTTTAATTACCCCATATAATTTATAGTACAATCACATTGTAATAAATCATGAAAATAGTGGTAAATTAGTTAACATACAGTATCTATCACTTAAACTTCTAATTTAATACATTATTAGCCTACAAAATTTCCCAGGATTTACTGTCACTACCAGAGGAACCCCAGGGGGTTGGTACAGCAACGGGTCTAAACGTTGGGATAAGGGGAATAAAGAAAAAAAATATGTTGCAAGTGTGAAGCTTTATAGGGGAGATCCTAGGGGTCCAAGTCCATATAAAACTGTCAATTTTATCTTTCTTTATTGTAGGGAGTTTTTTAAAAAACATTGTGTACTTTGCAAAGAGACTTTCACTGTGCAAGGGAACTTTTCTTAGCTTAGCAAATTGGGTGAACCTCTGCTTTTAGGAATGGGTGGGGATGAAGATTAACTTTTCCTTCATGTTTTCCCATTAACTCTTGGGCTCCAATTTTGGGTGACATGGGAGGACTGGACTACCCCCCTGGGTGAGCTCTTCTGGGCTATGCTAGGCACTTGCGATAGGGTCACTGCATTACACATTGGTTTCCTTTGCTCTTTGCCATTTCCATCATTGTCCGGGGACAAGGTTGAGGCTGCCGTGGGGGAATACTAAACCTTAAGGTGGGCCTCGACTTTTAGAAATAAATGTACGCTGTGTACACTTGCAATATAACTCCTCTCCAGTTGACTCTCCAGTCCCTGTGACATTGTACGCCTTCTCTGTAACTTGCATTTAGGAGACACATACTAAACCTTGTCCACATCCACCTGCCCAGCGTATCACGGCTACCTCACTCCTAGTAATGGTATGGGGCCTAGCCGGGCACCTAGCACGGACGCCATGTGTGCACTTGACTTCCTTTAACTCTTCCATACCTGTTTACAGCCCTCTGCAGCACAAGTCCGCTCCTGTTGCTATGGGAGACAGACTGCTCATGGAGAGAGTGGCAACAACACCTCCTTCCTACAAGAGGCTATCCCACCTGTCACATGTACACGCTTCACGACAGGCTTCTTGGTAAACCTCCGTTACTCTAGGTAACCACTTGTATCTGCACACTACATCAACTTTTGTCCATATGTCTGCATACCCCAAAGTACCTCAGTGACCCGAACGATAGAAAGGTGATGTAACTTGCATTACACCCCTTGAGTAACTTCAGACCACACGGGAACAAGGTCTCAAAACTTTACTTAGAAAAGTGCAAAAGACATCTTAGATTCCAACATGAAAGAACAGTATTTCTCCTACACCTCTAATCCAGCTCAGGCTATGTGCTGCCCTGGCATACCTGTAAAGAGATTCAAAACTGTCATTTTCCAGTGTTGGTTTCTTCAGGGAGGAACCCCAGGTTCTGATAACCTTTTACATCATGACAGTAGCAAACAACATTTTTTTCCAATCTTTTCCCTCACAGGGTTCTCTGATGGGCTCTGGGCCTCTGTGCTCTGGGGCTCTCCACTCTCAGTTCTCGGCTACTACCCCAGCTCCGGACCACTGTCCCTCTTTTATATCACAGGATTAGTGGGTGGGACACAAAGATAACCCGCCAAAACCAAATAACCAGCCAAAACCAGGAAAGCCATTATCCCTTACCCTCCATTCCGGGGCAGCACCTAACTGGCATAATTTCAACCCGCTTACATGCTGACTTATATCATCCAATAACCAGGTAAAAATAATAGGAAATAAGTCTGAAAAAATGAATGCAGTCACCTCATGTGACAAGTGGAAGGTTGCAATATATCATATTTGCTCTTGGATTTTGATGCACTATAAGGTATGAGCTGCAAAAAAAAAAAAAATGATACATGGTGCTTAACACTTCTTACAGTAAAGGTGAAAAGAGGATAACAGTAGAACTTAAAGAAGCATCATTCTGCAGAAAATTGCTTGTGTATAATTTAGTTATGGTAATAGGAAGAGACGGTGATGAGAGCATGCAATTTTAGCACTTCACTGCTATTAGGAACAAACCTTGGATCCAGTGTCAGGCATGCTGCACATTGTGACATTAAGTAATCATTTCCTCTGTCTGATTCAGCAGCTGAGTGCAAATAATTGTGTGTCATGGGATCAATGTCTGTATGACCTGGGGGTTCCATGAACTGAGGGCTAGATTACATTAATTATTACGTCTTTCTGCTGCAAATTTCTGTGTTTATATCTTCAAACAAATGATATGATAGTTTGGCTTTAATATGGCTGCCTTCAAAGGAAACTGCTCTTTAATATTTTTTCTATTAAATATCTCCTAAAAATTAGCAAAAATTATTTGTGATATGACTTTAGTCATTTGGAAACCTGGGACGTTAGGGCCTTTTTACACTGCTCCTTTAAATAAATATAAGTAAAAACACATATTCATTTCTGATGCATTTTTTGTGTGTTGTTTATGCGTTTTGGGTGCGTTTCTCTGATTCCCTGACTCCAATCATGTACATGTGACTCAAACAGCGCACCAAAAACATTCATCTCATTAGGGAGGTGCCATTTTGGTGCACTTTTTAAACATGCATTAAAAATGCAGCATGTTTTTTAAAAAAACGCACTGAGCAATGATGAGAAGATATAAACACAGAAAATTGCAGAAAAAAGATGCGGCAATTATTAATGTAATATAGCCCTCAGTTCATGGATCCCCAGATCAGGCAGGTATTGATGTGTTCCATAGGATTTAAAGGGGTACATTGTTCATGTATTTTTGCTCTGATTTTTGATTTTTAAAACACCAAAAATGCCTAAAAAATTGATCACTGTGAAAGGGCCCTTATAGTAAGCTTGGACTGAATTAGGATATGCAGTTAATAGCTGCCCTAAACAACAGCACCTAATCCGCTAAATAAACCTTATAATACATTATATAAGTGTAGCACCCTATAGTTTAGTGTGCTAGCTGTAAATAGTGAAGGTAAATTTGGCTTGGCTGGCAGTCAAGCCTGTGTTGAACCTGAGTCAGAGTTGAGTGACTCAGGGAGGCTGAATGACACTTCAAGCAGCACCTCTGGTACCTTCCCCTACTTGCTGGAACATTGGAGAAGCTTCTAGAAGAATGGGTGGGAGGTTAGAGGAGTTGTTTGGAGTTTTGAGGAGGGCCCCAGCCAATCCCCAGTGAGTGGGCTGGCAGGGGGCAGGCATCTCTTAAAAACTCTAGGGTCATGCCAGCAGGGACAGTCAGGTGGAAGATGGAGATGGAGTGCTGAGGAAGCTGTCGGTGGCCCTTGAGGGCGCCCCCTAGTCTGGGGGGGGTGACCTTGGGACTAGGGCTCAGGTGCTGGAGAGATCCTCTACAACACACAGAGGAATCCTGTCCTGGATGCACGGAAGCAGGTGTGAGGACAGCAGGAGAGAGTCAGCACGTCCAGGAGGTCTCCAGGAGAAGTCAGCCGGGTGGCTGGTGAGTGTGCAGTCTGGGAAAACTGAGGAGAAGTTAGCCAGGTGGGTTAGTGAAAGGGGCAACTGCAGCCAGGCAAGCTGGTGGTGCCTGAAGAGGTAGTGCTGAAATCAGTAGGCACGGGAATGTAGCTGGACACTGGATTTCTTGACACACCAAAGGGGCCCGGGGATCCTGCCTGTAAAGAGCTTTTGCTTGATTTGGCTGATTGCTTTGCCAGATTTATCAAACAGTGTTCCAGCAGGGTCTGTGTTTTTTCTGCAAGCAAGTGAGTGTTGGAGGAAGAGAAGTATGTATAGACTGTATACAGGTGCATCTCATAAAATTAGAATATCATCAAAAAGTTAATTTATTTCAGTAATTCAATTCAAAAAGTGAAACTCATATATTTTATATAGATGCATTACATACATAGTGATATATTTCAAGCAATTTCTTTTACTTTGATGAATATAGCATACAGCATACAGCTGATGAAAACACAAAATTCAGTATCTCAGAAAATTAGAACATTACATAGGACCAATAGAAAAAAAAAAAAGGTTTTTAATACAGAAATGTTGGCTTATTGAAAAGTATGTCCATGTACAGTACAGTATGCTTTCAATACTTGGCCGGGGCTCCTTTTGCATGAATTACTGCATCAATGCGTCGTGGCATTGAGGCAATCAGCCTGTGGCACTGCTAGGTTGCTTTGATAGTGGCCTTCAGCTCATTTGCATTGTTGGGTCTGGTGTCTTCCATCTTCCTCTTGAGTTTGCGGGCCAATCAAGCACAGTGATACCATGATCATTAAACCAGGTATTGGTACTTTTGGCAGTGTGGGCAGATGCCAAGTGCTGCTGGAAAATGAGAGCATTTCCATAAAGCTGGTCAGCAGAGGGAAGCATGAAGTGCTCTGGAATTTTCTAGTAGAGGGCTGTACTGACTTTGGATTTGATAAAACACAGTGGACTAACACCAGCAGATGACATGGCTTCCCAAATAATCAAGGACTGTGGAACATTTTGCATTTCATTTGGAAATCAAGGTCCCAGAGTCTGGAGGAAGAGTAGAGAGGCACAGAATCCAAGTTGCATTAGGTCCAGTGTGAAGTTTCCACAGTCAGTGGAGCATGGGGCCGGGTCGCAATTGGAAAAGGTACAGTTTTGCTTTTCAGAAATTATTTTGATGCTATGAGGCTGATTTATTAAAGGAGTGGAACTTGTTCCCACAAAAAACGGTGCAAATTCACTTCATTTATCCACTCATGTGCAAATGAAATAAGTAAACGGGAACATTTAATTTGATTGTGTAATTGAAGTTATTGTTCACTTTTTCTAAGCAAAATTCACTTTTTTGTCAGTAAAATTTCTCAGTTCTGCTTTTAAATAAGCCTCTCTACCAGCCTTTCTCATCCTTTTCAACTCAGAGGAAATTTAAAAAAAACATTCCAATCTCGGGGAACCCTTGCTAAAAATGACTATATCTACAACTTGTGATACATTAGTGTGATTGTCCGTGGGAATAAGGCTTCTTACGCTTGTGGTCATTGGGAAGAATTCCCCCCTTACAGATAGCTAAAAGGATCAATGGTGTTAGTGGGGACTTATTTGAGAGGCAAAAATTTCTCATTGCTCAAGGAACCCCTAGCAACCTCTGGAGGAACCCTGGTGGAGAAGCCCTGTTCTATGTGACATGTCAGAAATGATTGCTAATTTCTAAAGCTCCTTTTTCTTTTAAGAGTCTATTATCTTCGTATTATCTTCTCTAGGAACATTTTCTCTTCTACAAAATGATCAGACCCCTTTTTATAAATTGCAAATCATATATTATTATTGTGGCCATATTAGGTTAATGATATCATGAACATTCCCTCCCCTTTGTGAACATGCATCTGTTGAGTGGGGTGCAGCTAATTGGGCCGGCATTGAGAGCTTCCTTCTGCGTTCGGTTTTGGACTAAACACAAGGTCATCCTTACCAGGTAATGACACAAAAACAATATAAAAGCTGTTCTGTTCACGTGCACACAGCACTATAACAGTGATTTGAACAAATAGGTCCACTAAATAAGGCTCCAACTGATGTGTTTTGTCAAATTATTGACATTTAAAAAGCAGAGCCACAACAACAACATACTTTTATTTATTCCCTCCTATTGTTAAAAAAAATATTATGGGGAAATACATTTAAGCATTTTATACATGTTTTTCTTTTGCACAGTTTCTTGCACTTTAATAATTTATAAAGGATATATGCACTTTAAAGTGATATTAAACTCTCAGTTTTAAAACATTTAAAGCGCTGATTAGGAAATCAAACAACCCATTCAGTTTAAAATAGAAATGAAAGGCAAATCATTTTTGAATAGATATAAAAAAAAAACATTATAAATACCTTTTTTCCTTTTTTTTTTTATAAATGATCAAATTCCCTCTGTTCTCAGCTGCATAAGAGCTGGGGGGAGGAGAAGCAGCAGTACACTGAGCATGCCAGTGACTGGCTGTGCAGTGGGGGGGCGTCAGGACAAGTCTGATCATTGGAGGAGTGCTAGCTGAGTTCCCAGCATAGCTAGGGAACCGACCATGATGTGCTCCCATGCTTAGTGTAGTCAGTTTTGAATAGGAAAGCAGAGGGACTGGCAGGAACACTAGAGATTTCACACAAAAGAAGCAATAGAAATAGAACAGGATACTTTCTCATACAAATACATGGTACACCAGGCACATATTAGGAATCTGAAGTGTTGGGGTATCAAGCGCTTCAATTATTTACTGAGTATGCAGCTCCTTTATCTTTTAATCTTTGCCATCTTCCATTGTAAGCTGGTGCCATGACTTCTGCCTCAGCTTTTCTTTTTTAGGGTTTGCATCTTCCTCTTGCAGCATCCCAAAGAGTCAATCTTGCATACATAGACTAGAGTTGCGTATCTGTATACTGTGTGCATCAATAAAAACACACAGCTCTGAAGTTTAGGATGGAATTTGTCTCCCCTGCTCCTCCTCTTTCTTCTTCAAGCTACCCTAGACTGTGCTTTTAACTGTTAGCTCTTTCCTGTAAAGACTGGAAGTTCAGTGAAGCAATCCTAAGAGAGCGGGAGCCAGAGATAATGAAAGTTGTAAACTGCAAGTGCTGGGGAAAAATGTTAACAAATAGTTTACTAGGTCATGTTTACTTTATTGTGCTCACCATGTTAAGCTAAGAAATCCCAGGAGCTCAATTCTACTTTTATATCTAACGTATAGGGGGGGTATGATGTTATAAACGCAGCAGATTGTGTTATAGGATTTGTCGTTACTAAGTTGCTTTATGAACAGTAGCTGCTAAATAAATTTATAGAAGAGGAGAGCAGAGCAGAGCATTTACGATACTATATTATATATAACTAGACATTTAAGCCCGTTAAATTAACGGGCGCTAGAATATATGGCTGACTGAGCGGCTCTCGCTTATCTCTTTTTTTTTCTAACAACGCGAGAACCGCATGACATAGCCAGCTCTGCACATAGCGTCCCTGTTGCCCTAGCAACAGAGACACGCGCAGAGCTGTGCAAGCGCGTACCCGCCGCGTGCCCGCGCACACCCGCCGCTTCAAGAGTTTTGGCCGGCCGCCCGACTGTGGTGTATGTAGGATATCTATTCTATATTAATAATATGCAAGTGTCTCTGCGTCTGTCCCTGTGTCTGTGGGATTGCGCTACTGCGCATGTACCCCACGGACAGCCGTTGGGACTGGGGGCGGGCACCATGTCAGGGGCCCCAGAAGTAAGTCACACTGACCTGTGTAGGATGGGGAGCTCCTCGGTGTCGGAGGCCGGGTCCCGGGTGTTGGGGGTTACCCCGATAATGGTGCTCTTCAGGGAAGTTCCTCTAAGCAGGCGGCTCCGGACCAGATCCATATTCCTCAGGCCGCCGGAGACAAATCATCTCCGCCTGAGGAAACCACCGCCATCTGGCCAACTGTGAGTATTACAACTGGGAATTCACCTCACAGGGCTGAGGACAGAAATCACCTCATCATATATTGTGATATCCTACATACTATACACCCCAATATAATCACCTCATCATATACTATACACCCCAGTATCATCAGGGTATCTGATGAGGTGATGATACTGGGGTGTATAGTATATGATGAGGTGATTATATTTGTGTGTGTGGCCAGTCATGGCCTCTAGCGGCTCTATCCAGATCCCCCCACGCCTGCCTCTTCTCCTGACCCATGACGGGGTGCTCCTGCCCGGCTCCAGCATGCGGGTGAGTGTAGACTCTCTGGCAGGGCCGGAGTGCGACTCATTTTCAGCCCTGGAGTTTCATGCCTTAGACCGGCCCACTTTAGTTCACGACTGACTATATTAAAATAATGTAATTAAAACCTCAGAATATAGGTTTGCAATGGCTGCGCGCATGGTACAGGAGAATGCGGGGCTGCGCGCATGGTACAGGAGAATGCGGGGCTGCGCGCATGGTACAGGAGAATGCGGGGCTGCGAGCATGGTACAGGGGAATGCAGGGCTGCGCGCATGGTACAGGAGAATGTGGGGCTGCGCGCATGGTACAGGGGAATGCGGGGCTGCGCGCATGGTACAGGGGAATGCGGGGCTGCGAGCATGGTACAGGGGAATGCAGGGCTGCGCGCATGGTACAGGAGAATGTGGGGCTGCGCGCATGGTACAGGGGAATGCGGGGCTGCGCGCATGGTACAGGGGAATGCGGGGCTGTGGACATGGTACAGGGGAATGTGGGGCTGCGGACATGGTACAGCAGAATGCGGGGCTGCGGGCATGGTACAGGGGAATGCGGGGCTGCGGGCGAGGATGCTCTCTGCGCTTTAAACTGACCTCTGAGACTATCACAGTGCAGGTGCATTTATATGGAGACTTGATTACACACAGGTGGATTCTATTTATCATCATTAGTCATTTAGGTCAACATTGGATCATTCAGAGATCCTCACTGAACTTCTGGAGAGAGTTTGCTGCACTGAAAGTAAAGGGGCTGAATAATTTTGCGCGCCCAATTTTTCAGTTTTTTATTTGTTAAAAAAGTTTGAAATATCCAATAAATTTCGTTCCACTTCATGATTGTGTCCCACTTGTTGTTGATTCTTCACAAAAAATTACAGTTTTATATCTTTCTGTTTGAAGCCTGAAATGTGGCAAAAGGTTGCAAAGTTCAAGAGGGCCGAATACTTTCACAAGGCCCTGTATCTCTTATATCGCCCATGCTACTGGAGTGGGGGCCCATCAAAGCACCTGGGAATTAAGCTAGGAGAACTTTGAGCCCTCGTTCACACAAGTATGATTTGTCATGCAATTTGACAGTTCCAAATCGCATGACAAGCCGCACCCCATTACTGGCAAAGGAACCATTCAAACTGCCACAAATTTGAAAAAGGTTCCTGCACTACTTTATTCTGATTTCATTGCAATTTGTGTAGACTTTTGTTAAATGAAGTCGCAATGAAATCGGAGGTGCACCGATCTGGGACTTTGAAATCGCTCTGAAATAGTTTGATTGCAAACCTGTACCAGTAAGAAACAGGGCTAAGGCCATAGGGCTGATTATGATTAGCTGTGGGAGACCCAGTGGGGGTTCCTAGTGATTAGCTGCAGGCGGGAAGCCCCATTGAAAACAACAGGAGGCTGACAACTCGCACAACTTTTACGGCTGATTCCATGTTATCTCCTATGCAGTGATTTACCTACGAATGATCAGCGCTGGGTGCAGGCAGTCTTCATCCAGGGTCGATCACCCACAGGAAATCGCTGCATGATCAATTACATGAGATCGGCCGTAAATAGCTGTGGAAGCTGTCAGCCTTCCATTGCTTTCAATGGGGTTTCCCGTCCGCAACTAATAACAGGGAACCTTCACTAGTTCTCCTGCAGCTAATCACAGAGAGCCCAATTTGCAAGGGTGAATGGGGCCTTAAGAGACCAATCGCTGTTATCTACGAAAAGAGAGCTGTCATCATGGCACAAGGCGATTCACATTTCATGGAGATCCAAAAAGTTTTCCTGTGCAGTGACCCTTTGGAGTCAATAAATGGTTAGATTGTTTTATAATATACCGACATACTGTATTCCATGCAAATTTCGTCCGATTATGGGCACCGTTAGCTGGTATTGACCACCATTTGACTTTTTACAGTAACAGTTTCAATAGCTAAAGTACGGTGGCTTGCGAATGTATTCGGCCCCCTTGAACTTTGCGACCTTTTGCCACATTTCAGGCTTCAAACATAAAGATATAAAACTGTAATTTTTTGTGAAGAATCAACAACAAATGGGACACAATCATGAAGTGGAACGAAATTTTTTGGATATTTCAAACTTTGTTAACAAATAAAAAACTGAAAAATTGGGCGTGCAAAATTATTCAGCCCCTTTACTTTCAGTGCAGCAAACTCTCTCCAGAAGTTCAGTGAGGATCTCTGAATGATCCAATGTTGACCTAAATGACTAATGATGATAAATAGAATCCACCTGTGTGTAATCCAAGTCTCCGTATAAATGCACCTGCACTGTGATAGTCTCAGAGGTCAGTTTAAAGCGCAGAAAACATCATGAAGAACAAGGAACAAATCAGGCAGGTCCGAGATACTGTTGTGGAGAAGTTTAAAGCAGGATTTAAATACAAAAAGATTTCCAAAGCTTTAAACATCCCAAGGAGCACTGTGCAAGTGATAATATTGAAATGGAAGGAGTATCAGACCACTGCAAATCGACAAAGACCTGGCCGTCCCTCTAAACTTTCAGCGCATACAAGGAGAAGACTGATCAGAAATGCAGCCAAGAGGCCCATGATCACTCTGGATGAACTGCAGAGATCTACAGTTGAGGTGGGAAATTCTGTCCATAGGACAACAATCAGTCGTATACTGCACAAATCTGGCCTTTATGGAAGAGTGGCAAGAAGAAAGCCATTTCTTAAAGATATCCATAAAAAGTGTAGTTTAAAGTTTGCCACAAGCCACCTAGGAGACACACCAAACATGTGGAAGAAGGTGCTCTGGTCAGATGAAACCAAAATCGAACTTTTTGGCAACAATGCAAAAACTTTATGTTTGGCGTAAAAGCAACACAGCTCATCACCCTGAACACACCATCCCCACTGTCAAACATGGTAATGGCAGCATCATGGTTTGGGCCTGCTTTTCTTCAGCAGGGACAGGGAAGATGGTTAAAATTGATGGGAAGATGGATGGAGCCAAATACAGGACCATTCTGGAAGAAAACCTGATGGAGTCTGAAAAAGACCTGAGACTGGGATGGAGATTTGTCTTCCAACAAGACAATGATCCAAAACATAAAGCAAAATCTACAATGGAATGGTTCACAAATAAACATATCCAGGTGTTAGAATGGCCAAGTCAAAGTCCTGACCTGAATCCAATCGAGAATCTGTGGAAAGAACTGAAAACTGCTGTTCACAAACGCTCTCCATCCAACCTCACTGAGCTCGAGCTGTTTTGCAAGGAGGAATGGGCAAAAATTTCAGTGTCTCGATGTGCAAAACTGATAGAGACATACCCTAAGCAACTTACAGCTGTAATCGCAGCAAAAGGTGGCGCTACAAAGTATAAACTTAAGGGGGCTGAATAATTTTGCACGCCCAATTTTTCAGTTTTTTATTTGCTAAAAAAGTTTGAAATATCCAATAAATTTCGTTCCACTTCATGATTGTGTCCCATTTGTTGTTGATTCTTCACAAAAAAATACAGTTTTATATCTATGTTTGAAGTCTGAAATGTGGCAAAAGGTCGCAAAGTTCAAGGGGGCCGAATACTTTCGCAAGGCACTGTATAATAAGATACTTGCTGATAAATAATTAAAAGAATTATTGGCCCAAGGCAGAACAGTGGACCCACAATGGCTATTTGCCTTCAGGAGTGTATGTGCAGAGTACATACATTACTGTTCATTTAAACAGCAGGTCATACAACAACATCCATATGATGGTCATATGATGTTTCGGGAGCTCTGCGGGGACTATCGCCATGTATTCAGGTCTGCATGTTTCATTACAAGTTACCAGGGAAATAGGCTATATTTAATAGAGGAATTGAGGTTTCTTTTCATAAGAAACACTAAGCTACATAATTGATGCAGTGTTTGCCTTTATTACAAATATCTGAAATCAATGTGAGATTTTATCTGATAAACAAAGTGGCTTTTGATTTGAATTTTACTGGAGATCAACAGCTGCGAGGCAGCTATATTTAATTCAGTTTACACAGAGCCTCTGTAATGCACCTGTTTGGGGGTTCTCATTATACTCATGCTAGCAGACGTTAGATTTTCATACGCTTGCTTATATAAAGAGTAATGTTTTACCATTCACAAAATGAATTCATGTGTTCTTAATTACAAATATGCAGAATTTTACAAATATAAACAAAAATGGCAGGATTGGAAGATTATCATCTCATGTCTTTGACTTATTCAAAAAGGGGCAATGATGTGCTCTACAGCCAATAATGCACAGTAAAAATTAATGGAGATCTAACTAAAGAAAAACAATCCACGAGAAGAACCTGAATACGGCTTTCCTCCAATCACAGGGCTCTCTCACTGCAAAAACCCAGAGGAGGGCGCAAACACCTTGTGCATTACCATAGACAAATGTATTACGTATACCAAGACAAATGGATACTCACAAGCTGATAAAAGCAGTATGCATAAATATAAAAATTACAGCAGAACGTGATGTGCCCGTCATAGGACCTAACCTGATTGGATGGCTGACGAGTTTCGGGGGACAAACTATCTTCCTCAAAGGAAAAACAAAAAGAGCGCCTCTAATAGCGCTTTTCCATTGCGTGTACCGGCTCAGCTCAACTCGGCACTGCATGGCTCGACTCGGCTCGGTTTGCTTTTCCACTGTGTGGTACGAGTCGGCACGTCTCGGCACTGCATGGCTCGACTCGGCTCGGTTTGCTTTTCCACTAAAGTAGTAAGTGGGTGGGATAACAATGTAGTTGCACTACTCGCAAATCCAATGACAAATGTAGTGACGATTCTCTCTGACCAATTAGTGGCTAGTAGTGACGACCAATCAAGAGGCTGCATCCGAAGGATTGTGGGATATCATGTTACCCGTCAATTTTGGTATCGGTACGGCATGCTTGGAACCCCAACCAAGGTGGTACTGTTTAAATGAGCCGTACCGAGCCCTACCATGTAGTGGAAAAGCCCCAAACCGTACCGAACCGTTCAAAGACGTACCATGCCACATCATGCAGTGGAAAAGCGCCAAAGCGAGCCATATCGAGCCGTACCATGCAGTGGAAAAGGGCCATAAGTGTCATATTTAATAGCACTATGGACTGATTAAAAAGTTGTAAACTCACAAGTATGAAGATAAAAGAGGCTCTAATGTAATGATCCAGATGGAGAGATGGACGCCAAATTCGTCAGCTACTTGCTCCAGCGATGTCCGGGTAGACAGATGCTAGCTTCTAGATGGTGCTTCCGGGTGGAAATGGAGAGCAGCATGGAGCACATTGGCAGTGAGTGACGTTCCTCGACTCCCTGGATGCTGTGCGACACAATGTGTTTCCAAGCATGCTCCAGGCTCAAACAGAGCATCCGCGCTCCTTTTTCATTTGACACTTGAAAAAGGAGAGCGCATGCTCCGTTTGAGTCTGGCGCATGCTTGATAATGCGTTGTGTCGCACAGCATCCAGGGAGCCGAGGAACGTCACTCACTGCCAATGCACTCCATGCTGCTCTCCATTTCCACCCGGAAGCACCATCTAGCAGCTAGACATCGCTGGAGCAAGCAGCTGACGAATTTGGCAACCATCTCTCCATCTGGATCATTACATTAGAGCGTGATTTATCTTCACACTTGTGAGTTTACAACTTTTTAATAAGTCCATAGTGCTATTAAATATTACACTTAGAGGCGCTCATTTTGTTTTTCCTTTCCCCTATAACATACAGAGTTGGCTTCAACCTCTGAAAAGAGCTACAGCCCTGAGTGTCCAGCATGCCCCATTAACCCTTTCCTAGTCGTCCCTCCCATTCCAATTCCCCTTTTAGGGTACTTCATATGGACATTTTGCATGGACATTTTATTGGACTGGATATACCTTAACACTTTGATATATATATTATCTTTCCATGCACCTTGTGGTTTGTTATCCTTACTAATACCGACAATGCATGTTGTATCTCAAACTATCTTCCTCAGAGCTCAGCAGTGTATTGAAGATTTCCTAGTCTGAGGAGGCATTGCTTATTGAAGCACTGTGAAAAGCACAGTGACAGTGAAAACCCCTGGATCTAGTGCTGGAGTGTTTTTTAGAGACAGGGCTCTCTCAACTCTATGAGCAGAGAGAACTCAATTTAGCATCTTTAGCTATACATCACAACCCAATTTTTTGAATAGGAGCAGATAATGTTTTTTTATGAGAAGAGCAGATACCGATGACGTTATGAAAAGGTATGTCTAACTGTAAAACAAACACCATTTCTGACTCCTTTGTCTACCAACATTTATAAACATCCTGGTATTCAAGGGATTTAAAGCAGACCAATTTTTCAGGACCTGAACAGAAGCTCCATGTAGGTGCATTGGAGGGTGTAAATGGGCTTGTGTCTGTTTACACCTGATTACCTCAAAGTTAATCTAGATCCACAAAAAAAAAAAAGAAACGTTTCTGTGCTTTTTCATTTTTTTCAGACCTAAACATAATGGATCTGAGGTAGTTAAATTTAAATGCGCACATGTTCTTTTACATTCTCCTGCCTATGGACAGAATTTGAGTCCATTAAGGTCTGAGCTGAAAACACAGAATGGACACAAAGGTGACAAAAGTACCATCTGTACCATTTGGTTCAGATTCAGCAGGAGATCTGTTCCTGGTAAACAGGGTGACTGTTGGGGGAATGGACATAGCAATTGATGAAAAAGGAAGGTGGAGACCAGCGCTATGGAAAATTTCCAGAGGGTATGCACAAAACAATAGGAAGCAGCCACCAACCAAACCCCTAGGGAGTAGGGGTCAGAGGCTAAAGAGAATGGGGGGAGGTGGTTGGAAACGGCGCTACCTAAAAAAGAGGGCTGTGATGTGCCCAAACTGTGCCACAGTGTTAGTGCAAAATATATTGCCGATGAAAAGGCCGTGCAAATAATTTGTGGCCAAGTGTGTTTAATAAAAACCACAAGTGCAAGTGATAAATATTTTATTAAAAGTGATAAAATAAGGTGCCTTAAAATCAATAAAAGGTCATTTAAATAGTGCTGGGTGCTTGTAGTGAGGAATCGAGTGCCTGCGTTCCAACAAAAGGCCACTAGATGTCGCACTCACCCTACAGAGGATTTACCAGCAGTGATGTTATCAGCCAGGGGGGGTCCTGGATAAGGCTCCCAAATGTGTCTCCTGGCGGTCCTTACAAGCATGCGGGTCCCATCTGTGTATGAGAACATAGGGGCCCCATGGTGCAGTACAAGTAATTCGACCACAAAGAAAAAGTAGTAGCTACTCACAGTTTAGTATGTAGCCGATCGATCAGCGTGTAGCGAGCCACGCCGTGGAGCTTCCGCGTTCCACCTAGAGGCAACCGCAGACCGGATGTGACGTTGACGCACAGTTCCGCCCTACGCGTTTCGTCATTGGACGTCTACTGGAGCGGTGCTCCAGTAGATAGAAATAGCAATTGACCCCAATGCCACATGGCATATACCTTGCGCATTCATACCCCAACTACACTAAGTGCTGGTCTTTGTTGAAGGATCAGGCCACGGTTTTATTGATTCATAGAAGAAAACTATTCCAGTGACAACACCCAACAGACCGATAACTTGCAGCTGACTACCCAAAACTACTACCAGCCACTGATGTACTGTGGGCACCCAAAAGAAGATGGCTTCAAGGCCTGTTCTAACCATAAGTTTACAACAGACATAACAATTAGCCTAGGCCACTGAGGGCAGCAATCAGGTACCATTGCTGGCAAGGTAAAACAATACCCATGAAGTTGGTACAAAGGATATACGTATGTGGTAGAGTGAGGAAAGCTCTTTCAAGGCTGTAGTCATCCATTCCTGGCTATAGCTGTGTGATCATAACCCTAGGTTCACACTTATGAATGTATGTGGGCCGCGTTTGCTGTGTTTCCCGCAGAAAAAGGTGCATGAACCTTTATCAAAATGTTTCCCACAGGGAAATCGCATGGACATTTTGACCATGCGATTTCCCTGTGGTTGCTGCACCTGCAAACAGGCTGGATTTTTATATGTGTGGGGAGTGCCGTTCAGAATGAAGGGCAGCCCCGTGTGTTTTCACAGCAGTGCGTTTTTACTGCGGGTGGTTGCAGGTGTGGGAATCACTGCGATTCCCGCACCGGCAGCCACCCGCATAGATGTGAACTGAGCCTACCTCTGTTGCCAAATCCTCTGGATTGTTATATTAACTTTATACTCAGTTTGTCCACTTTTATGTCAGGGTGTGCATGGGCTTTTAAAAAGTTTTTTTACTAGTGTAACCATTATGAATGATCCTTTCTTTTATTTATGTGAGTACATACCCAAATACCTATAAAACTTTAAGGGCCTGTGCACAACAGGCACATTCCGTTCCACATTTCCCACACCGTGCTCGAATGTAATGCCCTTGCGATCTGCTGTGGGTGCCAATGTAATGTTAATAGCATCCCAAACGCAGATCGCAAATGCAGTGTGTTTGTGGACACCGGATGGCATAGCATCACAGTACCATGTGATTTGGTGTAGTGCATTTTTAAAAGTAGTACATGCACTAACTTTTTCTGCTTTCCGGTGTGATTTGCAGCCCATGTAAATAAAGAGGCTGAAAAATCTCAACGCACAGAAACGCGGCACCTCTTCCTTGAGATTTTAATGAGAACCGGAATGATTGATTTACTTTATACGTGTGTAGCAGTATTTCCAGGCATTGGGCCTGATGTGGGTCTGCCATGGATGGTTACCGTTAACACCAACAGCGCATTTAAGCATGTTGCCCAAGTGTGAGATCTGACTGAGACAATGAACAGTCCGGCAGTTTTATTGTAGGAACTTGGATGGGAGAAGGAAATGAGTGGGATACTCCCCTGGCTCAACCAGGTACAAATTTGGAACACTTGAGAAAAATGCCGCCTAGCGCTGTCTTGGCGCCGGCTGAAGACCGACCAACGCTTACTGGCACTTGTGAATCTGACTTGCGGTCTGTGAACTGAAACTGGACTTTTGCTACTTCCTCACAGCTCAAAAGTCCTTTACACTGCTCCTTGTAGTCTTCACTGACTGAGGTAGCTACTTGCAATGCTGCTGCCACACTTAACACTTTACACTTCAGGGCCTAACCACTGGCACCCCCTTTTACTCATCAGGTTTTACTGGCACCCCCTTTACTATAATTTCTGCACCGGCTTGCCTGCTCCTGGATCCCTCTGACCTTTTCCGGAGTGGTCCCCTCTGCTAGGCAAACCCAAAGGGGCAGTTTGCAGTATTCACGACTCAGAATGCTTTCCTGAAACTCGACCCCAACACTCCGCTGGTCCTCAGCACACCTGGATCCTCACTGCAGCTCAGCTCAGCCCTGTGTCTACTCAGGCCAGCCGCCTGGGACACCTTCCTGACAGGAGGAGAGACAGTCGTCACCTCCCTCCTGGGACTCTGCTTCCCACCAAAGACAACCTGACATGCGCACCCCACTGACTTATAACCCCTCCCAGAGTGCTGTGTGGCAGAATCTGCCCTTCCAGAATGGATACAAGCCCTGGTGTGCTATTGGTCAGGTTTTCTCCACTGCCCAATGAGAGCCCTCATTGGGATACAGTGGGGAGACTCCCCAACACAACAGGCACACCTTGGAACACATGCCAGCCTAGCTGAAAACATGGCCTTGCTGATAAGCAGACAAAGCCCATTATATTTTGCCTAGCACCAACCTTGGAGGGTGCTACACGTGACTACATTTTTATAATGTTCCTTGCAGAAGTGTTTTCGCAAATATTTAGATGCCAGCAGGTCAACAATGCAAGCTGTTCAAAAGTGCTGTCATCTGTACTAACACAGCACCATGCAGTGGCACCGGATGCACAGGAATTGATGTAGAAAGGATAGAGAGCAGCCCCCATTTATTTCTAATGCCAGCAGGCAGTGTGTGGACACGTAGGATATTCTGCATTCTGCACTGAGCATGACTACGGCTCATGTGTGAACATATTAATGTCTGCTCTGTGTAAACAGATGAGCTAACAACTCAGCAAGGAGGAGAAAAAAACAAACATTATTTAAAAGGCTTGTAAGGGCAAAACCTAAATACACAAAGATTTCTAAGGGTTAACGTTATAGTTGTAGATGTTTGTTTCACTAATTAGTGCCTGCTTTTATCACAGTTTACACAGCTCTCCACACCTGTCAATCATCGGGCACATATCCTACTAGGCCTGGCACCCATATACATCCATTGTGGAACAGTCACTGGGAACAATGGGGATGAATACAAAAAGACACCGGGGAGAAGTGAATAACATGGGGGACAGATTTAATCCTCTCTATAATTAGACTGCACGGGGCTTGTTTATTACATTGACATTACATGATTTCAGCATATACCTTATAGCATGTTAATTACAATGATTTCTGTTTTTCCTAGGCGCATTTGTGAGGTTAGGCACTGATGTTGGACAAGAAGGCCTGGTTCACAGTCTCCACTCTAATTCATCCCAAAGGTATTCTATTGGGTTGAGGTCAGGACTCTGGGTAGGCCAGGTAAATTCCTCTACCCCAAAGTCGCTCATCCATGTCTTTATGGACCTTGCTATGTGCACTGTGCACAGTCATGTTGGAACAGAAAGGGGTCATCCCCAAACTGTTCCTACAAAGTTAGGAGCATGAAACTGTCCAAAATGTCTTGGTATGCTGACGCCTTAAGAGGTCCGACACCCGCTTCCTGAATGGCCAAAAGGCAAAAATCCTGCCATTGGCCGAGGAGGAGGCGGGAGGACTCGAGGAGACGCTGGGGGACTGAGGAGAAGCCTCCGCTGCATCAGGTAAGTGCTGGTCGGGGGGGGGGGGCACGCTACGCTGGTCACTCTGCATTGAAAAGGGGCACGATGATCTCTCTACATTGAAGGGGCACACTGATCTCTCTACATTGAATGGGGGCACACTGATCTCTCTGCATTGAAGGGGGGCACACTGATCTCTCTGCATTGAAGGGGGCACACTGATCTCTCTGCATTGAATGGGGGCACACTGATCTCTCTGAATTAAAGGGGGGCACACTGATCTCTCTGCATTGAAGGGGGCACACTGATCTCTCTACATTGAAGGGGGCACATTGATCTCTCTACATTGAATGGGGGCACACTGATCTCTCTGCATTGAAGGGGGCACACTGATCTCTCTGCATTGAAGGGGGGCACACTGATCTCTCTGCATTGAAGGGGGCACACTGATCTCTCTGCATTGAATGGGGGCACACTGATCTCTCTGCATTGAAGGGGGGCACACTGATCTCTCTGCATTGAAGGGGGCACACTGATCTCTCTACATTGAAGGGGGCACATTGATCTCTCTACATTGAATGGGGGCACACTGATCTCTCTGCATTGAAGGGGGGCACACTGATCTCTCTACATTGAAGGGGGCACACTGATCCCTCTACATTGAAGGGAGCACATTGATCTCTCTACATTGAATGGGGGCACACTGATCTCTCTGCATTGAAGGGGGGCACACTGATCTCTCTGCATTGAATGGGGGCACACTGATCTCTCTAATAAAGAGACAGAGGTGACCAGCGCTATGGAATTGTGAAATTATCGTGTGTGAATAATAAGGTGTAAGCTGCCAACAACCAAACCCCAAGGGGTTAAGAATTAAAAATGAAAGTGCAAAGAGGTTGATACGGCGCTACCTGTGAGTGACCAAGTGTCAAATAAATTGATGTGGTAACTCAAAGTGATGAAAATTCAAACTTAATAAAATAGCAAATGAAATAAGTGCACAACGGTATTATCCCGCTTGCAAAAAAAAAAACGAAATCCGATTGTGTGCAGTGACCACGTGCAAAGTGCTTATGTGCAAATAAATAAACAAGAGTTGAAAAAACGGGTGATAATTTATTCCAAATTTATATACAGTGCAATTCTAATAAAACATCAGTGTTTACTGGAAATAAAAGTTGTGTTAAATATGGGAATTCTTGTAAAGTGCAAATAATGAAAAGTGATAAGAATTTCCCAATCCGTGAATAAGAAAAGCTGCATACACCTGTGTGACCACTAGGTGTCACAACTTATATAAAACCTATTGTTGTAGAAGCAGTGGAAAAGATTACATAAGGTTCCAGGGGTTCCTCCCGTCAACCGAGCAGGCACAAGCTGGCTAGTTTCATAGAGAAAAAGAGAGGAGGCCCCATGATGCAGTATACAATTGTAGAGAGTAAAGGCAAGTGTAGAGACTCACGGTGTAGGCTGTTTTAGATCAGTATAGGCACGCCGGGAAGCTTCCGCGTTCCACGGCCCAAAGTTCCAAAACCCGGAAGAGACGTATGACGCAATGGACTCCGCCCTACGCGTTTCGTCAGAGGACGTCTGCTGGAGCGGCGTCACCATAGCGTACTCTCGGTCATTAAATAGCCTGCCCGTATCATAGCAACCAAACGGCTTCCCACCGCCATATTGGTGCTCGCTAATGCTGCCGATCAGAGGACATATTGCTCCTCTCTGCAATGCCGGCTACATGCATATATAGAAGGGCGGCTACATGTCATCATTTCGAAGCAGCCTCACCGAAAAAATATGTATAAAAAACTTTATTGTTTAAACTTAAAAAAAGAAAAAAAGTGTTTAAAATTGAAAACCAGGGATCCTCAATAGGCAAGTCAGAGGGAATCTTCCTAATAAAAACAAATTGTGTCTTATATATAATGAAGGGTAGTAATGTAAAAAATTCTATATTAGTCATTTTTAACAAAGGAAGAAATAATTTCTTCTTTTTAGAAAAACAAAAAAATACAAAAACAAAGGTAGAATAAAGATTATCTGACACCAGCAAACCAATAATTTGATGCTGGATGAGAAGGATCTTAGGTAATTTATTCAAAAATCGGATCCCATGAATATATGTCAATACCTCATTTTAATATAAAAAAACTTTATAAAAAAATGTGTTCTAAGGTCAGCATATAGATAGTTTGGGATAGGGGATGCTAAATGCTGGGTGGAAATAAAAAATAAATAAAAAATCAATAATTTTGATGCTGGATGAGAAGGATCATAGAGAATTTTCTCAAAATTCGGATCCCGTGGAGGTATATCATTATCTCATTTTAATAATATAAACTTTATACACAAGGGGGGCATTCTAGAGTCAAGTTGAAATAAGCGATGCTGGATGAGAAGGATCATAGGGAATTTTTTCTAAATTCGAATCCCGTGGAGGTATATCATTATCTCATTTTAATAATATATTTTATACACAGGGGGGGGGGGGGTATTCTAGAGTCAAGTTGGAATAAACTATGCTGGATGAGAAGGATTCCAGATGTTCACCAATTAACGTGTAAAGTACAAAAAATTCAAGAAGCGTATTTAAAAATTAAAAAGTTAAAAAAAAATTTTTTATAAAATATACATAGTTAAAACCAGGAGGGATGTAAATAAGTCAAGAGTAAAGGGATAATGAATAAAATGCAAATAGCTTAAAGTTAATTGTAAAATAGGGTCATAGAACCACATAAAAAAAAAATTTTAAAAGGACTTTAAAAGTTCTTTTTTTTTTTAAATTGAGAAAAACTAAAAAAATATATAAAAATTAAAAAAATCTGAAAAAATCCACAAAAACCCCCTGAAGAGAGGGCTTGATAAAACAACGTGAACGGACAAGGAGGGGTAATCATTAAAAGGTAAAGGAACCACCAATATTAAAACTAAAAAGAGACAATTAAAGGACCAATAAGAAGTGTCATAAAAAATGTCATAAAAAAACGGGGGGTTGTAATAGAGTCCTGAAACCAGTCAAATATATAAAATGGGGGATAAGAACTGTGTATAGGTCCCCAATTTTACTTATACATCTGTAATAAAGCAGTTCAGGTCTATATCGGCGTTTAACCCATCAGGGCGCAATGATTTCATCAGGAAAATCCATTTTGTTTCATTTTTGAAATCATTCTTTTTTTGTTGCCTTCTCTCCAGTCCCCTTTTATTCTATCTATTTCATAGAAATTAATCCAGAGGGGTCCTGTGAGTGCACTTCCTTGAAGTGTTGTAAGATTCTGGTACCTTTGGTACCCTTATTTCCCATTTCTACCTTAATATTGCGTCCCACCTTGCTAACTAGGTGGAACGCATACACCTTTAAGAACGATGACATCATCGCCGAGCGCCGCTATGAGCGGCTATTTCAATCGCCGGTCTTTTCTCACTCATTGCTCGTTCAAACCGCATGCTTGACCAGTCTTGTCCTATGCTGCCGGAGCTTCTAGCTATTCCTTTGCCTGAACAAAACCGGAACCTCGCTACCGATCCCGTATCTCGCTACCGGATCACTCTCTTGCTACTGGACCTTGCTACTACTAACCCAACTTGTGATAAGTACCCCACAGGGGATTTCTTCCTAACTAACTTACACTATCTACCTCTGCATACTAAGGACTGTTACTATGTAAGCACTATTCCTATCATCTGCATAACTTCATAGATTGCTAGCTCTTGAGCCTACCATCATCTACATCATTGCACTAGGTTACTCTCTCTTGTATACTTCATCTGCTGTCCCCTACCACCTGTTACTATACATGATTGCTAAACCTATCTGCATACTACCTATCATCACCTACCACTCTCCTGAATATTACTACTGAGTGCTCACCATTTCTAACGCCTGTCTCTCACCTCTATACTATCATATACATCCTATCACTCCAGGAACATCATATTGAGAGTATGTATATTTGCATAAAACAGGCTGTGCACGGTGATGAGTCCTGAGAGTTGGATATGTTTGTTCAACACATCTCTACATGACTACTGAGTGTAATAATTCTGCAGCTGCAAATCCATTTACTAACAAAAAACGCAAGAGCGTTACAGATTGAACGAGCCATAAAATATGGATTCAGCAGAATTACCCACTCAAGTTATGCAGTTAAAACAACAAGTAGATGCATTGATACTTGCCCTTACAGAGGTAAAAAACGAAAATCAGGCTTTGAGACAGCAGGTTGGCCGTCTCGCACAGCTCTCTGCTGCTCAGCCCCGTGAGCCTAAGATAAACCCTCCTCTAGTGTTTACAGGTGATCGGAAAAAATTTAGTGAATTTAAAAACGCATGTCAATTGCTTTTCTTGTTAAAACCTCGTACCTACCCTACTGACCAAATTAAAGTCTGTACCACTATTTCCTATCTGACGGGTGATCCCCGTGCCTGGGCAGACTCTCTCTTTGAGAAAGATGATCCACTTCTCAACTCCTATCCTTTATTCCTAGCACAACTCGCTAATTTATATGAAGACCCCAATAGGCAGAGTACTGCTGATACCCAATTGAGGGCTTTAAAACAAGGAAGGAGACCTGTTGAAGACTTTGTGGCAGAGTTCAAAAGATGGACCCTTGATTCAGGGTGGAATGATATATCTCTAAGAACTCAGTTCAGACTCGGCCTATCAGAAGCCGTTAAAGACGAGCTCGCCCGAGCGGATTTACCTGACACCTTGGCTGCCCTGATACAGACCGGTATCAATATTGAAAGACGACTGCGAGAAAGAAAGGCTGAGAAGATGGGATTGCCATTGTCCAGTCCTTCTCGGATGTCGGCTGCTGACCCTACTCCTATGGAGGTAGGAATGATACGTCCACCTTTATCCTTTACCGAACCTGCCAGGAGAAGATCCGAACATCTCTGCATGTACTGCGCCTCCCCGGATCATTTGTTAAGCGGCTGTCCCCTTGTCTGCAAAAAAGAGGGTGAGTGTTCAAATGTCTTGCTAGGGGGACTAACGACTTCCTTTTCTAATCCTTATCTTTTTATTCATTTGACATTACAGTGGGACCAAACTAGGATCACCACCAAGGCTATGATCGACACAGGATCTTGTGGGAACTATATCGATACTTGTTTTGCTACCTTAAATAAAATACCTATTATTTCAAAACTCAAACCTGTCTCTGTTAGTTTCATTAACGGTATTCCGTTATCCTCTGGTCCAATCACCAATCAGACACAAGCACTCCTTGTCACTGCCAATGAGTCTCATATGGAGACTACCACTTTTGATGTACTAACCTCACCACATTTTCCCATTATTTTGGGACTTCCCTGGTTACACATACATCAACCAATCATTGATTGGAAAACAAGAACTCTAACCTTCTCTTCTCACTATTGCGAAACCACGTGTAATCTCTCATCACATGGAAAGATTCTGTCTGTGGTGACAGATGAGATTATACCTCTATGTTACCAGGATTTGTCGGAAGTCTTCCTTGAAAAAAATGCTCAAGTGTTGCCTCCCCATAGGGACTATGATTGTTGTATCGATCTACTCCCTAATAGCAAGTTGCCTTTCGGTCATGTTTATCCTCTTTCACAGGATGAACTCTCTCATCTCAAGGAATACTTGGATGAGAATTTGGCGAAAGGATTCATCAGACCTTCTACTTCCTCTACTGCTGCAGGACTCTTCTTTGTCCGCAATAAGGACTCAAGTCTCAGGCCTATTATTGATTACAGGCAATTAAAGACCATTACAATAAAGGATCGCTATCCCTTGCCCCTCATTCCTGAACTTATTGAACAGGTGCGCGGGGCTACCTACTTTTCGAAATTGGACCTGAAAGGGGCATACAACCTAATCCGAATCCGTGACGGGGATGAATGGAAGACAGCATTCAGAACCAGATACGGATTGTTCGAGTACCTTGTGATGCCATTCGGGTTGTGTAATGCTCCCGCAGCCTTTCAACGATTCATAAATGACATCTTCAGAGACTTACTTGATGTTTGTGTTGTAGTATATCTGGACGATATACTTATTTATTCTCAATCTTTATCTGAACACATAAAACATGTAAGACTCGTGTTGTCCAGACTACTTGCACACAACTTATACGTAAAATTAAAAAAATGTTTATTCCATAAAGAAGAAGTACTATTCCTAGGATACATCATATCTAAAAATGGAATCAAAATGGATATGAGCAAGATATCCTGTATTCTAGATTGGCCTGTGCCAACAACTCGTAAAGCATTACAAAGATTCCTCGGATTTTCTAACTTCTATAGGAAGTTCATCAAGAACTTCTCTGCTATTGTGAGACCTCTCACACAACTCACAAGTATAAAAAACCATTCAAATGGTCAGAAGAAGCAAATGGAGCTTTCCGCTTGTTAAAATCAAGCTTTACTTCTGCTCCCATGCTACGCCATCCAGACCCATCCCTTCAATACATCCTGGAGGTAGATGCGTCAAATATGGCAGTAGGAGCAGTTCTCTCCCAACGACCAACAAATACTTCACCACTTCACCCAGTTGCTTTTTTCTCAAAATCACTAAGCAGCCCCGAGGTGAATTACCCAGTGGGTGAAAAAGAGTTGCTTGCAATAAAATTGGCATTGGAGAATTGGCGACACCTACTTGAGGGTACTCGATTACCAGTTCTCATATACACAGATCATAAAAATCTTCAATACCTTCAGACAAACAAGACTCTTTCCCACCGGCAGGTACGATGGTCCTTATTCTTTTTAAGATTCAACTTTTTGGTGACCTACACTCCTGCAGACAAAAATAAAAAGGCGGATGCGCTGTCACGATTAACCGAGGATAACTACGCTGAAATACCTTCAATTCCTATAATACCCTATGAACGTATTGTCGGTGTTGTTCGCTCCCTGAAGGAAGAGATTTTGCACAACATAGGATTGGATTCACCTCCACCACAACTAAGTGCTGATGCAGAAGGCTTCCTCTATTACAACGACAAACTTTACATACCCCCTACTATGCATACCAAGATTTTGGAATTGTCGCATGATGTGCCTATGGCAGGACATATGGGTATGACTAAAACATTTAATTTACTTAGAAGGCAGTTTTGGTGGCCTGACATGAAGACGACCGTACAAAAATTTGTTTCTTCTTGTGACATCTGTGCAAGGTCCAAAATTGACACTACAAAACCATCTGGTCTACTTTGTAGTCTACCAATACCCCAGGTTCCATGGGAAGTTGTGTCCTTAGACTTCATAGTAGAACTACCACCTTCCAAAGGATTTAACACCATCCTAGTGTCAGTGGACCATCTGGCCAAGATGGCACATTTCATTTCTATTCGAAGATTACCCTCATCCAAGCAAACAGCAGAATTGTTAGTGAAACATGTCTTTAAGTTACATGGTATTCCAAAGACCCTTCTGTCTGACCGTGGTTCACAGTTCATCAAGTTTTGGCAAGCTCTATGTCAGATACTACGAATAGAGCGAAAACTTACTTCTCCTTACCACCCTCAGACCAACGGACAGACAGAAAGAGTCAACCAGTGCATTGAGCAATATCTACGTTGCTATACCTCATACCTACAGGACGATTGGGTGGACCTCCTCCCGCTGGCGGAATTCGCTTATAACAACGCAACCCACAGTACTACTAAGCAAAGTCCATTCTACTTGAACTATGGGTTTCATCCCGCTCTTCTTCCACCACGCATCCTTCCATCAAGTAACCCAGTGGCCTCTGATTATCTCACCCAAATAAAGGACTCTCTGGGTTTACTCAACACCACCATATCACATGCCCATAGTCAACAAAAAAGGTACTACGACCTACGTAGAAAACCCTCTCCTCAATATGCTATTGGGGATCTTGTTTGGCTATCTACAAAAAATTTGAGATTAAAGATCCCTAGTAAAAAACTTGGACCTTTATTTCTGGGACCCTTCCCAATTAAGAAACTCATTGGAAAAGCTGCAGTACAACTCACCTTACCGGCAGATCTCAAAATACATCCCATCTTTCATGTGTCGCTACTAAAACCACATGTTCCTAACCAAGGAATAAGGCCTACAATCTTGCCTCCACCTCCAGTACAAGTTGAAGGCGGAGAAGAATATGAGATCAAGGAGATTCTGGATTCTCGTATCCACAGAGGAAGACTCCAATATCTCATAAGATGGAAGAACTATGGACCCCAAGACGACACCTGGTTGGATACTGCTGATGTTCACGCACCTAGGCTTATACGAACATTTCACTCGAAATACCCGGAAAAACCAGTGCTATAGGCCTTCCGGAGCCGGCCTTAAGGGGGGGGGTACTGTAAGATTCTGGTACCTTTGGTACCCTTATTTCCCATTTCTACCTTAATATTGCGTCCCACCTTGCTAACTAGGTGGAACGCATACACCTTTAAGAACGATGACATCATCGCCGAGCGCCGCTATGAGCGGCTATTTCAATCGCCGGTTTTCTCTCACTCATTGCTCGTTTAAACCGCATGCTTGACCAGTCTTGTCCTATGCTGCCCCAGCTTCTAGCTATTCCTTTGCCTGAACAAAACCGGAACCTTGCTACCGATCCCGTATCTCGCTACCGGATCACTCTCTTGCTACTGGACCTTGCTACTACTAACCCAACTTGTGATAAGTACCCCACAGGGGATTTCTTCCTAACTAACTTACACTATCTACCTCTGCATACTAAGGACTATGTAAGCACTATTCCTATCATCTGCATAACTTCATAGATTGCTAGCTCTTGAGCCTACCATCATCTACATCATTGCACTAGGTTACTCTCTCTTGTATACTTCATCTGCTGTCCCCTACCACCTGTTACTATACATGATTGCTAAACCTATCTGCATACTACCTATCATCACCTACCACTCTCCTGAATATTACTACTGAGTGCTCACCATTTCTAACGCCTGTCTCTCACCTCTATACTATCATATACATCCTATCACTCCAGGAACATCATATTGAGTGTATGTATATTTGCATAAAACAGGCTGTGCACGGTGATGAGTCCTGAGAGTTGGATATGTTTGTTCAACACATCTCTACATGACTACTGAGTGTAATAATTCTGCAGCTGCAAATCCATTCACTAACAAAAAACGCAAGAGCGTTACAAGTTTCTGGAGAGATTGTGCTTTTCAAAGCCCTTTTTGATATTTTTTATGTGTTCCCTGATTCTTATATACAGAGGTCGGGTGGTTCTGCCAATGTATTGGAGCCGACAAGGGCATTCAATGACATAGGTCACATGCGTGCTGGTACAAGTGATGGTATCTTTTATTTTGTATTCAACGCCGGTGGTGTAGGATCTGAAGTTTTTGGTTTTCTTTGGTTGCTTTTTATTGGTTATACAGGGTAAACATTTTTGACATCTGAAAAAAACATTAATACTCGTGGGGAGAGAAATGTTTTTTGGTGGGTTTACCACATTGTGTACCGCCTTATCCTTTAGTGTTGGCGCTCTCCTATAAACAAAGGATGGTTTACTCGGTAGGATTCTCTTTAGAGTCCTATCAGCTGTGAGTATGGGCCAATGTTTTTTTATAATCTTTTCTAACTGTTTATGCTGTCTGTTAAAGCCAGTTATGAAGGCAAACTCATGTTTGTTTTGTTTTTCCCTTTTTCCATTTTCTTTAATGAGGTCTTCTCTTTTGGTGTTCCTTACCAATTCTTTCAAATGTTCCAAATCTTTCTTTTTGTAACCCTTTTCAACAAATCTTTGAATGAGTATATCCGCTTGGACGTCAAAATCTCGAACTTGGCTACAGTTTCTCCTTATCCTCAAAAGTTGACCTTTGGGGATATTTCCCAACCACTGTGGGTGATGACAGCTCCTAATTGGGATATACCCATTTTTATCGTTTTTTTAAAAAAAGGTTTTACTGGCTAGTTTTCCATCTTATTTAAATAATTCCAGGTCCAAATAGGCCACTTTCTGTTGATTCCAATTTCCTGTGAAAGTAATTCCGTATACGTTGCTGCTGATTTCATCAAAGAAGGATTGTAATGTTTCCATACCTCCTCTCCAAACTAAGATGATATCATCTATATACCTACGGTAATAAATTAGATTCGGTCTTTCCACGCGAAAAACTTGTTCCTCCTCCCATTTTTGCAAAAATATATTC
This sequence comes from Pelophylax lessonae, assembly GCF_965119305.1. Lineage (NCBI taxonomy): Eukaryota > Metazoa > Chordata > Amphibia > Anura > Ranidae > Pelophylax > Pelophylax lessonae. The sequence goes on from NC_138772.1 coordinate 151,539,618, forward strand.
ACGACGCTGGGGGGGCATATTTAGCCCCCATGGCTACTCCTTTTGTTTGTGCATAATATCGTCCCTTGTACCTGAAGTAGTTCGAATTCATGGCCATTTGAAGGCCTTCTAGAATAAAGTGCACTTGTGCATGTTTTAAATCTGTGTGTTTAAAAAGTGCCCAATCTACACTGTCCAATCCATCTTTTTGTACTATATTGGTATATAGTGAGTTGACATCTATAGTTACCAAAATGTCCTCCTCCGTGATTTCCAAATTTTGAATATCTGACAGCAGTTGATTGCTGTCTCTGAGGTATGATTTCCCTTTGGGCACTAGCGGTTGCAAAAATTTGTCCAAATATTCTCCCAACCGGGAGTGGACAGAGTTTATGCCACTTACTATAGGGCAGCCGGGTGGTTTTTCCTCGTTTTTATGTATTTTAGGCAAATAATAAATTATTGGAGTTCTGGCTGTCTCTATATGTAAATAATTTGCCTCTTTTTTGTTTAAAATACCTGAGTCCTTTCCTTTTTGGATGTATGTTTTTAGGGCTTTAATAAATTTCCCTTTAGGGTCTCCTGGGAGTCTTTTGTATGTATTGTTACGGAACAGGGCACCCCTGAGCAGGTACCTCCGTTGACAGATGCTCCTAGTGCTTCCCGAGGGCTCCAAGCACTCCACCAGACACCGTAAGCACTTCAGACTCCACGAACCGCCGCAGCTTGGTTAGGGTCTTGGCATCTCCTACCCACCCTGGACCAACGACAAGGCCCCAGGTTCCTGTGGGTGAACCTCTCTTTCCCCAGAGAGTGCAGCACGAACAAGCTCTTACACAAGCTCTTATAAGAGCTTAGTGATTCTCTAAGGGAGTATGGAAGACCATAGCAATCCCTGCAGCAGATTCCCCCAATAACGAGACAAAGCTCCGAGATGAGGGTAAAACAGGAACAACATTTATTGGAAGAACAGAGCACACTTTTATACAGAAATTGGAACATCCTTCCCCCAACAACGCTTTCCCATTGGTTAATTGTAAAGTACTTGCAGTTCTCACTAAGGTCCTCTCCAGCATATGCAAATGAGGGCTTGAAAATGAGTCAACAGGGATTGGTCAGATAGCTTTGACCAATGCAAGGAGACAGAAGCCCCAGGGGGCAATCAATGTACACAATAGTCAGACACAGAACAATGGTTCCCTAACGAGCCCTCAATACACATTACTCTGAGTGTCAATAGACCGCCCGTCTCCTCAGAACTTCCTGTAATGCCCATATTAGGAGTTGGCTTCCTGTTCCTTATAGTTTACAGGAATACGTTTTAGCTTCCAGGAGAGAGGCAAGGCTCCATTAGCCACATGTTTAAAGAAACACAAAAAGACACAAAAATGCATAACTCCCAGTCTACTGAACAGAACCCCTACATTCAACCCATCCCCAGATAGCCTGGATCTGAGCGCTCAACATATCCAAACAGCGCTCAGATACCACAAACACAGTCAAATTGCCATGGGGTTTACGTTTAGCCTGGGCTGATGAGAGGGTCCATAGTCCCATTGCAGGAGGCGAGAAACTAAGGCTTCTCCAACGCCCAGTGGCGAGATTGGTCTCGTCACATCTCTCCCCCTTTCCAAAAAGACTAACAGGGTACCTGACCTCCTGCCGGTCAGTGCCCTTGTTAGTCCAGCAGCCCACCCACAAAGCAGAAAAAACAGTACGGCCCACCCACAATAAATGGTTACTACACCTGGTTAGAGGAGAAACTTGTCCATGTCCAGGTGCCTCACCACGGCTGTGTAGGGGACTGGTAGGCTGCCTTGGTGGGTTGATGAGTGGGCAGAGACCAGCGGTACTCTGTCCTGGTGCCAGCACTACAACCGGAGTAGTCTGGTTGGAGCCTGGTGGCTGGAGACTGGCTGTCTCCCCCTTGGATACACAGCTCTGTCGTGGGGGGGTAGGACCGACCATCCCTACCCCCTGTGTGGTAGGTGCAGAGACCACGGTCCCATCTGCAGCGGTGGGGGGCTTACAGTCTCCCCCTGGTACATTAAGCTGCCGCTGGGGAGAGGGGGTAACAAGCTCCTATCCCGATAGATTACTCTGCCCATCATGGATCCGCCGCTGGGGAGAGGTGGTAACAATCTCCTCTCCCATACATACTTCCAGTCTTTGCGGAGGGAGACCGACTGTCTCTCCTCCCAACACAGAGTCCTGCTGCTGGGGAAAGGAGACTGGGCTCTCTATTCCCTGTAGGATACTCTGCCGCTGGGGATTGGAGACTGGGCTCCCAATTCCCTGCTGTATCTCCCGCTGGGGAATGGAGACTGGGCTCCCAATTCCCGGCACATCACACTGCCGCTGGGGAGGGAGGACACTGCTCTCCTCTCCCTGCACTTTACACTGCCGCTGGGGAATGGAGACTGGGCTACCCAATTCCCTGCAGGACCGGTGGAGAGACCTCGGTCCCATCTGCACTGGTGGGGGGCTTACAGTCTCCCCCTGGTACATTAAGCTGCCGCTGGGAAGAGGGGGTAACAATCTCCTCTCCCATACATACTTCCAGTCTTTGTGGAGGGAGACCGACTTTCTCTCCTCCCAACACAGAGTCCTGCTGCTGGGCGACAGGACCGACTGTCTCTGCCCCCTTTAACTCAGTCTGCCGCTGGAGAATGGAGACTGGGCTCCCAATTCCCAATAAATCAGGCTGCCACTGGGGAATGGAGACTGGGTTCTCCTCTTCCCTTAACTGTACCTGCCGCTGGAGTTCCTCCCAACGTGCCAGCTGGCCCTCTCTCTCTGCCCTGTCTAGCAGAGTCCCGAACACTAAGTTCTTCACGAACCGCTTGGATCTCTCCAGTGGATTGGGTCCGAAAAAGTTCAGCCGTAACAACACCATACGGTCATATTCTCTCAGAGAGTATCTGTACTCCACTGCTGGTTCCATCCCACCACTGCCACCAATTGTTACGGAACAGGGCACCCCTGAGCAGGTACCTCCGTTGACAGATGCTCCTAGTGCTTCCCGAGGGCTCCAAGCACTCCACCAGACACCGTAAGCACTTCAGACTCCACGAACCGCCACAGCTTGGTTAGGGTCTTGGCATCTCCTACCCACCCTGGACCAACGACAAGGCCCCAGGTTCCTGTGGGTGAACCTCTCTTTCCCCAGAGAGTGCAGCACAAACAAGCTCTTACACAAGCTCTTATAAGAGCTTAGTGATTCTCTAAGGGAGTATGGAAGACCATAGCAATCCCTGCAGCAGATTCCCCCAATAACGAGACAAAGCTCCGAGATGAGGGTAAAACAGGAACAACATTTATTGGAAGAACAGAGCACACTTTTATACAGAAATTGGAACATCCTTCCCCCAACAACCGCTTTCCCATTGGTCAATTGTAAAGTACTTGCAGTTCTCACTAAGGTCCTCTCCAGAATATGCAAATGAGGGCTTGAAAATGAGTCAACAGGGATTGGTCAGATAGCTTTGACCAATGCAAGGAGACAGAAGCCCCAGGGGGCAATCAATGTACACAATAGTCAGACACAGAACAATGGTTCCCTAACGAGCCCTCAATACACATTACTCTGAGTGTCAATAGACCGCCCGTCTCCTCAGAACTTCCTGTAATGCCCATATTAGGAGTTGACTTGCTGTTCCTTATAGTTTACAGGAATACGTTTTAGCTTCCAGGAGAGAGGCAAGGCTCCATTAGCCACATGTTTAAAGAAACACAAAAAGACACAAAAATGCATAACTTCCAGTCTACTGAACAGAACCCCTACATTCAACCCATCCCCAGATAGCCTGGATCTAAGCGCTCAACATATCCAAACAGCGCTCAGATACCACAAACACAGTCAAATTGCCATGGGGTTTACGTTTAGCCTGGGCTGATGAGAGGGTCCATAGTCCCATTGCAGGAGGCGAGCAACCAGGCTTCTCCAACGCCCAGTGGCGAGATTGGTCTCGTCACATGTATCTTCCACACTAAGGAGATGCTCTAGTTCTTCTTCATAGTCCTTTTCATTTAGGATGACCAGGCCTCCACCTTTATCTGCTGGTCTGATAACAATTCCCTTTTTTTTTTCAAGTTTTTTGATAGTATCCCATATATCCTTTTCTTTCTTGTTTTTAATCTTCAAAGCCCTAATTTCTTCCTCAACCATGCTTTTAAAAACTTCCAAATTCTCATTTTGAGGGTTCTTTGGATTAAAAACAGATCTCTCTGCATTGAAAGGGGGCACACTGGTCATTCTGCATTGAAAGGGGGCACACTGGTCATTCTGCATTGAATGGGGGCACGTGGTCTCTCTGCATTGAAAGGGGGCATGCTGGTCTCTCTGCATTGAAAGGGGGCACACTGATCTCTCTCTGCATTGAAAAGGGGCACGCTGGTCATTCTGCATTGAAGGGGGCACGCTGGTCTCTCTGCATTGAAAGGGGGCACGCTGGTCACTCTGCATTGAAGGGGGCACACTATACCTTGATTACTAAAGGCCCCTTTCACACTTTTGTGACCTCAAAGTCACGCAATTTTTTACAGCGTTTTTTGCCGCAAAGCAATGCCTATTACATTTTTCTGTTTGCGCCCCCCCCCCCCCCAAAAAAATTTTGAGCACCAGCCTCCACTGGGCTAGAGGCAGGTCCAGTTGCATGTCAGATTAGAAACTACTAGGGAGGCACTAAAGCACAGTAGATAGGCTGACTCTGAGTTCTAGTGCTACAACACAGTCCCTGCTGATGAGAAGCTCCATTCCAGGCTGGTTCAGACAACAATTAGAGCATCTTCCTTTGACCACTGATCTTGTCTTCAGGTCTCTGACACAAATGCCTCGTTTCCACTGAGCAGTACGGTTCAGTTCGGTGCCATTTCCATTGTCAAAAGTTGTGAATGGTACCCTAATTCCAAACCGTACCATACCACTTTTTTGGGACCCTTTCGTTGGGGTACCAAGCACATTAGTACCATACCAACAGGGTGGAGCTACACTGTTGAGGTACTGTTGAGCTGAGGTACTGTTGGCGGTGGACACGCAAGCCTGATCAAGGTGTTCCGTTCCGAACCATACTGAACTGTACCGAACCAAACCGTACCGCTCAGTGGAAGCGAGGCAAAAAACAAATTCCGCATCATCCTCAGGGGTCCCTGCAACTGGACTCTACTGCAACATTCATCTGGAGGTATCTCTATTAATACCTTTGTATGCCCTGATGTATGTACACAATTCAACCAGGACTCCTTTAAGAAAATTTGCTGATAATACCAGTTCAGACATTGTATGCATGTACTGTTATTAATCTTTTCTTATATAAAGCTTGTATTATTTCTATATTGGCATGCACCTGTATACTTATGGTTAATGTTATATACTGGTTGCAGTAGTTCTTTTGCTCCCAATTACTTTGTTTAAATTACTAATTAATTTCTCAAGAAGGTAATCCCCTCTGTTCACAGAGGCCCCGTCCTGAATGGAGACACTGCCAACATAATTGTGAAAACCACTCTTCCCCTTAGTGAATGTTCTGGTTCTCTTATTTACCTACAGGTTTAGCACAATATTCTGTTTGGGGAGGGTCATTTCCCATAGGGCTACAGTAGGGGTTTGTACTTGTACTTCCTAAAAAATGGTTTGCGAGACACAGTCCTGCTTGTGGTGGATTTTAATGGCACTCACATAGGGCAGATTTTTTATAAATATAAAAATATCAAATTTTGTTATACATCACTTAAAAGGTGCCTAAGGGCCTGTCGGAATCCTATTTCATATAGACTAGGAATTTTGAGTATAGGTTTACTGACATAATGGATATGATCTAAAAAGTTGCTGGACCCCTGTATCCGCCCCCCAGACGTATATGTGACATATGTACGCTCTTACTGCAATGCATATTAGCAGAATGTGATATACCTGCTGTTGGTCCTGAGGAAGCAGTTTGCGAAACGCATCGACCAGCAAAGGACACATACACCTTGATCATCAAATTGATCCTACATAGCTGTCTGTACTAGAATCCCGACAAGGATACTATCACATTTTTTTTATTGTTTGTCTTTCCTTTATGTTTTGACGCCTTAGGCGCCTTTTTTAATGATGTATAGCAAAATTTGATATTTTTATATATAAAAAAATCTGTCTCATGTTAGTGCCATAAAAATCCACCACAAGAAGGACTACATATACACATCGGAATATCAGGATGTGGCACGGATAAAGGTCCCATTTCTTTTTACTTGTACTTCCTATTTTATCACCTCAGCCGGGTTAGCCCCCCCAAATCAACATTTTTTAATAAAACGTATGCAGTTTGTAAGGTCTTTGTTAGATCAGGTTAGATCAGTTGCTGTTTAGATTAAATCTCACACAGAAGAAGCAATAATGACAGTTATTTGCTAGGGGGGCTAACCTGTCATCAGCCCCTCCTTATCAAAAAAATTGACCAAACAGTTAGCTATTTTGGAAGCTATTTGTTAGCTACGCTAAGATCAAACTGATTTAATGTTAGACCTCACATAATTAGAGACTTATTAAGTGATAAATAAGGGGGTGCCCCCCCCTTATAATTTTCTGGGCAAGAATCATTCAGGATAATAGATATTCATTAGATCTGGTAAAATCGCATGGTTTTAACGTTAGCTCTCAAATAATTTCAGAGATATTCCACATACAGATATTATAGAGATATTAGGTGGTGGTACATGAGGACAGGCTGCACCCCTCCAACCCCCCCCCCCCCCCCCACATGCAATTTTCTGAAATCATCCAGAATATGCTAGAAATCATCCAGGCTAATGGATATTCATTAGATCTGGTAAGATCAAGTGGTTTTAACGTTAGATCTTACATAATTAGAGACTTATTAAGCTATAAACAAGGGGGGCTGGCCACCCTTATCAAATTTTCTGGCCAAAAATCATCCACACAAACAGATATGCTTTAGATCCGATAAGATCAAGTGATTTTAACGTTAGATCTCACATAATGTGAGACTTTGAAAGTGATTAAAGAGGAGGGGCTGGCCCCCATATACAATGTACTGTCCAAAAATCATTCAGGCTAATAGAATTTTGTTAGAGCCAGTAGTTTTATTATTAGATCTCACATAACTACAGAGGTATTTCACATAAAAAAAGCTATTAGGTGGTATTACAAGGGGGGGGGGGGGCTGCCCCGCCCCCCATGCAATTCTCTGCCAATGAAAACATTCATGTTAATAAATTATTGTTAGATGAAGTGATTGTTACATTAGAACTAGCTTGCACATGGCAGAAATCAGTAATAATCAATTACAATGTAAATAGGAAGAAAAGCTGTTTGTTGCTGTTTGATCAGTAAGATGTTTTATTTAATCTAAGATAATTACAGAACAGTTTGATATTTTATATGAGAAGTTAGGCCCCTGTGGCAGCTGCTTAAAATAATTAATTTTGCCCGTCCTCATGTACCACCACCTAATATCTCTATTTTTATGTGGAATATCTCTGAAATGATGTGAGATCAAATGTTAAAACCACGTGATCATACCGGATCTAAAGCATATCTATTGGCCTGAATGATTTTGGCCAGAAAATTGCATGTGGGAGGGGGTACCAGCCTCCACTCATTCATTTCTTAATAAGTCTCTAATTATGTGAGATCTAATTTTAAAACCAATTGATCTTACCAGATCTAATGAATATCCATTAGCCTGAATGATTTTGGCCAGAAAATTGCATGTGGGGGGGGGGGGGGGGGCAGCCTGTCCTCATGTACCACCACCTAATATCTCTATTTTTATGCAAAATATCTCTCAAATTATGTGAGATCTAACATTAAAACCACTGGATCTTAACGGATCTAACAGATATCTAATATCTGTTCATATCTAATATCTGTTCATTCATTACTTCATTTAGACAAGCACTGTGATACACACTGGGACTACACCCTTATATTGTATTACACACATTATATTGTTCAATATACAATTTTTTATATTTTTTTGAAAAGCGCACCATCACCTTTAAACATTTACACTTCACTTAATCTGGTTGCAGCCTTTCACTCAATCAGCGCACCCCTTTCTTTCACAATTATACATCTATACTAACCAGGGTAGCAGCAGATTAATATGGATGTCTTCGAGTACCATAGTACTCGCAAACTCATAATGGAAGACATCTTTGAAAAAACACTCTTTGAACCCACGGATTTAAGGGGCATTTTTATGAGACTCAAAAATATAATGGTAGCTGAGCTACATGCATCCTGGGACATAGTGTTTTTGGAAAAATACGTCCAGGATAAATTGGAACCTAGAAGTCTGAGGTGGAACATCTCCCCAGACCAGGGCGACCAAGATGTTATGGAATGGTTCCAATTTTTTAATGGGGCTGGTATGAGCCTCTTGAACTTTCTCATAGACAAAAGAAGGAAGAAAGTTCTAAAATGAAACAAAGAAATCTTGGAAATTAAAGAGAAAAAAAAACGCGTCAGAAGGGAGGCGCGCCATCATTGCGTCATCGGAGGTCCGTGCTGCAGCCGGACCCGATGCAAATAGAGATCCTCAGCCTGTCATATAAAGATCTTCTGCTCGCATTTGTTCAACCTAACTGTAAGTGCAAGTCTGTATACTAATAAAATTGTATATTAAGGTAATGCACTATTAGTCCCATTTATACTTTCATGTGCACTGGAACATCGTGGGAAGTATATCTAATTACCCAAAGAGAGTAAGAGGCTAACGTGGTTTGTGCAGAGGGAAGAAAGTGGGAGCCATCCATCCATCCGCAGTGTTAAGGAATTATCCTCATGCCCTCAGTGTCATCTGATATTTTAGAGGCTTCATTGTCTCTTATATCTGGTAAGAGGCTTACATTGATTTATCACCAGTGTGATCGTGCACTTGTGTCAGGTGGAAATAGGATACTGGCTTCACTTTCATAGGAATTATTACAATCAGGCACTTACCTTCTTTCCGCCAGGTAAGGAGGCATTTCACCAGGTGGAGGGAACATCACAATCACCACAAGATTTATTATTTGGACTTTTCACCATTTTTCCAAATTTTTGGATTACTTTATTAATTGGACTTTAGTTCACGTGCATTATTTGTTTTATTGTCACATCCAAGTGATTTTGAGGACTTTGTTCATTCATTACTTCATTTAGACAAGCACTGTGATACACACTGGGACTACACCCTTATATTGTATTTCACACATTATATTGTTCAATATACAATTTTTTATATTTTTTTGAAAAGCGCACCATCACCTTTAAACATTTACACTTCACTTAATCTGGTTGCAGCCTTTCACTCAATCAGCGCACCCCTTTCTTTCACAATAACAGATATCTAATAGCCTGAATGATTTTTGGCCAGAAAATTTGATAAGGGGGCCAGCCCCCCCTCATTAATCACTTAATAAGTCTCTAATTATGTGAGATCCAACGTTGAAATAATTTGATCTTACCGGATCTAACAAATAACTTCCAAAATATCTGTTTGGTCAATTTTTTGATAAGAAGGACTGATGAAGGGTTAGCCCCCCCCCCCCCCCCAGCAAATAACTGTTGATATTGCTTCTTCTTTGTGAGAGCTAACGCAAACAACAATAGATCTAACCTAATCTAGCAAATATCAAACAAACTGCTACGTTTTATTCAAAAATTTTGATTGGGGGGGGGGGGGGGCGGCTAACCTGGCTGAGTTTATTTTATCTCGATGATAGGAAGGAAAATCTCTAATCACAATACTGCAGAATGTACTGTATTTATCTCTGAAGTCTAGTGGTGTCAGTGAACTTCCCTCTGCAACTTTTGCCTATAGGTAAGCCTATGATAGGGCTTACCTAAAGATAGTGTATATATCTCCTAAACAGTAGAGATGTACCGAACTGTTCGCCGGCGGACAGTTCCCGGGGAACTTTGCATGTTCGCGTTCGCCTCGGCGGGCGAACATCATATGCGATGGTCGTTCCGCCTCCTATACATCATCATTGAGGCAAACTTTGACCCTGAACCTCACAGTCAGCAGACACATTCCAGGCCAATCAGCATACCTCCCTCCCAGACCCTCCCACCTCCTATAAATAAGCAAGGGCAGCATCCATCTTAGGTCATTCTGAAGCAGTGTGTTAGTGAGAGCAGGGAGAGTGCTGCTGCTGCTGTTAATAGCTAGGGACAGTTGTTAGTCAGTGTTCCCGGTCTTGTTAGTCAGTGTTCTTGGTACACTCCTGCTGTAAGGACAGCACCCAAAAAGCCCTTCCTAGGGCTGGTATTTGAGGTTTTTTTTTGGATATATATATATATATCTATTGTCCCCAAAAAGCCCTGTTTAGGGCTGGTATTTGTGTAATTTTTTTTGTTCTGTGAGATATATATATATATGATGTGTCAGGTCCACAGTGTGTACTGTACCCACTGCAGTGCCCACCACTGATATATATACGGTGGCACAGCATCTTGTTGCAAATTGAAAAAAAAAATTATTTTTTATTATTGCAGTTGCCCGGGCTGCCAGTGACTGTCAGGTCCACAGAGTGTACTGTGCCCACTGCAGTGCCACTGCCCACCCACCACTGATATATATGGTGGCAGGCATGACTTTTTTTGGATTAGTGTCTGGGGGGGTCTAAAAAGGGTACCTGTGAAGTTTCAGCTCTGTAGCATGTCCAGAACCAGAAAAAAAGATCATATAGGTGTAAAAGGGGTTCCCACCATCCCTGCTCTACTGAAAAATTATCTTTTTTCTGGTTCTGGACATGCTACAGAGCTGAAACTTCACAGGTACACTTTTAGACCCCCTAGACACTAAATCACACAAAAAAAGTTCTTAAAAATTGTCATTTTTGATAGAGAGCCAATTATTGGAAAAATTAAAAAAAAAAAATCTTTGGATTTAGTGTCTGGGGGGGTCTAAAAAGTGTACCTGTGAAGTTTCAGCTCTGTAGCATGCCCAGAACCAGAAAAAAAAGATCATATAGTTATAAAAAGGAGGGTTCCCACCATCCCTGCTCTACTGAAAAATTATCTTTTTTTTCTGGTTCTGGACATGCTACAGAGCTGAAACTCCACAGGTACACTTTTTAGACCCCCCCCCCCCCAGATACTAAATCACGCACAAAAAAAAAAAAGTTCTTAAAAATTGTCATTTTTGATAGAGAGCCAATTATTGAAAAAATAAAAAAAATAAAAAAAAAAACAAAAAAAATTCTTTGGATTTATTGTCTGGGGGGTCTAAAAAGTGTACCTGTGAAGTTTCAGCTCTGTAGCATGTCCAGAACCAGAAAAAAATAGAATTAGGGTTAGGGCTAGGGTTAGGGTTAGGGTCAGGGCTAAGGTTAGGGTTATTTTTAGTGCTTAGGGTTAGAGGGTTAGGGTTAGAGGGGTAGGGGTAGGGTTACTAACTCTAACCCTAAGTATCTCACCGTAACCCTAACCCTATCCCCTAACACTAAACCTAACCCTAACCCTCTAACCATAACCCTAACCCTCTAACCTTAACCCTAACCCTCTAAGCCTAGCCATAAAAACAACCCTAACCCTAATCCTAACCCTAACCCTAACCCTAGCCCTAACCCTAACCCTAACCCTAGCCCTAAGCCTAACCCTAGCCCTAACCCTAATTCGTAATTTTTTTCTGGTTCCGGACATGCTACAGAGCTGAAACTTCACAGGTACACTTTTTTAGACCCCCCCAGACAATAAATCCAAATAAATTTTTTATTTTTATTTTTTTTTAATTTTTCCAATAATTGGCTCTCTATCAAAAAGGAAAATTTTTAAGAACTTTTTTTGTGCGATTTAGTGTCTGGGGGGTCTAAAAAGTGTACCTGTGAAGTTTCAGCTCTGTAGCATGTCCAGAACCAGAAAAAAAATTTGAATTAGGGTTAGGGCTAGGGTTAGGGTTAGGGCTAGGGTTAGGGTCAGGGCTAAGGTTAGGGTTATTTTTAGTGCTTAGGGTTAGAGGGTTAGGGTTAGAGGGGTAGGGGTAGGGCTACTAACTCTAACCCTAAGTATCTCACCGTAACCCTAACCCTATCCCCTAACACTAAACCTAACCCTCTAACCATAACCCTAACCCTCTAACCTTAACCCTAACCCTCTAAGCCTAGCCCTAACCCTAACCCTAGCCCTAACCCTAACCCTAGCCCTAACCCTAATTCGTAATTTTTTTCTGGTTCCGGACATGCTACAGAGCTGAAACTTCACAGGTACACTTGTTAGACCCCCCAGACGCTAAATCCAAAGAAATGTTTTATTTTTTTTTTATTTATTTTTTTTTTTAATTTTTCCAATAATTGGCTCTCTATCAAAAAATGACAATTTTTAAGAACTTTTTTTTGTGTGATTCAGTGTCTGGGGGTCTAAAAAGTGTACCTGTGAAGTTTCAGCTCTGTAGAATGTCCAGAACCAGAAAAAAAATTAGAATTAGGGCTAGGGTTAAGGTTAGGGTTAGGGTTATTTTTAGTGCTTAGGGTTAGACTGTTAGGGTTAGAGGCGTAGGGGTAGGGTTACTAACTCTAACCCTAAGTATCTCACCGTAACCCTAACCCTAGCCCCTAACACTAAACCTAACCCTAACCCTTAAAGCCCAGTTCCTGTCCCATTTTGGTCGGTTCTGGTCTGTTTGCGGTTGTTTGCGGTGCGTTAAACGGGGAGTTTGGTCTGTCACTGTGAAGCGGGCGTAACCCTTACACTACCTGATCGATACAACATCATACCTGATCGTATACACACACTGGATGTTTTAAAGCACGTTATTCCAAACAATTTAGGAATGTTAGGTGATTTATGCCCTTTATGGATTAAAACCCACCTCTGCGTCAACTACGTAATTTTCCATGGGAGTTTTGCCATGGATCCCCCTTCCGGCATGCCACAGTCCAGGTGTTAGTCCCCTTGAAACAACTTTTCCATCACTATTGTGGCCAGAAAGAGTCCCTGTGGGTTTTAAAATTCGCCTGCCTATTGAAGTCTATGGCGGTTCGCCCGGTTCGCGAACATTAGCCGATGTTCGCGTTCGCCGTTCGCGAACATTAAATTTTATGTTTGCGACATCACTACTAAACAGTGCACCCTTTAGGAGATATTTACATTACATGCAGCCAGTGACATCACTGGCACATGTGCTCTGAAGAAACGGCTGCCAATCAGATGGCCAGAGTAGGCAAACCCAGAAGGAAGACGGGTGAAGATGTCAGCAGTTTGGGGGCGCCGCTGGAAGGGCTTCGTTCTATGGTAAGTATTTCATAATGATCTAGTATGCGATGCATACTGACTCATTATGCCTTTGTCTTACAGGTTTTTTTTTTTCTTTAGGGTGTTTACAACCTCTTTAATCATACATTTTTAATCATACATTTGAATTAAATATATATTCAGAACGTTCACCTAATATACTGTATATGAAGAAAATACACAGGACAAATATATATTCTTTGAACCTAGTTTCTTCTTCCATTGTGCTGAAGGGCGTAGACAACAGGAATTTCTCATCCAAAATGTAATATCTTTCCTTCGTATACCAAGCAGCTACAGATCAAATGCCTGATACTGTGTGTGGGAGTGCTGTAATTGGCCTTTAGCTTCATGTTTCTTTAAGCCTTAACAGAATACTTATGACTGCAATAACCTGGTATCTGTTTGACATGTTTTACAGTTGCTTAACCATGTGACACATGTATTTGCAGTTATGATTCAGGAAATTGCTACAACTGCTAACAAAACTGGGAAATGAAAATAGCTATTGATAAGCCTGTTCAGTTAAAGCTGAACTCTTGGATAAGCAAATATTGTCTAAATATAAGTCAAGTATGTATTCTAATTTGCTGTGCTTTGTGTAATTCTTCCTGATCTGTGCAGTAATCCACAGTGAAACCTTTCCTCTGTGCAGGATTTTCCTGTATTAAGACCAGTCACCACCACTCTCTTTCCTTGTGCAAAGTGACTGGTCTTGTCTCCACCCCTTCCTTTAGTTTTTTTTTGCAGGCAGCCTGCAGCGGGTGAACCTACTTGGTCCCTTCCTGTAACCAGATTCCCAGCACCAGAAAACCAGTGCGGGCTTATGCTTATATTCGTGCACGTGCCAATACTTCTAGACAAAGAGGCTATATATTTTTTATTCCAGTTCATCATTCTTTTCATTTGTGCGCGCACACATACACGTGCCAGTACGAATTAGCATGTGTAATTGGCACCCAGTGGCCTATTTAAACTGAGGTGGGTTCCATCTGACTTGCTGCAGCTTCTAGTGCACATTTTGAGTACAGTTCATTCAGTCCTGGACAGGAGCCTGTACAACTGCGCAAAACTGAGGAGAAGGCTAGAGTGCATGGATATTGATCCTGGATGGTGCTAGTTGGAGTGTGCTCCGGTATACATATCGTTGTTTGTTGGTATCCGCTGTTCCAAAACCAGTGAGGAGTAATCCTTAAGGCTTACATAGCACTACTGTTTGGTGAGTAGGGGACCGAGAGGGGAGCACCTACTCATATCTTGAGAGCACCGGCATTTTGGATGTCTCATCCCTCCCTAAACAAACACTGAGCACTTTTGTGTGGTTTGAGTTTCTGCACAGAGATTGGCACCTAGCACTTTGGAATATTATATGAACTTTTGTTACAGACTTTATGAGTTTGGCATTTTTTTATAATTTATTTATCACTGAAGCACTGGACACTTTAACGTTACATATTGTATTTATTTTTATGCATCATATTTATATGCTTTGAGATGTATTGTATTGTCATGGACTTATATTAGTCGATTATGAATTATTTTTAATAAAAGCATATCACTTTATTTATTTACTAACACAGATTATTTATAGTATGGTTGAGATACCCATTCTTATTATATAGTACACTGAGCAGCGCTGATACACTATTTTTCCATTGATTTTAAAGGCACCCCTTTTATCAGCAGCAGCCACTATAATTTATTGTATATACATTTTTATCCTAAGCGCTGGCACTTTATATTTACTATTTAAACTGGCCTGTCTCCATGAGCAGTTGCTGAATGGTCTTCAGCTTGTAGCTGTATTCCTGTGACCTGATCCTTTGAACCTGCTTACCTGTGTATGACCCGGCTTTCTCTTGGACTTTGCCTTTGCTCCTGCATTAACCACTTGAAAACCAGGCATTTTTGACACATTTGTCACAGTATTTTTTGCTAGAAAATTACTTAGAACCCCCAAATATTATATATATATATATATATATATATATATTTTTTTTTTTAGGAGAGACCCTACAGAATAAAATGGCGGTCATTCCAATATTTTATGTTACACTGTATTTGCACACACACACCATTTTCTTGTAAAAAATACACCAATAAAAAAAAAAATAAAAAAAATGAAAAGTTAGCCCAATTTTTTATATAATAGAAAAGATTATGTTATAAGAGGCAAAAAGTCGCGCTAGTCCCAAAGTGTGCAGATGGACAAAATTATTGACCAGTTCCAAGCATATGAATGCTCAGCAAATAACAAATATATGAAGAGAAAACGGCAGCCAGCACAACAGGAAACCAGGTCCAGAGATGCAAAATATAAATAGAAAGTGCAGCGCCTAATGATAATAATAAACCTAATGCATATAGGTATGATACACATAAATGATAGGAAGATGGAAATTGGTATCCTATACAATCACATGAATAAACATGGCTTGTGTGCATGAAATAAACTAAAGACAGTCCTGGTAAGAAAACAGTCTCTAAACTGAATGAAGGGAAGTGATGATAGAAAGCCACTCCCACTGTAGAGTGATGTTCACCACCGTGATGTTGATGTCAAGGTACTCTTACCAGATGAGGTGGACCTTCAAACTAATGAAAGGTCAGTCAGGCAAAAGTAGTAGGGGTCGGCTTAGCAGATACTGATCATCAACCTCCATAGAGCGGCCATTTTTGAAATTCCATGTTGTATTCATTTGAGCGATATGTGAGTACCTGTCTATTTATTTAACAATAAAGCTGGTTTGGATGTATTATACTATTGGATTCCCCTTCAATTTTTTCACGAGGTCCACTTCATCTGGCACTTGTGGAATAGCAAGGGATGGTTCATATCCTATTAGTTTACTCCCATTCTGGTTTTGAGAGTCTATGGAGGTTGATGATCAGTATCTGCTAAGCCGACCCCTACTACTTTTGCCTGACTGACCTTTCATTAGTTTGAAGGTCCACCTCATCTGGTAAGAGTACAGTACCTTGGCATCAACATCACGGTGGTGAACATCACTCTACAGTGGGAGTGGCTTTCTATCATCACTTCCCTTCATTCAGTTTAGAGACTGTTTTCTTACCAGGACTGTCTTCAGTTTATTTCATGCACACAAGCCATGTTTATTCATGTGATTGTATAGGATACCAATTTCCATCTTCCTATCATTTATGTGTATCATACCTATATGCATTAGGTTTATTATTATCATTAAAAGATGATGTTATGCCGAGTAAATAAATACCTAAAATGTCATGCTTTAAAATTGCACACACTTGTGGAATGGCAACAAACTATGGTACTTAAAAATCTCATTAGGCGATGCTTTCAAAAATTTTAACAGTTACCTGTTTAGAATTACAGAGAAGGTCCTGAGCTAGAATTATTGCTCTTGCTCTAACAATTGTGACGATACCTCACATGTGTGGTTTGAACACTGTTTACATTTGCAGGCGTGACTTACATATGCGTCGCTTCTGCGTAGGTATGGGGCACTTTACATTTTTTTTTCTTATTTATTTTCCTTTAAATTTTTATTTTTACACTGTCCCTTTAAGTTTTAGAATAAATTTTGATGACTTGTATTGCTGTCACAAGGACAGTAAACATCCCCTCTGAGAGTAATAGGCAGTGACAGGCACCTTTTATGGAGGGATCTGGGATCTATAAGACCCCAAACCCCTCCTCTGCATTTGAAAATATTAAAAATGCCAAGATCAGCGTTTTTGAATACTTCACATTTTTAAAAGTGGTGCCTTTAAGACTCCAGTAAACTGGAAGTGACGTTGTAACATCGCTTCCAGGTTACTACATCCGAGACCCGATCAAAGCCGATTCTGGCTTAGTTCAAGTCTCCGGCCATGTGTCTCCCGGTGGTACGGGAGAGCCTGGGCTGAGCGGTAGAAGAGCATGGGGGGGGGGATGCATTGGTTGTTTTTACAAGAAAGCCGACCGTCAACTTTAACAAAAACGTACCAGGAGGGTGTCTGCAACTGCAGGCATCTCCCCAGTACAACCACTTGAAGCAAAGAGATGCACAGGTATGTGATTTTGCGGCAAGCATTTGACCTTGTTCACCTGATCTCTCCGACCTCGGCCTGTTTACTAGACCCATCTTTGCTGATTCTTTACGGCACTGCCCAGCTGTTACTGACCTTGGTCCTGCACTTGCTCTACCTGCTGACTCGGTCCCTTGTTACGCGGCTGCTGCTGGTCGCTGCCTGCATACTGGCTCTGCTACCATCTCCTGCTCCAGTGCCAAGCTGCTTCAATTTCCTGTTCTTAGGACTGGGACCCCAGCTTCATCCACCTAAGTGCGGACTTCACCAGCCAGTTACTCCAGCACTCATGCTACTCCATGCCCTCACACTCTCTGACTCCACCATCAGGATTGTTGGACAGGAGGTGCAAGAGAGGGCTCCACAACGTTCCAGTCATCACCAGGTATGTAATATTCCCACAGCTCTGCTCTCTGCACAGGCTATGTACAGCACAGTGATGATGGTAATAATTTGGTTTGCAAAGGCAATTGGTTTTCACAAAGTGGATTTATATCCTTTGTGGCTATTAAAGAAGAACTATCATCTTAGTTTTAAATCCTTGTGTTATCCCTGGGACCAACTGCATGAAGCCAGCAGTGTAGATTCCTCTGTCTATGCTGTTTAATGTGAATGTAGGAATGTATTGATTTCTCTTGTGGGACAAAAATAGAGAAATGTACACATGTATGGCTTGCCTTATAGACTAGGAGAAGCTGCTTGGCATATTTATGAGATCCTTGGCCAATCCCCAGCAAAGGGGCTGGAAGGCGACATGTTTACCCTTAAAAATGTGCATAAGTCATGCTAGAAGGGGCAGTCAAGTGGAAGATTGGAGATGGAGTCCTGAGAAGGCTGTCGGTGGCCCTTGAGGGTGCCCCCTAGTCTGGGGGGGGGGGGTGACTTCAGGCCTGGGGTTTGGGTGCTGGGGGGACCCTCTACAACACAAGAAGGAATCCTGCCCTGGAGGCATGGGAGCAAGGAAAGGACAGACCTTTATGCCTGGGGGGCAAATAGAGCTTTATTTTGGTGGTATTTGATCACCTCTGCATTTTTTGCATTTTTTTTTTTCCGATATAAACAAAGAACGACCGACAATTTAGAAAATATTTTTTACTTTCTGCTCTAAGACACATACAATAAAAAAATGTAAAAAATCAAATTTCTTCTTCAATTCAGGGCAATATGTACCCTGCTGCAAATTTTTGGTAAAAAAATCCCAGCGTGTCTGCGATATTGCGGTGGACGAATCGGACACCTAACTGACATTTTTGACACTTTTTTGGGGACCAGTGACAATATTACAATGATCAGTGCTAAAAATATGCACTGTCACTGTACTAATGACACTGGCAGGGAAGGAGTTAACATCAGAGGTGATCAAAGGGTTAACTGTGTGCCTAGGTAATGTTTCATTGTAGTGGGGGAGGTGCTATTAATAGTGTAAAACATGGATCCATGTTTCTTCTTTACAGAATCACAGGATTCATGTCTTCTGTACTGACAGAATGACAATCTGCCTTGTGTACATAGGCAGACTGATATTCTGTCAGTGTACCGAATGATCAGTGGATGCCGGCGGACATCGGGTCCGCCCGACTTATCGATCAGCTCCTGTTGTGTAAAATCACAGCAAGAGACAGCCGCCAGTGGAGTGCACTCGCACCCAAAACCCAGAAGTGCAGAATCCCATATATATATATATATATATATATATATATACACACACACACATGATCCTGCGCAGAGGGGCGGCCCTGTAGCAGTAAATCTGCTATGGGGCAGTCAGCAAGTGGTTAGTAGTAACCACAGCTGTATCATAAATGTAACCAATATTTTTTTCAATAGGTTATGTCACAGGGCGTCTGAAGTGGCAGAACACATTTGCCCACCTACAAAAATGGAGGCCTTGTCTTTCTGTTTTTTTTTCTCCTAGATTACTGTACTTCCACCTGTTGGCTGATATCAGACTTTCATAGTTAAAGCCGAACTTCAGGTCAACATAAAAGGCACAAATGAATGCAGCTCTGTAATCAATAATGCATCATCAATACACAAAGTACCTGAATATGACTAGGTATCAGCTTCTTGCAGTCTCTGTACAGCAGAGCTCAGAGAGGAGGAAGAATCAGCACAAGTAGCTAGTCAGGTGTTCTGCAGTGCAAGGAGCATGGTTACAATGCATACCTCACAATTTTTTGAGATGGGAACACTGGACATCTATTAGCAAAAGTATGTAGGCAGAGGACATGGCAGAGGACACACCCCCTGCCACACCCCCTTAAAGGAGAATTCTACAAAAAAAATATTAGTTAGACCCAGAAGTGCTTTTTTTTTTTTTTTTACCACTGCTACTCTATTCCTTTATACTGGCTTTTGAAATTTACAAATGCAGCAATTTAGATGTTGGATGAAAGGTTTAGAACTAGGAAACACATTTTGGAAGAAAAATAGTGCATTTTATATACAACTACATAGATCAGACCAAAAGTGCATTTAGCTGTTTGCCTGGAGTTCAGTTTTATTAAAGTAAGTGTGAGCAGCATATACCTCTCTGATTTCGTTTTACTAGGGGCTTAACCCACACTCCCTGTCCTATTGAGAGCACTTAAGTGAACATTAAGGCATTCCTAATGGATCGTGTGCATGTAGAAGGATGGCACTTAGCTTAGAAATCAGAACAGTCAAGCCCCTAGCAACAAACTGACACAAAATTAGAAAGGCATATTGAGGAGTGTTATGAACTAATAGTCAAGTTCAAGTCCAATAGTCAAGTTCTTAGCAGGTACTCTGTGGTATCTGCTAATAGGAAGACGTGTTGGCAATTGGTAGAATAATAACTAAACATGCCATTGGTATTTGTGATCGATCTTACCTGCCACTGAACAAATTTCTAACCTGTATGTATGGTAGTTAACCACTTGCCGACCGCCGCACGACTATCTACGTCGGCGGTCAGCCCCTCACAGGCAAACTAACGTAGGGCTACGTTGCTTGCTTGTGAGGGTCTAGGGAGCGAACGCGCGCCCCCGGAGGCGCGCTCCCGCTCCCGCGTGGTCACGGACCCCCCCGCACGTGTGACCAGCGGACCCGATGTCCGCCGGTCACTCGGCGATCGGCGGGGGAGAGGGAGAATGTCAGGCAGCTTGTGTAAACAAGCTGCCTGTCATTCTCCTCGCTGCAAAGACACTGATCACATGGATCTACTATGTAGATCCGTTGATCAGTGTCCTTACAGCTGAAGCCACAGCCAATCACAGTAGAAAGCACGCCCCTAGGGACACACACAGCCCCTCCCTCCCAAATAAAGTTAACCCCTTCACTACCAGTGTATTTTTACAGTAACAGTGCATATATATAGCACTGATTACTGTAGAAATGTCACTGGTAACCCCAAAAGTGTCAAAAATGTCAGTCAAGGGTCCGATCTGTCCGCCACAATGTCGCAGTACCGCAAAAAAAATCGCAGATCGCCGCCATTACGCGTTAAAAAAAAAACAACAAAAATGACAAAAATCTTTCCCTTTGTTAGTAAACGCGATAACTTTTGCGCAAACCAATCAAAATACGCTTTTTGCGATTTTTTTTACCAAACATAGGTAGCATAAAACAAATTGGCCGAAAATGTTAAAAAATTTTGATTTTTACATTTTTTTGGGGGGGAATTTCATATAAAAAAATGTGAAAAATATTGTTATTTTTGCAAAATTGACGCTCTTTTTTTGTTTATAGCGCGTGATCAAAAAATTGCACAGGTGATCAAATACCACCAAAAGAAAGCTCTGTTTGTGGAAAAAAAAGGACGCCAAATTCGTTTAGGTACAGCGTCGCACGACCGCGCAATTGTCCGTCAAAGTCACGCAGTGCCGAATCGCAAAATACCCCCTGGTCGGAATGGGGGTAAAATCTTCCGGGGCTTAAGTGGTTAAAGAGGAAGGCTGGCCATACATTATACAATTTTCTGTACAATTTTCTTTAGGATTTACCTTCAACAATGTAGTACAAAGGCCTGCCTAATTGGATACAATTGAAGGTGTTGTTTAGTTTTGACCTCATATTATATGTTTTTTTGTAAATCTAACAGAAAATTGTATAAGAAAATTGAACACGTATGGCCAGCCTTACTCCATTTTTGTTGAGAAAAAAACATTCACCTCTGGTGACCTATGTACATTATAAGGATTATACAAAGCTTTGTTGCAGATTCCTACCTTTTGTTTTTCTGAAGTAATCTCTGTGTGTTTTTCTATATCCAAGTTGGAAAGTGAGTCTTATGGGAGTGGTTTCATAATTATCAATCAGCTGTGCACCTGCAGGAAAGCTGTTGTGCCTGCATCCCTTTAGCTGTGATATCCGATTGGGAGTATCTCACCAAAAATGACATTTTTGTTGCAGGGGATGCCAGAAATCTGACTTGTATCTTAGTGCAGACTTCTGGGAAAATTGGTGAGCCAATCACACAAGTAGGAAATTATGTTTCTGGGGGGTGTTTAGTACATATTCTGTGTACAGAACAACTCCAAGTAGCCATATTGAATTGCATTTTCAGAAAATTACAGAGCTGCCGATTTAAAAGTAAGGTCATTTTTAATACCATTCTATCACTATATGACTTGTCGCAATTATATATGGTATATTATTTTTTCTTTATTTGCTATTTTTTTCCCCCACGAAAGTGGAGTTCGAGCAATTCAGTTTTGCCAAGATAGTGGAACAGCAACTGCCTGACCAGTTTTTGAGCTAGGTATACCTGACTGTCTTCCAATGCTGCCTCTGAGGGTACTATTTAAAAATAAATATATTTATTTAATAGGCAGCTTGAATAAATTGGGGTATTCTATATCTGCCTATACTTACAGTTTAAAATGAATGGCAGGTTTACTTTAAATGTAGCCTTCAGACTGGTGTCATCTTTTATAAACCTGATTACATTAGGATGATTAGGAAATCTGATGCCCTGTGAGCTTTAGATACAAGAAGCTAGAAAATAAGCCGTTCCATGTGTATAACTCAAAGTAATCCTTCAAAAGGGATTCAGTGGATGTGGGACAAGTCAATCACCATGTAATTACAATGCGATCATACAAAAATGAACACCATTCAATAGCTAAAAAATCAATTCTGTTTATATATTTAGCAGATGGTGACCCTTATTTCGGTATCTACCCGATCCTGAGGGCAAATTGTAATCCCTATATAAACACAGTAATCACTGAGTTTATTTTGCGTCTTGGGTAAAATATCAGCTTGAAATAAATGTAATTTTGAACACATTTTATTATTATAGTTTTCTTTTTTTAACATTTCCCAAAAGGTTGGGACAAATTAAGATGAAACAAGATGATTTTTTTCTGTATGTTGCTATAATTTTTTTTCTACACTGTAACTATAACTGACCCTTTACCGGATTGGTTTACATCTCAGTCCTCTTAAAAGTTAGCACCCCCTCCTTACACTGGGCGTTAGAGGTAGAAGTGCCCCCTTACTTTTTGCTACGAGTGTAGTGCCCCCTTACATTTATGGTCAGTTTTAAAGTGCCCCCTTCCTTGGTGTCCAGTGGTGAAGTGGACCCTTCTGTTGGTGTCCAGTGGTGAAGTGCACCCTTCTGTTGGTGTCCAGTGGTGAAGTGCACCCTTCTGTTGGGGGTCAATGCTAAAGTGCTCCCTGGTGTTAGTAGTCAGGGTTGAAGTGCCCCCCTGAGGTTGGTGGTCAGTGCTGAAGTGCACCCTACGTTGATGTCCAATGGTAAAGTGCACCCTTATACTGCTGGTCAATGCTAAAGTGCACCCTTATGTTGGGGGTCAGTGTTGAAATGCCGCCTGAGGTTGGTGGTCAGTGCTGAAGTGCATCCTACATTGGTGTCAAGTGGTAAAGTGCACCCTTATGTTAGTGGTCAATGATAAAGTGCCCCCTGGTGTTGGTAGTCAGTTTTGTAGTGCCCCCTGAGTTTGGTGGCCCCTGGCCAGCGTTGAAGTGCCCCCTGAGGTTCATGCTCAGTACTGAGGTTCTCCCTACTTTGGTGTCCACAGGTGAAGTGCACCCTTATGTTGGTGGTCAGTGTTGAAGTGCCCAATGAGGTTGGTGGTTAGTGTTGAAGTGCGACCTACATTGGTGTCCAGTGGTAGAGGGAACCCTTATGTTGGTGGTCAATGATAAAGTGCCCCCTGGTGTTAGTGGTCTGTACTAAAGTGCCCCCTGAGGTTGGTGGTCAGTATTGAAGTGCACCCTACGTTGGTGTTCACTGGTGAAGTGCACCGTTACATTGGTGGTCAGTGTTGAAGTGCCCCTGAGGTTGGTGGTCAGTGTTGAAGTGCCCCCTGAGGATGGTGGTCAGTGTTGAAGGACACCCTATGTTGGTGAAATAGGCTGTTACAGGAAGCTGTGACCAAAGCACAAGAGGATAACAAGAGAGCGTTTGATAAGAGGAGAAGGGGGGAGCTGATCCTGCAGCCAGAAGACAAGGTGTGGCTAGCCACGACAAACCTGAAACTGACATGTCCTTCAAAGAAGGTAGCACCTAAATTTGTAGGTTCTTTCCCAGTGAAAAGGAAAATTAATGATTTTTTCTATGAACTGTCATTGCCAGAATCTTTTAGGATACACCCAGTGTTCCATGTGTCCTTGTTAAAGCCTACAGTGCCAGATCCTTTTCCGGATCGTGAATCCGGACCACCTATGTGACGAGACCAATCTCGCCCCATTGCATTGGAGGAGCCTGGTTGCCCGCCTGCTGCCTTCGGACTATGGACCAGACTTTAAAAGACTTTGACTCCCTGGCAATTAAACTGTATTCGTGGTGTCTGAGTGCCATTCACCTCTGTGCACTCAGACCTGAGCTATCTGGGGATATGTAACATGTCTATGTTTAGTGTATAAAAAGTAACTTTATATATTTTAAAGCAGAATACTGTATTTGGGTCCCCATGTGTGTAATGGAGTCTCGCTGTGAAAACTAGTTCTAGCTGCAGAGAGAGAGGGGGGGGGTTGTTTCCAGCAGCCCCCTCCTGAGGAATGTCTACTGATTTAAACTGAGTGCTTTTGTCTAGAGTGGGGGATGCTCTGCTTCTGGGAGTCTGTCATGTGATACATGTCTGTTTGTGTTACAGTCTTCCATTTGGTCCCCTAGGGGAGTGTCCACCAGGTGGGAGACCTGCATAAATACGGGGGCAGGTAGCCCTCAATAAATATACCACTGCTTGACCTTCCACACGGAGCTTTGTCTCGTTCTTGGGGGGATTCACTGTATGCTGCTGGAGACTGATTGCTAGGAGTGTAAGCTGATGTATGCTTTTCCTGTTCAGCTGCTAGCAGCTATTCGTGAGGTTCCAGGTTGGAGTGCTATTTTGTATCCAGTTCGGGAGTTTGATGTCCTGCAAGTAGCTGTGCCTGTCTCTCAGAAAGGGGCATATCGCCTAAACGGATTTTAACCCCTTGTCTGCTGAAATGGTCCGTTACATTTGGTGGCAAGCGGCGAGATCGTTCCTACGGCCAGAAGGACAGCTACAGGAGACACCATTGCTCTGGATTTTACAATTGAGGGCAACGCATGTCCCAGTACAGCGACCCTGACAGCACCAGCATGGAACCAGCAGTGGAGTTCGATGAGGGTGCCATGGATGACCGAGATGCAGTCCGTAAAGGCATCTGGTACCAGGCACTGGGCATTGTGGAGTACCAGCGGGGTGAGAGACTCCCCAAGGAAGACCAGCGGTTGCAGAAGCGAGTAGCCCTGCGGATGCCCTTCCTGGGGGAGCAGCCCCGGGAGGAATGGGTAAAAGAATTGGAGCTCCGGGTATGGCAGGAGATGTGGCTGGAGGATGCCTACCAGGCGCTGTGGTGGTGTGTTGCACAGTACCTGCCCTGGACAGCCGAGCATGACAAGCCAGAGGGAGAGGAGTTTAATGGTCCTGGCTTGTTATGGGAGTCTTTTTCAGAGCTGGAATTTGGGAGCCCTACACAAGCCCGGTTCAGTGATCTCTTGGAGTGGAGGGAGAGCAGGTATGACTGGGACGACGCTCACGAAATTGAGCAAGACCTGGTCCACCTGGTGACCCGGGAGATGGAGCTAGAACAGGGCTACCAGCAGCTGTTCCAATACTATGAGAAGGCTCAGCAGGAGAGCAGCAGGACAGACCCAGAGCCAGACCCATTCAGAGGGGACGAGATGGTAAAGTTTTACTGGGAAGAACCCCAGGTGGCCGGTAGAGATGGGACCGAGGTCTCTCCACCGGTCCTGCAGGGAATTGGGAGCCCAGTCTCCATTCCCCAGCGGCAGTGTAAAGTGCAGGGAGAGGAGAGCAGCGTCCTCCCTCCCCAGCGGCAGGCTGAGTTACAGGGGGCAGAGGTAGTTGTTCCTGCCCCCCAGCAGCAGAGTGATATGCCAGGAAGGCAGTGTGAAGTGCAGGGAGAGGAGAGCAGTGTCCTCCCTCCCCAGCGGCAGTGTGATTTTTTGGGAATTGAGAGCCCAGTCTCCATTCCCCAGTGGGAGATACAGCAGGGAATTGGGAGCCCAGTCTCCATTCCCCAGCGGCAGTGTGATGTGCCGGGAATTGGGAGCCCAGTCTCCAGTCCCCAGCGGCAGAGTATCCAGCAGGGAATAGAGAGCCCAGTCTCCTTTCCCCAGAAGCAGAACTCTGTATTGGGAGGAGAGACAGTCGGTCTCCCTCCGCAAAGACTGGAAGTATGTATGGGAGAGGAGATTGTTACCACCTCTCCCCAGCGGCGGATCAATGATGGGCAGAGTGTTCTATCGGGAGAGGAGCTTGTTACCCCCTCTCCCAAGCGGCAGCTTAATGTACCAGGGGGAGACTGTAAGCCCCCCACCGGTGCAGATGGGACCGGGGTCTCTGCACTTACCACACAGGGGGTAGGGATGGGTGGTCCTAACCCCCCCCACGACAGAGCTGTGTATCCAAGGGGGAGACAACCGGTCTCCCCATTCCGCAGCAGAGCTATGCACCTAAGGGGGAGACAGTCCGTCTCCAGCAACCAGGCCCCAACCAGACTACTCCGGTGGTAGTGCTGGCACCAGGACAGAGTACCGCTGGTCTCTGCCCACTCAGCAACCCACCAAGGCAGCCTACCAGTCCCCTACACAGCCATGGTGAGGCACCTGGACATGGACAAGTTTCTCCTCTACCCAGGTGTAGTGACCATTTATTGTGGGTGGCCTGTACTGTTTTTTCTGCTTTGTGGGTGGGCTGCTGGACTAACAAGGGCACTGACCGGCAGGAGGTCAGGTACCCTGTTAGTCTTTTTGGAAAGGGGGAGAGATGTGACGAGACCAATCTCGCCCCATTGCATTGGAGGAGCCTGGTTGCCCGCCTGCTGCCTTTGGACTATGGACCAGACTTTAAAAGACTTTGACTCCCTTGCAATTAAACTGTATTCGTGGGGTCTGAGTGCCATTCACCTAATAATGTGCACTCAGACCTGAGCTATCTGGGGATATGTAACATGTCTATGTTTAGTGTATAAAAAGTAACTTTATATATTTTAAAGCAGAATACTGTATTTGGGTCCCCATGTGTGTAATGGAGTCTCGCTGTGAAAACTAGTTCTAGCTGCAGAGAGAGAGGGGGGGGGTTGTTTCCAGCAGCCCCCTCCTGAGGAATGTCTACTGATTTAAACTGAGTGCTTTTGTCTAGAGTGGGGGATGCTCTGCTTCTGGGAGTCTGTCATGTGATACATGTCTGTTTGTGTTACAGTCTTCCATTTGGTCCCCTAGGGGAGTGTCCACCAGGTGGGAGACCTACATAAATACGGGGGCAGGTAGCCCTCAATAAATATACCACTGCTTGACCTTCCACACGGAGCTTTGTCTCGTTCTTGGGGGGATTCACTGTATGCTGCTGGAGCCTGATTGCTAGGAGTGTAAGCTGATGTATGCTTTTCCTGTTCAGCTGCTAGCAGCTATTCGTGAGGTTCCAGGTTGGAGTGCTATTTTGTATCCAGTTCGGGAGTTTGATGTCCTGCAAGTAGCTGTGCCTGTCTCTCAGAAAGGGGCATATCGCCTAAATGGATTTTAACCCCTTGTCTGCTGAAACGGTCCGTTACAACCTGAACCTGTAATCATCGATGGGGTTGAGGAGTTTGAGGTTGAGGCAATTGTGGACTGCAGGAAGAGAAGGAGTCAAGTGCAATACCTGATCAAATGGAAGGGTTATTGGCCGGAGGAAAACTCCTGGGAGCCTGAGCGTAATGTACATGCTATGGACCTGGTTCGTACATTTTTCCCCAATCACCCACAGAAGAAGAGTCAGCTGGGCATCTGGAGGCTGCCCATAAGGAGGGGGCAATGTCAGGAAAGGCTTCACCATAGTACAGATACTGTTTCAAGGTGCACACGTATGTGCATGCGCCAACATGCACACACCGCATGCGCGAAAGCGAACGCGCACTCACGAATGCGCATATGGCGCCAAACAGCCTATTTAAACAGAGCTTCAGCACTGGCTGATTGATGTTTGGTCTACAGCATTCTGCATATGTTCCTACGTTCCTGCATTTGACCTCTGATCTTGACCCGGCTTGCTTCCGACCATTGCTGTCTGCTACTCGTTCTGACCCTTGGCTTCACCTCGGATTCTGTCTCTGCCTGCTGCACCTGTTGATCCTGCATCCGTTGCTGACTCTGCCTGTGACCTGACTACGCTTCTGTCTGCCATATATGCCTGATCTGTCCGTCTGTTACTGACCCGACTCGTCTGACCCTACTTCCAGCTTACAACAGCTCCGTCAGTCCAGCTCTGCATCTTCTGGCGACTGCTTCCTGCTGTGCTATCATAGTCTGTTATCGGCCAAGCCAGTCTGTCCACTTCCGGCTATCCTGCTGGAGCGCCTGCCGGCCGTCTCATCTGCCTTCTGTCAGCTACTCCTGGCTTCCTTCCAGCTACTACCCACACAGACTACTGGACTGATCATAGGTGCTCTTACCCCGCCGTGCTCTAGTGGCTACTGTCTCACCTCCAGTGGCCCTCAGGCCAGAGCTGTAAGAGAGACCTGCCTCTGCATGTCAAGCTCACCAACCAGGTATGTGACAGGTGGTTAGTGTTGAAGTACCCCCTGAGGATGGTGCTCAGTGTTGAAGTGCACCCTATGTTGCTGTCCACTAGTGAAGTGCACCCTTTTGTTCATGGCCAATGCTGAAGTGCTCCCTGGTGTTGGAGGTCAGTATTTAGGTGCACCCTACATTGGTGTCCCTTGTTGAAGTACCCCCTGAGGTTGGTGGTCAGTGTTGAAGTGCTCCCTGAGGATGGTGGTCAGTGTTGAAGTGCACCCTACGTTGGTGTCCAGTGGTAAAGTGCACCCTTATGTTGGTGGTCAATGCTAAAGTGCCTCATGATGTTGGTGGTCAGTTTTGAAGTGCCCCCTGAGGTTTGTGGTCAGTATTGAAGTGCCCCTGGAGGATGGTGGTCAGTGTTAAAGTGCACCCTACGTTCTATGGTTTCCAGTGGTAAAGTGCACCCTTATGTTGGTGGTCAATGTTAAAGTGCACCCTTATGTTGGTGGTAAATGTTTAAGTGCCTTTTGATGTTGGTGGTCAGTGTTGAAGCGGCCCCTGTCGGTGGTCAGTGTTGAAGCACCTGCTACATTGGTGTGTACCATATTAAGCACCCTTAGGTTGATGCTTAAAATTGTTTCTTTCATTGGTGGCCAATGTAGTTCCCCCTTAACCCTGGTGGTCAGAGATGAAGTTTCCCCTTAAATTACTGCAGAATGTGTTAGTGCTGAATGATTGAATATTAAAACACAACAGAGCCAATATTATTGTAGCTGACTTCACGCCTTTAGAAGTGCTAATTGTTGATTACAGTAATTACAATGGTTAATATGCCTCAGTTTGATGTTTCCTTCTCTTTAAAATATATCTGTGAGCTTAAAAAAATTCTAAACTGGTTATATAATACCTAGAGATTGCCCAGGACATAAATGATGTAAGCAACTGCTTAGGCTCCCACAGCTAGCAGCTGGCCCCCAGGTGAGCATGGGAAAAATCATATATATTGCACTTAAAGTTATTTCACTCAGCTGGTAGGTAACTTTAAAAAAAAAATGAACAACATGACAAAAAAACACACCTTGGTTTTATGCTGGAGTCAAGGCACCCATTAGAAGTTATGTACATACAGCATCAACCCACTGCCCATTACTTTAACTAAACAGCTGCCCAGTGGGGAGGCTCATATACAAAGCTTTCCCTATACGGAACAGCAAGTACAGGTGGCAGCGTGCTGTGTGGTGGGAGAGGGCTGCATCACAACTAGCGCTTGATAGCTCCTGACTGGCTAAAAATGATTGCTGCTGGCAGAGTAAATAGCTGGAGATGAATAGACTAAAAGTTATGAGAAGAACTAGGGAGTAATAAGAAACAAAAGTATGTAAAGAGCAACCAGCCAAAAAAAGGAAGACTGTGCCTGGAAAGGGAGAGGATCAAGATGTATAAGTTAAGGCCCGTACACACGTACTGATCGTCGGCATACAAACGTCGGCGGACGAAAGATCTGCCGATTGTACGCGTGTTAGTATGGTGCCTCCGACAGATGTCTGCGCACAATCCGCGGACAAAAGTCTTTCTTGCAAACATGAAAATTTTTGTCTGCGGACACCAGAACGGACGATTGTTCGCCTGTCAGTACAGAATTCGGCCGACAGACCGCAGATTTGCAAGACTGGGCATGCTCAGAAAATTAAAAACACAGGGAAAGTTAACCATTACATGACATCACTTCTGCAGTCAGCTGAAGTCTGCAGACAAAATTCTTGTGCTGTCCTTGTGCTGTCTTTGCACTTTTCAACAGACACCGACATCCCGGGGAGAAAAGACGAACATTTGTATGCCGACGATCGGTACGTGTGTACGGGGCTTAACACGCAGAGAAAAAGGTGGGGAAGAAAGACCACAGCTGTGATAACTGGAATTGGAGTGCTTTGAAATGAAAATATCGAGGGAGAAGTTTACAGATTCACAGTGGAGCTAAAAATACAGAATTTGTTGATTGAAATGAAAGCTATATCCCCTTTCTCCACTGATTTATATTCAAGCAAAAGGGAATTTACAGCTGCTGCACATGTTCATCTTTTCTTCACTCCTTCTCCACCCTGGTGCTGGGAAGGTGTGCCTATGACTCACTCTCGTAGTCCCCAAATGACAGAACTGGTGTTTGCCGAATGGCTACTCAGGCACCCACTGCTGCTACATGGGCATACCTGGGAACTTTCTGCAATGGACCCAGCAATGTCAGAATGTTAATCCAGTTGTTGGGTCATTGCCAGAATCATTACATCTCTGGAATTCCTATTCCAGAGGTGTAAAATGTAAACTTGACATCATTCTTGTCATGCAAGCTTTGCTCTGCAGTAATTAAAGCCTGGAATGGAAGTGGGAGGAATTCTGTGTGATGGCCTCTGGGAGTGTGGCCACCAGCGAACCATCCTGATTGAGGTGAGTGGGGGCACCCCAAATGAAATAATTCATTTTTCTTTGGGCGTCTTTCTTATAATCTATTTTTACTTCATTTACATACATACACTTTATATACACATATTTTTATTCCAATAAAATATATATTTTTTTCTTTTTCACATTTTACCATCATGATCATCTATCTTTATCTTATTATATAAAAAAAATGTTTTTATTACATTATTATAAGATTGGTTTATACACTTTGCCCCCCCCCCCCCCCCCAAAAAAAAGGGATTAATTCATACTTTTTCACATGTATTATGATTACACACTTGTTGTGTTGATGGTTCTTTTTACTGGTATTGAAGGAGCAGGATTCACATGTGTCCCTATTGCAACTTTCCACTTTTTATTATGTCATGTGATTTTATTCAATGTTTTACATGTTTTTTCACAATGTTTAACATTTTCCCCTTGGTGGGATTCTATGTGTCAATAACAATTTTCACCTTGACATTTCGGATAGTCTGGCTCTCCTTTGTTTCATTAATTAAATTGGCTTGAGGTGTGTGTGATTACACCGCCTTGTTTCCACTTATCTGTCTACCTACAAATGCTCGCCGACTTCCGAGATCTCATCGTGTGGTTATGAGTAAGCGACCTACAGCGTTGTGAAACTCGTCAACCTGGCACGTCTGTCTGCACACTGTCTGTCTATTTCATTTATGAGGAATAAAGGATACCTTTTGATTTCAACATACACCTTGAGTGCGGTCTCAAATTTTGGATTTCTACAGTTCTTGGATCACGGATCTGACCTGCACCAGGTTTGGAACACACACCTGAGCGGCTTCTCCCCTCCCATTGCTTCGTGAGTGGGGGCACCACCAGCAATGAGATAAGCGTTTGGCTGTCGAGGGAGGTCTGCTGTAGCCCAGGTAGTGGTCTTAGTAGGTACGTGGATATGGGTCACTTACCTGGTGGCAGCCAGATACACTAGAGGTTTCCCCAAAATGGTGGGGGGTAGGTGTTAGCCAACATGCACTGTCAGTTTTAATAGAATGGTTTACACACAGTCCACCTGGCTCCCACCTATACACCATTCTGGTGACACTGACAGTGCACCTGGCTGCCACCTACAGCTAGCACTGTTAGTGTCACTGGAATGGTGAATAGGTAACATAGAATCATAGAAAAATAGAGGAGTGACAGCAGAGAAAAGACCAAGAGGCCCATTGAGTCTGTGCATTTTTTTTACATTTATATAATTTTTTTTTGTCTAAGTATAGAGCTATGTTAATCCCTAGCATGTTTGAAAACACCTAATGTTGCAGATAGAAGCCAGGTGCACGCACTGTTAGTGTCACTGCAATGGTCTGTAGACTCTGTAAACCTATCCTTTAGGCTCCTCTCACTTTTAGCACAATTTGATCACACCTTAAAGTGGTTGTAAAGGTTCAAGGTTTATTACCTTCACGCATTCTATGCATGAAGGTGAAAAACCTTCTGTGTACAGCAGCCCCCCCCTCCCCCCCAGCCGCCCTAACACTTACTTACCTGAGCCCCATCTTGATGCAGTAATGTGCAGCACCAGAGCAGCAGCTTTCCCAGGTCTCTTTCTTCTCATGGGCTGAGACAGCAGTGGGAGCTATTGGCTCCCGCTACTGTCAATCACAGCCAGTTAACCAATAAGGAGAGAACGGGGCTGAGCCATGCTTCATGTGGGAATTGACACACAGAGCAGTCGTTCGGAAGCGAGCCTGCTCGGGTGCCCCCATAGCAAGCTGCTTGCTATGGGGGCACTCAGCAGAAGGGAGGAGCCAGAAGAAGAAGAGGATCGGGGCTGCTCTGTGCCAAACCAATGCACAAAGCAGGTAAGAATGACATGTTTGTTATTAAAAAAAAATATGCCTTTAATATCACTCTAATCCAGCTTAGCTCTACCTCCTGCTTCCCAGCAGTCAAACAGAGCAGTGAGAAAGCCAAAAGAAGTGTAGTATAAGTATAAAAAAGGTGAGTACATGCAGTTAGGGAGGTCATCAATAAAGTAAACCTGTTCCTTTAACCCAGCATGGGTAAAGTACAGGTTTACTTTTAGAGATGCATTCGCTGAGAAAAGAGTTAGGCCAGCCATACATGGAGTGCATTTCAACATCGGGTTGCAGGAAAGAAATTTGCTTGATTCCCCTATCAACACAGACAGTGTTGATGCTGGAATCCCTCCTGCTGGGCCATTGTCTTCTCCCAGCAGGGAAGCCGTGCTCACTGGGAGAAAACAGTGTTTATTGCTAGCGTCTACAGCAGCCATTAACAATAATCGCAGGTAAAACCTGGCATGCTGGTTGTACCCAAGTGGATTTATCGATTAACTTGGTACATTCAGTCTGCCCCTATGTGGTTTGAATATCGTCAGGTTCCTGCTGAAGTGGCTGAGATTCAGCAGGCAGGGGGCTCATTTCTGCACATGGTATGGGAGTGTAATAGAGTCAGGCCGCTTTGGTCTCAGGTCACACAGTTTGTGGCCGACACTTTTGAGCTCCCAAACATATGCAGTCCCCTGGTGGGACTTGTGGAAATGATAGAAGAGGAGTTAATGGATAAGAACATGAGAACCCTGCTGAGATTGTTATTCTTCTATGTCCGCAAACTAATTGTAATACAATGGATTGGGAAAGATTTCCTTACACTATCTGCTTGGAAGTCTTTGGTGAACTCTAATGTGTCCCTATATAGAATGACGTATGAGGCAAGAGGGTGTCCACAAAAATTCAATAGAATTTGGGCTAAATAGGTAGAATCTATGGAGACGGTTGCTGATAACCCTTGAGGAGGGGGAGAGGTGATGTGACTCCTTAATGGCTATGTATGGTAATTTCTTGGGAGCTGATGGCCCCCATACACTTTGGCATATATATATATATATATATATATATATATATATATATATATATATATATATATATATACGGAAGAGATTATATATGGAAATGTAAGAAGGTGGGGTGGGGGGGGGACACACTCCAAAGCAAATAAAATGGGAAGTTTTCTCTTTTATGTTCTTGGTTTAAATGTTTGTTTCTAAATGCAAAAAAAAGGAGGAAGGAAAGGAAAGGGGGGGGGGGGAGAAAATAATTAAAATAAAAAAGAAAGGAAAGGGAGCCTCTTGTACACATGCAATTGTTTTAATGAAAACTTTGTACAAATTTGACATATACGATAACTGTAAAGTTATAATTGACAATTTACATTTTCTGTTTTGTATATGGGTATTTTCCAGTTGTTGTACATTTGGCAATAAAAAAACTTTTTAAAAAAAAAAAAAAGAAGTGGCCGAGATTTGAATTGTGTATGGCCGGCCTTATTGTGAATGAATTAATGGCAGAGCTGAAGAAGATAAAGAACTTGGCCTATGAGTCAGCTGATAAGCCACAAGCTGACATTATAAAGAGTCTGAAAGTATTCGTAATGCTGTGGTAAATCGAAGAATAAAATCATTGGATTTCAGTATCTTAAGAAAGAAACAACTTATTTTTTTGATTTGAGAAAGAGCTTCTCAAATCACAGACTGCTGGACAAATAAATGCTTCTAGCGATCACACTTATCTGTAAATAGTGTGATATTCACTGAAAAAAACTGTGTGTGAAGACTGAAAGTCTACCAAAACACCACCTATGTCTTCATATAATGGTGAATAGAAAGGTTCATTCTGGACTGAGGTTCAGTTCACACCTGAGAAATTTAAAGCGCATTTCCTCAAGGGCCTCAACATAAAGCATCCCTATATATTCAGTGGTGTCTGTTCGCACCTAAGCATAATGTCACTTGAAGCTTGCCACTAAGAAGCTCAAAATAGACTTCAATAGGAGCACCTGAGCTAAAACAAGGCTGAAATCGCCCAAAAAAACACATGTACACACACACAAACACACACACACACATAAAAAACGCTACAAAAACACGAAGAAGCTCAATCAAGCTCATGTGTGAATCCAGCCTGAGTGGACAAGTAACATTACCACAAAGTTGGTGGCAGGTCTCTTATTTATACTATGGACATTCCAAAACAAGGACTATCAAGGCAGGTTCAACAGGGGTCATTTAAAAAGAAAAACTAGAGATTTAATAGATTAAAGCAAGCTTTTGAAAGTACATTAAAATGTAAAAGCTTTATTGATTGGGTTTAGATCTACTTTGTTTCTTACTTCACGTTTTTCTGTGATTTTTCCTATTTATAAGGAAATATAAATTATGTTTCTAGTACAAAACATTGCAATGTTATTTAGAGTACAACTAATTAAAAGTATATTTTCAGGTCTAGGGCTGTTTTGGCATTGGATACTCACAAGTTCTTCAATTTAGACGAACGGCCATACTTGCAGGAAGGGCTTTCGAAGTTTGGCTTTAGCAACGTTTACCGGAAATGGCAATAGAACCCTTAGCCGAGTTGATAAGACCTTGTTCCTTCGCTAGTGGCCTAGTGATTGGCGGTTTGAAGGAAAAGTTGTCCCTCTACACGGACGACATGCTCATATATCTCGCTGACCTTCAATCCTCCCTCACTGATCTAATAATTATTATCGGGGGTTTTGGCCACTACCCAGGATTCCAAGTCAGTTGGGAAAAATCCCTCCTGTTTCTGTTAGACCAAGATGCCTTGATCTCTGTACCGCCAATGTGCCCATTAAAAGTTGTTATGACCTTCTGTTATCGAGGTATTATAGTTCAAAAGCCTATCTCCTTATATACTGTGTTAAAAATAATTTAGACCCACTCATTAATAGACTTAAGAACACCTTAAAGACTTGGTCCACTCTCCCTCTGTCACGGGGTAATGTGGCAGAGCCTGACGTAAGAGGAGTGGCTTACCGGATAACTGGCATGGCACAGGTTCACCAGAGGCGCGGAGTCTAAGTGTTAGCCGGTTTTCACCAGGGGCCCCAGATGGTGGGGATGGATTTGACTGCTTGCTAACACCAGGTCGCGGTCCCCCGGATTCCCTGGTGGAGCCAGGATCAGGTCCAGGACCAATAGCCGGTAGCGGATAAACAGATCAGGATCAGGCAGGAGAATAGTCAGGACAAGCCAAGGTCAAAGGCGGGCAGCAGGTAATCAGAATCCAAAGACAAGCCGGGTCAGGTAAACAGGAACAGCAGACTACAACAGGCACAGGAAACAGGAGAGCTGAAGATAACACAGCAACTTCCTGTAGTGACAGCTGTGTTTAAATAGGCCAATTTGGTAGCCTCGAGCTACTGCAAGGTAGCCTCAAACTACTGCAAGATAGCCTTGAGCTATTGTAAGGTAGCCTCTAGCTATTCAAGGTGCCTCTTCGTACACGCAAGCGCATAGGCATTCGCCGGTTGGCAGCGCCAGTGCGTCTGCGCAGGGTATTGCCCCCCCCTTAAGGGCAACCTCCGGGTGCCCAAAAGATTCCTTTTGTGGGGATGGTTGCGGAAAAAATTTCGGATTAATTCTTGGGCATGGGAATTCTGTACCGGTTCCCAGGAGTTCTCTTCGGGGCCGTAGCCCCTCCATTTAACCAAGTATTGTAACTGATTCCTCCGTCTTCTGCAGTCTAGGATGGCCTCCACCTCAAATTCTTCGTCCCCGTTGATGGTGACAGGAGCAGGTGGTTCCGAACTTCTACCTGGAAAGGAATCAGGTACTGCAGGTTTCAAAAGTGATACATGGAAGACCGGATGGATCTTGAGGGAATCGGGTAGAGTTAGTTCGTATGATACCTCATTTAATCTCCTCTTCACCGGAAACGGGCCAATAAACTTGGGTGCCAGTTTCTAGGAAGGGCATGTCAATCGGAGGTTGGTAGTGGCTAACCATACCAGGTTGCCAGGTTGAAGAACCAACTCACCTCTCCTCCTTTTGTAAAAAGGCCTCTTTATTGGCGGTCTGAGCCCTGGTCATGGCATCCTGTAACAATTTGTTGTTCTCTTTAAGGAACTCCATGATATCCCGGACTGCTGGCACTGTAGGTTCAGGAACAAAGCAGGGCAAGAAGGATGGGTGAAACCCATAGTTAGCATAGAATGGGGACTGACCTGTAGCCGAGTGTTTGGCATTATTGTATGCGAACTCCGCTGACGGTAGTAACGAGACCCAGTCATCTTGAACAAAGGTGGTAAAACATCGTATATATTGCTCGAGGGTCTGGTTGGTCCTCTCAGTCTGCCCGTTAGTCTGGGGATGGTATGCAGAGGACATTGACAACTTGATCTTCAATGAGTCACATAAAGCTCTCCAGAAGCGAGAAGTAAATTGAACACCTCTATCCGACACAATGTCCATTGGAACTCCATGGAGTCTTACAATCTCCTTGATGAAGACCTGCGCCGTCTCGAGCGCGGAGGGTGTGCCCTTCAGTGAGCCATTTTCGACAGACGGTCCACTACCACGAAGATTGCAGAATAACCGTCTGAAGGAGGAAGTTCCACAATGAAATCCATGGCAATCATCTTCCATGGTCTGTCAGGGACTGGTAGTGGTCTGAGCAGGCCCCATGCCTTGTTTCGGGTTGTCTTGCTTCGTGTGCAGATAGTACAGGAGTAGACATACTGCTTACAACATTTCTCTAAGTCGGGCCACCAGAACGTGCGTTGAACCAGATCTAGGGTCTTGTGAATCCCAAAATGACCAGCCATCGGGTGGTCATGACAAAGTCCCAGGATGGACACCCGGGCACTTTCTGGAACAAAAATTTGATCTCCTCTCCATAGCAATCCATTTCTGGGTACCAGTACAGTTCCAGGAGGATGGGAAGCATTTATTGTGGCTTGTCTCAGAGAGGTAAGAAGGTCAGACTGTAATAGCAGGAAATTACCTTTGGTCAAGATGGTGTCAGGAACAAGGATTCCTTTAGAACTGTCGTACATTCGGGAGAGAGCATCGGGTTTCGTATTTTTGGAACCAGGTCGGTATGTTATATGGAATAAAAACCTGGAAAAAAAAAGTGCCCATCGTGCTTGGCGAGGTCTCAAGCGTTTGGCCGTCCTCAAATACTCCAGGTTCTTATGATCAGTGTAGATAAGTATGGGATGTGCCACCCCTTCCAACAGGTACCTCCACTCCTCCAAGGCGGTCTGGATGGCAAGGAGTTCCCGGTCCCCTACATCATAGTTCCTCTCCGCAGGAGAAAGTTTATGGGAAAAAAAAGCCACCGGATGGATCAGGTCCTTGAGGCCTTGACGCTGGGAGATGACTGCTCCTACTGCGATTTCCGAGGCGTCAACTTCGAGGATGTAAGGTAGGGCAGGATCCGGGTGGCTGAGGATAGGGGCCGAAGTGAACAGCTCCTTTAGAGTTGTAAATGCGACTTGAGCGTCGGGAGACCAGTGGAAACGGGTACCCTGTTTGGTGAGCAGGGTAATAGGGGCGATGATAGAGGAAAACCCCTTGATAAATTTCCTGTAGAAATTTGTGAATCCTATGAAACGCTGAATCCCCTTCTTATCCACAGGTGCAGGCCAATCCAGGATGGCGGAGACCTTCTGAGGGTCCATTCTGACCCCTTCAGAGGAGATTACTAGACCGAGGAACTGGATACTCTGTTGTTCAAACTCGCATTTCTCAGGTTTTGCGTAGAGCCTGTGTAGCCGGAGTCGGTGGAGTACTCTTTTAACGTGTTCTCGGTGCTGGGCCAGGGAGGAAGAAAAGACCAGGATATCGTCCAAGTAGACAATCACAAAGATGTCCAGATAGTCTCTGAGGACATCGTTGATGAAGTGCTGGAAGGTGGCCGGGGCATTGCAGAGCCCGAAAGGCATTACCAAGTACTCATAATGACCGAATCGGGTGCGGAATGCTGTCTTCCATTCGTCCCACTCCCTGATACGGACCAAATTGTAGGCTCCCCGCAGGTCCAGTTTGGTAAATATAGTGGCGGTTCTTAATCTCTGGAAGAGTTCAGCAATCAAGGGTAGGGGGTACCGGTTCTTGACCGTAATTTTATTTAATTCGCGGTAGTCCACACATGGCCGAAGTGAATGGCCATTTTTCTCTACAAAAAAGATCCCAGCTCCTGCCGGAGAAGTAGAGGGTCGGATGAATCCCTTCTCAAGATTCTCCTTTACATAGTCCTTTAGGGTACCCAATTCCCGTTCAGACAAAGGAAAGATACGTCCGAAAGGGATCTCGGCCCCCCGGGAGTAACTCAATCGGACAATCATAGGGGCGGTGGGGGGGTAGAGTCTCGGCCCCTTGTTTACTGAAGACATCCAGATATTCATGATAGGGTAATGGGACAGAGGAATGTATCTCCTTATCAGTGTCCATACAAAGTAGAGTGCTAGGAGCACTATAGCGTACTGGCAGGCAATGATTCTTGCAGTAAGGGGACTGGAACTTGACATCTCCAGAAGTCCAATTTATTTGCGGGTTGTGCGCTTGTAACCAGGGTAACCCCAGAATAACGGGGAACAAGGGAGAAGAGATGGCATCCAGGCACAATAACTCCTTGTGACCTTTGAGGGTGACCACAGGCTATGGAGGGGTTTCTTGAGTTACTGGCCCAGACTTGATGTGGGACCCATCCGCTAGGAAAATGGAAAGTCCTTGCGACTTGGGTCGAAGTGGGATGCGTTGTTGTGAAGCAAAGGTGAGGTCAATGAAGCAGCTGCATGCCCCGGAATCAATTATAGCGGTGACCGGGATCAGGCCTTCTGGAAGCTGGAATGAGATAGAGAGAGCCAGGTGAGTGGTATTGTTGCCAGAAACTGGGTAACTTGAGGGAGATATAGAAAGACACTTACGCATCTTCGCTTGGCATGTGCGTACAAAGTGTCCGGCTTCTCCGCAATACAGACACAGATTGTTCTGACGTCGCCGTAAGCGTTCTTCTGCCGATAAGGAGGGACGCATGAGCCCAAGTTGCATCGGCTCTGAAGTATCCGATTCAGGAGCAACCGGAGCTGTGCTGCTGGGACGGGGACCAGAGGAGAAGGTGTGGACGGGATTAGGGACCCGTGGCATCATCCAGACCGGGCGGGTCTGCTGCGTGGACCTCTCTGCCCTGCGTTCACGGAGCCGGCGGTCTATCTGTATGGCCAAGGCGATTAATGCCTCCAGGGTTTCAGGTATGCCCACTCGGGCCAGCTCATCCTTCAAACTTTCTGACAGACCCAGGCGGAACTGATGTCGCAAGGCTGCGTCGTTCCAGTGAGTGTCCGTACTCCAACGCCTAAAGTCAGTGACGTGATCTTCCACGGCTCTACGGCATTGTTGAAGTGCGGTGAGTGCGGTTTCTGTGGTAGCAGTACGCTGCGGATCTTCATACAACTGCGCCATTGCATTAAAAAAAACCGACATGGTGTTCAGCTGGTTACTGTGCTCTTCAAGCAGGCGGTGAGCCCAGGACTGAGGTTCACCTTGAAGCAGGGATATGATGAACCCCACCTTGGTTGCTTCCAGGGAGAAGGTTCGGGGTTGCAGGGAGAAGTATAGCTCGCAGGCATTGCGGAAGGCTCTGAACTTGCTCCGATCCCCAGAAAACCTTTCCGGCGTAGGGACCCTTGGCTCAGGAGGCAGCATCACCACCGTTGGACCCGAGGGATGCCCAGAGGAAGCCATGGAAGCAGCAGAAACTGCAGGATCCGTGGAGGAGGTTAGGGACTGAACACGACCCTCCAACTGGGTATAACCCTCTTGCAGGGACTTAACGGCTTGGGTAGGGGCCGCGAGATGCTGGCAGATGTCATCCATAGGAGAGGCTCCTCTAGCAGGCTCAGTCATGGCTGTGTTATACTGTCACGGGGTAATGTGGCAGAGCCTGACGTAAGAGGAGTGGCTTACCGGGTAACTGGCGTGGCACAGGTTCACCAGAGGCGCGGAGTCTAAGTGTTAGCCGGTTTTTCACCAGGGGCCCCAGATGGTGGGGATGGATTTGGCTGCTTGCTAACACCAGGTCGCGGTCCCCCGGATTCCCTGGTGGAGCCAGGATCAGGTCCAGGACCAATAGCCGGTAGCGGATAAACAGATCAGGATCAGGCAGGAGAATAGTCAGGACAAGCCAAGATCAAAGGCGGGCAGCAGGTAATCAGAATCCAAAGACAAGCCGGGTCAGGTAAACAGGAACAGCAGACTACAACAGGCACAGGAAGCAGGAGAGCTGAAGATAACACAGCAACTTCCTGTAGTGACAGCTGTGTTTAAATAGGCCAATTTGGTAGCCTCGAGCTACTGCAAGGTAGCCTCAAACTACTGCAAAATAGCCTTGAGCTATTGTAAGGTAGCCTCTAGCTATTCAAGGTGCCTCTTCGTACGCGCAAGCGCATAGGCATTCGCCGGTTGGCAGCGCCAGTGCGTCTGCGCAGGGTATTGATTCCCTGACACCCTCTGACCCTACTGGGCAAGATAAATATTTCTAAATTGATATTTCTGCCATGTTTCCTCTACAAACAGAGTAATTCTCTAGTATATATTCCTAAGCGTGGATTCCAAGAGATTGACTCCATCCTTACTTTTATTTTTTGGGGAGACAAGGCTGTTAGGATTGCTAAAGATATGCCGCAATAAAATAATAAAATATGCCCTGATGCACCACCGTGATGGACCTCTATCTCTCAATAACATAGAAAGTTGCAAAGATTTGCCCTTGGGACTTTGAATGAGGTGCGACATGCCCAATGATACAATGTAAAAAGCAAGTTTGTTGGAACATACAATGTCAGCAAGTAAACACAGACAAGTACCATATTATGAAACAGTTTTGTGATGTTGTACATTCTATGTTATATATTCATAGTCAAGTTCAGTATTCCATAGAACAATCCATGGTAGGTATGAAAATGCCTCCTGGTAAGCCAACGCGTTTTGTGAACAACCGTTCACTTCCTCAGGCGATCCGATACATGGTTTCTAAGAAATAAACAGTTTATGGCATGTATGTAATAAAGATAGTAGATAATGTTATACCAATGTTAAATCTGTTAAAATAAA
The DNA here is from genome assembly GCF_965119305.1 of Pelophylax lessonae. NCBI lineage: Eukaryota > Metazoa > Chordata > Amphibia > Anura > Ranidae > Pelophylax > Pelophylax lessonae. Next base: position 151,581,207 of record NC_138772.1, read on the forward strand.
TCGCATGCTCATGATCCATTGGCTGCCGCTTGGAATGTCTATCCCAGGAGCTTTGGGCCTGGGATCCACGAGGGCCCGGCAGGACAAACAAGACCAAATGCAAGCACAGACCAACATAATGTGGCATCCACGTGATGGCTAAAGGAGACATATCTATGTATCAGACTCATATCTAAAGTGTATATGAATAGTAATAGGAGTGAGCCTGTGAGCCTGAGTTCAGATTAAATGCTAAAAGTAAGCAATAAAGCAAAAAAGTATCAATGATGTGCAATTAAAGTTGAATGAAATGACAAAACAAGAAGCAAACCAAATAGCCCCAGGGCCCAAAAGCCTCAAAAAGGAAAGGATAGTGAATTGACGTGACCTACCTAAGTGGGAATAGGTAGCAACAATGTACTATATTGTGTAATCGGGTGGCACCTACGAGAGTGTCGGCATCACATGGGAGACTCAGCGTAGGACGCCGGTGTCCCTGCCGTGATGTCATCGCACCAGTCCGAGCGGCCATGTCGCACCATGGTGTGATTGGATGTGTGCTCAGTGCTGTCCTTCCCACATATTGGTGGCCATTGCTGGGTGTCCTTCCTCCTTTACCCCCTTTTTTTTTATCTGTGATTAAATGTAAGATGTATGTAACGTTCATATTGATCTATGTACAATGAAATTTTTTAAAACTTCAATAGTACAATAGGCTATAATAGTATATCCATAAACAAAATTATACAGGTATGTATATTCAATATGGTCCTCATTTCAAAGTGGCATATTTGTAGATCCTGACATGTTTCACCCTAAAAGGGCTTCCTCAAGGGATATTATCCGCTTAGGGTCAGAGCCTTCTATTAAATAGAAATACATTATAAGTAATATACAAACAAAATTCATATAATTACAAAGAACTTTTGCATTTACAAATCTTTTTTTGGGGGGGTCCTGTGCCCCCAGTGGCATCTCATATCTAGAGAGGATGGTAAGGGAAGAACTGCTAGGGGATGTAGTGTAGACAAAGTGGTGGGGGGGGTAAAGATGCTAGAGAATGAAGTATGGATAAGGGGTAAGAGAAAATGTACTTCAAACCTGAGAGGACTGTCAGAGAACATACTGTAGTGTACACATAGGAGATGTGATGTCAGAGTATATAGTACAGCAGTGGGGTAGGTCTTTCTGGAGAATCTAATGCAGGCACTGTGGGGCAGGCAGCAACAGAAGCTAGGGCAGGCACTGGGGAAAACAGTGCAATATGAGCTGCATATAGGTAAAAGAGAGTGTGACATAAGGAGCCAATGAATTTAGGAGACACCAGCCCTAAATAATATGAAAAAATAAAAAAAAAACCCAATATTAACCCCAATCTTAACACCAGGAGAGAGGGGCAAGAAAGAGTTTTGGGCAAGAAATGGGCCTTTAAATGATGATTCCCAAATAAATGCAAACTTTAAAGTATATTAAAAAATATATACATAGTAATTTTTAATATTACAAAGATCGATACAATATACAGGCATACATTACACCAAAGGGCCAACTAACGCCCCAATAGGAAAATTGGTGTGTGTATTTATCTATGCATATGTTTTTTTTTTTTTTGTGTATTTACATATATACTTTTCTATATTTTTAGTTAACAGATATTTGTGAAATTAATGTGGACAAACAAAATAGTCCAGAAGAAGCCAGTCACATGTCGACAACTGTTTTGCCCTGCTTTCCATTAATAACACAATATTATGTGTGTTCAACAGAGGCGTAACTAGAACCTTCGGGGCCCTGATGCAAGAAACCATGAAGGGCCCCCCAGACCCCTGGCCGGGGCCCTTACCTTCAAGCCCAGGGCTCTTCCCACTAATCCTGGGGCTCTTTACACTTGTTGCATGGCCTTTTATTATGGTCCCGCAGCAGGATTCTTTCACAAGTTCTGCAGTGGGCCCCCTTCCTGCAATCTTGTGGGCCCCCTTCCTGCAATCTTGGGGCCTCCCCACAGTGGTGCAATGCCAGGGTCCGGTCGCAAGTGTGACCTTTGCGATCCTGGAAGTTCACCCACTGGTTTGCTACCGGGCCCCCTGGAGCATGGGGCCCGGTAGCGATTGCAACCCCTGCAACCCCTGTAGTTACGCCCCTGGTGTTCAATCTTCCTATTGGGGCATTATTTGGCCGTTTGGTGTAATGTATGCTTGTATATTGTATTGATCTTTGTAATAATAAAAATTACTATGTATATAGTTTTTTATGTACTTTGTAGTTTGCATTTTTTTGGGAGTCATCATTTAAAGGCCCATTTCTCCTGGTGGTGAGACTGGGGTTAATACAGTGTTTGAGTCTATAAGGTGCATATAGTGTTTAGTGACATGGATACTGCTGAGGGGAAATGAGTGATGAGGACAAGGACAATGATGATAAAAAGTCTCTATCATTGTACCAAAACTGTTGAGTGAACAATTTATGTGCTGAATGTGCAATGCAGTGCAAAATTCCCAAAGAGCTCAGATCTGGAAGGGAGAAATGTACTTTCTTGCTATATATTGGTAGGAGAATCCTCCCGTAGTGAAAGAACATGTTACAATCTCTCTATATAGCACATGGGAAAGTACTGAGCATCTCATGTTCTATGAGAAGCTGGTCAGAGCTGAGATTACCACAGATAGGGCTGAAAATCTCATATGCCATGAGCAGTTGATAAGTGCTATTTACTCAGTTTTCAGGAAAAAATGTGCACTGGGATTTTGATTTCATAGATTCATTTTTGAGTTTTTACAAAGTAGTGGAAGGACAAAAACATCTGGAGAGCTCACTGGCTCAGGTGAGGAAAAAAGCATGCACTTATGAACAGGGCCGGATTAAGAGCATCATGGGCTTGGTGCTGAGGATTTTGAAGGGCCTTGGCATGCACCCAGAGGAGGAAGGGTGCAGCCATGCATGCCTAATTCAACATGGGATGCTGTCTCTGAAGCCCATAAACACATCCATGCATCGGCAACTGTACCTCCTTGTCCGGCCTTCGTGCTGTGTGGGGAGGTTCTGAGGGAGCTGCCTGGGGAAGCGAGCATAGAAGTCAGACTTCTGTGTTTACAAGTGACAGAAGAGCGGTAACAGTGAATATGGCCAACCCGGGGCCTATATAAAGGTAGGGGCCTGGAGCTGCAGCTCCAATAGCCCCTACGTTAATCTGGCCCTGCTTATGAAAAGAACACCAGACCGAAAGAAAAACAATGACTTTATTCATTTATACTAAAAAACAGCCAATGTTTTTCGGGGGTCAGAAAAAACTCCTCCGTTTTATTTAGAGTTTCTGTTAAAAAAACATATATTGAATAGACCTCCAAAATGCATTGGATGTTTTTAATATAGACTTAAGAAAAAAATGTGGCTCTTTTATCCTTTGGTCTGGCACATCTTCCATTTGTGTGTGTTTTATTTATTTTTCCTAACCTGAGTCAGTAAGCTCTCCAAATGATTTTATTTTCCCACTACTTTGTATGAACTTACATCAAAATCCCAATTTAGGAGATTCTCAAAATTATAGCGTTAGGACCGCAGTACACTGGGGTGCCGTGACGCAGCTGCAGCAGCTTATGGATCTATTTGCAAATGTGTGCAAAATAAACCCCATGTTTTAGATGGGCTGATATGTAAGCTGGGAATTTTTGTTTGCTGTTTTTTGACATGCGTCGTCCTTTCATGTGCTCCTTGCTGCAAAGGCCAGTTATAGGTTGGGGTGGTTGCCATTTGTTTGGACAATCAAAACAACTAGACATGTGCAATTTATTATGTTCTGAATTGAAATTCGGACAAATATTTTGTTATTGTTAAGTTCGGATGTATCCAAATTTCCGAATTACAATAGTCACGAATTTAAGGAATCCAAAATAACGAAACAAAATTTTGGGCGAAATCCTAATTCAAATAGTTTTTTAGTTGATTTTGAATAGTTTTTGAATTCAAATAGTTTTCAAACTCGAAACATTTTTGAATTTGAACCATTTTCTAATCGAATTCAAATTTCCAAAGAGACTAAAATAAAATAGAAAATAAAGAAATAGATTAGAAAAGGAAATAATAGAATAGAGTAAAACAGAACAGAATACAAAATAAAAGAATAGTAAAACAATAGAATAGAAAATAAAGGGATAAAATAGTAAATAAAAGAAAATAATAGAAAAAAGAAAATAATAGAATATAATAGAGTAAAACAGCACAAAATACATTATAACATAATAATTGAAAATAAAGGAATAGAATAGAATAGAAAGAATATAACCATGTTCTGAAATTTGAATTTCAGATTTCGAATTTGAGTACAATAGAAAATAATAGAATAGAACAGAAAAAAAGAATAGACTAGAATAAAATAGAATAAAATAGAAAAAAATATAACCTTCTTTTGAAATTCGAATTTCAAATAGAATAAATTCAAATTTGAATAGGATAGAATTGAATAAAATAGAAAGAATATAACCATGTTCTGAAATTCTAATTTCAGATTTCGAATTTGAGTACATAAGAAAAGAATAGAATAGAACAGAAAAAAAGAATAGACTAGAATAAAATAGAAAAAATATAACCTTCTTTCAAAATTCGAATTTCAAATAGAATGAATTCAAATTTGAATAGAACAGAATGGAAAGGAATAGAATACAACAGAAAGGAATAGAATAGAAAAGAATAAAATAGAAAACAACAGAAAAGAAAAGAATAGAATAGAAAAAAACAATAGAATAGAAAGGATATAATCATCTTCCAAAATTCAAATTTCAACTAGAATTAATTTGAATTTGAATAGAATAGAACAGAATAGAATAAAATAGAATAAATACTAGAGAAGCATAGAATAGAAAGAATACAACAATATAACCATTTTCCAAATTTCGAATAGAATAAATTCAAATTTGAATAAAATAGAAAAAAACAGATCACAATAGAAAAGAATAGAATAGAAAATAATAATAAAAATAGAATTAAAAAAAACAATAGAATAGAATAGAATAGAAAAAATATAACCATCTTCCAAAATTAGAATTTTAAAGTAGAATAAATTTGATTTGAATTTGAATGCAATGCAAATGGAATTAGAGTGAATTTACATTTTTCTAATTTGGTTGAATTCAGAAAATTCAAATCGATTCGAATTAAAAAAATGAAACGAATTTCCGAAAACGAATTAAAAAAATTAAACTAAAAAAATTTATGTAAATACCGAATCGAAACGAAAGGACATTTTTTTCGTTCTGCATATGTCTAAAAATAACAGCCCCTGTTGGATGCTTTTATTTGTTATTGGAATTTACTCATTTCTGGGCTCTTATTTATCCAATAAACACTCGCAGGAAACAGCGGGTAGAATCCTTGTAGAGAAAAAAAGTTTCTATCTTATTAATAGCCTTTTATACTATATAGCATAGTTTATAATGTTTATTAAACTAACAGGAGAACCTAATAGGAAACCTTAGTAAGAAAATATGAAGGTTGCAATTGCTGACCTGTCCCTCTAAAAATGCTAGTTGCCTGGCTGTCACAGTGTTCCAGTGGTTTTGGATATTTGGCAGTGACCTGGAACAAGTGTGCAGATCTGGAGTCCTGGCTTTCTAATCTACTTACTGTAGGTCAGGGATTCAGAAAGCACCGTAGTCAGAGAGGCTCGCAACAGCACTGCAGGTACCTAGGGCAGCCATCAGGGGGGGACAGTCCATACACATGTAGGGGGTCCGGGCGTTGCGAGAGGCCCGGCCACCCAGGCTCCAACCAACGAGACCGAGTTGTTGCTTGCTGCTGTAGTAGCTAGCAATTTCTAAAGCAGGGCAGCTGAGTAAGCCGATGCAGCTGAAGGGATGCCTCTTTGCTGGATTGCGTTGTCTATTTGCTGAAAATATGAGGCTGTCTCTTTGCTGGACTGGGATGTCTCTTTGCTGAATATATGAGGCCGTCTCTTTGTTGGTTTGGGATGTCTCTTTGCGGAATATATGAGACCGTCTCTTTACTGGCATGGGATGTTTTTTGCTGAAAATATGAGGCTGTCTCTTTACTTGATTGAGATGTCTCTTTGCTGAATATATGAGGCTGTCTCTTTGCTGGTCTGGGATGTCTCTTTGCTGAATATATGGGGATGTCTCTTTGCTGGATTAGATTCATTTTTATGTATTAATGGGATGGCCAGTGGATGGATTCGGTGGGACAGCCAGAGGGCGGGTCCTGCGGAACGTTGGTGGTCAGGCCCGAAGGGGCCCAGGCTTAAAGCTGTGTAAGGGGCCCCAAAATTTCTGATGGCTGCCCTGCAGGTACCATTTAGAGGCTGAGAGCTGTCATTCTAAACCAGTAACTCTCATCACATCATGCTAGCTGCACTCACTGCAATCAGACAGATGTGCCTACACTGTGTATAATGTTATCCTTATTATCTTCTAACTGCTATTGCTGCCTGAATGAACCGCTATGCAGTCAAGCAGTACTGCTGGGCTGCTGTGCCAATAACAGTTACAAATTATTTTATGGCTCTGGTTTTTGGCCTTACACCAGGATTTAGTAAAAATCTTTTAGTCTAAGGCTCGGTTCACACTAGTGCGATGGAAGGCATTGTATGTGACTCGCACCGCACTGCTCTGCAAATCACATGCGATGTCTCTGCAATTCAAATTCAGCCCTACAGATTGTATGGTTGAATTTGCATTGCATTCGGACCAAAGTCGTGAAGGACCCTGTTTTTGGTCCGCACCATAATCGGATCGCATGGGTGTTCTCACCTATGCAATCCAATTTTTGCTCGAATTGACAGTTCACACTGGGGGTGTCATTACCTTTGTATTGACACTCCCAGCGGTTCGCATATGGCAGCTTGAACTGCCTGCGAGTCGGGTCCGATGCGGGAACCCGCAGTGGATTCCCAGGGTTCCCGCATCCCACCAGTGTGTACTGGCCCTAAAGGAGACTCAGGTTTCTGCAAACTGGTATTAAATATTAACATTGTAAACCATTACTGAATCCCACATTTATCTATCCAATAGCCCTCCCTGTAAAGTAGTCATTTAAAGAATTGCGCTAAAATTCTGGTCAGGTTTTTGCCATTTTATATGGATAAGTAGGGAGTAGCAGAATACATTGAAGTTAAGGAAGTAAGAGACTGATGTATAAAATGTGTGCTACTGTTAAAAAAATGTATTTTGCCCATTACAACCAATCACAAACTGAGCTTCAGAAATGACAATCAGATACTGATTGGTTGCTAGGGGTAACAAGAGCGTTCTTTTATAACACGCTTTTCATTAATCAGCCCCCTAGACCCCTAACTTCATGGGCTTAAAGTGATTGCAAATGATCACCTTGTAATACAATACATCTAGTTTAAAATAGAAATGAAAGGCAAAACATTTGTGTTTAGATTAAAAAAATAAAAAAAAATTCTAAATACCTTTTTTCCCTTTTTTTTAAAAGTGATCACATTCCCTCTGTTCTTAGCTACATAAGAGTTGGGGTGAGGAGAAGCAACAGTACACTGAGCTTCCCAATTAAAGGCTGTGCAGGAGAAGAGGCTGAGTTCCCAGCACAGATATAGAACTGACCATGCTGTGTTTTCCTGATTAGTGTGGTCAGTTATGTATAGGAAAGCAGAGGGACTGGCAGTGATTTCACACAAAGGAAGAAATACAAAGAGAGCAAGATACTTTGTCAAACAAGTACATGGTACAGCAGATACATATCAGTAATATGAAATGCTGTGTAACAAACACTTTAAGTCATTTGCCCCATTTGCCTACCTCAATCTGCTTGACTATCTCCTACTCTGTCCACTTTTAGACGATCCCTGAAAACTATCCTCTTCAGAGAAGCTTATCCTGCCCACACCTAACAACTGTGTTTTCACTTTCTCCATCAGCTCAACCCCCACAGTTATTACCTTTTCTATCATTTGACCCTCTCTTTTAGATTGGAAGCTCTAGTATGGTAACTGTACTGTCAGCCCTCAGGTTGTAAAGGGCTACTCAAACTGTTGGCACTATATAAATCCTGTATGATAAAAATAATATTAACCGCTTGCCGACAGCCGCAAGTACATATACTGCGGCGGTCAGCCCCGGCCAGGCAAAGTGACGTATATATACGTCACTAGCCTGTCACCGGCTTGTGAGCCAATAGCGGGCGGGCGCGCGCCCGCCTCGGCTTGTTCGCTAAGGAGTCCGTGCGTGTGACCAGCGGACCTGATGTCCGCCGGTCACACTGCGATCGTCGGTAGAGAGGGAGAAAGGCAGGCGGCTAATGTAAACAAGCCGCCTGTCATTCTCCCCTGTGTAAAAATGTACTATGTAGGACCGTTGATCTCTGTTTTTACAGCAGTAGCCATGTCCCATCACAGTTAGAAGCACGCCCCTAGGACACACTTAACCCCTCCCTCTCCAATACAGTTAACCCCTTCCCTGCCAGTGTCATTTTTACAGTAACAGTGCATATGTATAGCACTGATTACTGCAGTAATGTCACTGGTACCCCCAAAAGTGTCAAAAATGTCAGTCAAGGGTCCGATCTGTCAGCCGCAATGTCGCAGTCCCGCAAAAAAAATCGCAGATCGCCGCCATTACTCGTTAAAAAAAAAAAAACAACAAAAATGACAAAAATCTTTCCCTTTGTTAGTAAACGCGATAACTTTTGCGCAAACCAATCAAAATACGCTTTTTGCGATTTTTTTTACCAAACATATGTAGCATAAAACAAATTGGCTGAAAATGTTGAAAAATTTTGATTTTTACATTTTTTTCTTGGGAATTTCATATAAAAAATGTGAAAAATATTGTTATTTTTGCAAAATTTACACTCTTTTTTTGTTTATAGCGCATGATCAAAAAATCGCACAGGTGATCAAATACCACCAAAAGAAAGCTCTGTTTATGGGAAAAAAAGGACGTCAAATTAGTTCAGGTACAGCATCGCACGACCGCGCAATTGTCCGTTAAAGTCACGCAGTAAAAAATCGCAAAAAAAACCCTGGTCAGGAAGGGGGTAAAATCTTCCGCGGCTTAAGTGGTTAATAATAGTATTGATTTCCATCTTGCACTTATTCAATAGACCTGCCATTCCCGGCCAGGGTTTAATTGCATAGTTACATAGTTAGTCAGGTTGAAAAAAGACACAAGTACATCCGGTTCAACCAAAAAAAAACAGTATTGAAAACCCAACCATACAATCCCATATACACAATCCTATACCCGCTGTTGATCCAGAGGAAGGCAAAAATAAACCCCAGCAAAGCATGATCTAATTTGCTACAGCAAGGGAAAAAAAATCCTTCCTGATCCCCGGAGAGGCAATCGGATATTCCCTGGATCAACTTTACCTAAAAAAAAAAAATGTAGTACCCATTTATATTATGTACACCTAGGAAAGAATCCAGACCTTTTTTAAAGCAATCTAGTCAGCTAGCCAGAACCACCTCTGGAGGGAGTCTATTCCACATTTTCACAGCTCTTACGGTGAAGAAACCTTTCCGTATTTGGAGACTAAATCTGTTTTCCTCTAGACGTAAAGAGTGCCCCCTTGTCCTCTGTGATGACCTTAAAGTGAACAACTCAACACCAAGTTCACTATATGGACCCTTTATGTATTTATACATGTTGATCATATCCCCCCTTAATCTCCTCTTCTCAAGAGAGAATAAATTCAGTTCCTCTAATCTTTTCTCATAGCTGAGCTCCTCCATGCCTCTTATCAGTTTGGTTGCCCTTCTCTGCACTTTCTCCAGTTCCCCGATATCCTTTTTAAGAACTGGTGCCCAAAACTGAACTGCATATTCCAGATGAGGTCTTACTAATGATTTGTACAGGGGCAAAATTATATCTCTCTCTCTGGAGTCCATGCCTCTGTTAATACAAGAATGGAATCAATGGAATCAATGGAATGAGAAGGTTCCCTCAGTGGTTCCTTGAGCTGTGGCTGATTAACCTCCCATCTGATGGTACCTTGTACCTGCATAGATCTGGGGCCAACACCAGTTGGCAGAGCCAGCTGCATGACACCAATGATTGTTTTACCTGTCTGTAACAGCTGCATTCTGACCACCATTGTAAGGGGGGCTATCTTTGTACTGGCTACCAATGTTAGTGGAATTTTTCCCACTGACCCTTAATGAATTGGCTTAACCACTTAAGCCCCGGAAGATTTTACCCCCTTCCTGACCAGGGCCTATTTTGCGATTCGGCACTGCGTAATTTTAACGGTCAATTGCGCGGTCGTGCGACACTGTACCTAAACTAATTTGACATCCTTTTTTTTCCCCACAAACAGAGCTTTCTTTTGGTGGTATTTGATCACCTGTGCGATTTTTTGATCATGCGCTATAAACAAAAAAAGAGCGTCAATTTTGCAAAAATAGCAATATTTTTCACATTTTTTTATATGAAATTCCCCCAAAAAAATGTAAAAATCAAATTATTTTAACATTTTCAGCCAATTTGTTTTATGCTACATATGTTTGGTAAAAAAAATCGCAAAAAGCGTATTTTGATTGGTTTGCGCAAAAGTTATTGCGTTTACTAACAAAGGGAAAGATTTTTGTCATTTTTGTTGGTTTTTTTTTTTAACGCATAATGGCGGCGATATGCGATTTTTTTGCGGTACTGCGACATTGGGGCGGATAGATCGGACCCTTGACTGACATTTTTGACACTTTTGGGGTTACCAGTGACATTACTGCAGTAATCAGTGCTATTCATATACACTGTTACTGCAAAATGACACTGGCAGTGAAGGGGTTAACTTTATTTGAGAGGGAGGGGCTGTGTGTGTCCCTAGGGGCGTGCTTTTAACTGTGATTGGCTGTGGCTTGTGCTGTAGAAACAGTGATCAACGGTCCTACATAGTAGAACCGTGTGATCACTGTTTCTACACAGGGGAGAATGACTGGCGGCTTGTTTACACTAGCCGCCTGACTTTCTCCCTCTGCAGCGACGATCGCAGAGTGACCGGCGGACATCGGGTCCACCGGTCACACGCGCGGGGGGGTCCGTGACCACGCGGGAGCGGGAGCGCGCCTACGGGGGCGCGCGCTCGCTCCCTAGACCCTCACAGGCTAGCGACGTAGATCTACGTCACTTTGCCTGTGAGGGGCTGACTGCCAACGTAAATAGTCGTGCGGCAGTCGGCAAGTGGTTAAGTAGGGTTCCCCAAGATCTGACAAATATTTCAAAGGTTCCTCTTTGGCACAAAAGTTGGGAAAGACTGCAAGTAAAGATAGTCCAATAGTATGCTATTCACAGAAGAACAAAAAGCAAAAGTGGATATTGCTATCCACGCTCCGTTACGCACTGCTTCGCTATGCACATTGTGGCCTAATGCATTCCTTAAAACCAAGCATTGGTGTGTAGCTGGTATAGCCTATCGGACGGGTCACAGGCACAGCATCAGGCTTTTTTCCAGCTTTTTATTTTTTTATCAGCAGCACCTTTTCCAAAGCACATTGCTATGTTTTGTTTTGCTTTTTTGTTTTGTTTTTTAGTATTTTAGTTTAGTATTACCCCCCCCCCCTCCCCCAGCAGCTAAAAAATGAAGCCATGGAAAGCTAAAGGGAGGGGGTGAAGGAGCTAGGCCATTTAGGCCTGTTCCAAGAAAACTGACCATTTCTTTCTAGAGAGTTCATTTCCTAGCACGTTCAAGAGGCATGTTACAAGTGAATATAAAAATAATTCATGAAAAGGTAAATCACTGTAAGTTGGCATTTAAAATCGTGTTTTTACCTGCAATTTTTCAAGTTGGCAACATGGTCTGTTTAACATAATACGTCTGATAAGAGGTACTATAAAATGATATTTTTGGTATTTTATTACACCTGCACTTAAAAGGAATTTGTCATGTATCATTTATGACATATATAAATAAATATTGTGCAACAGGCATGAGTAAAGAACTGATCTTTATCACCTTCTGATATAGTAAGAGCAAGTTTTTCTGCAGGATATACAGATTTCAGTATAACATATTTTCTGGGTCACTGAACACCCAGCCTTGGAGTAAGAATTCTGATAATGGATCTTCAGTCCCCAGAGAGATGCAGTGCACTGCCAGGTCTACCTCAAATTCCCTGCTGCCTTTACAAAGAAAATATAGACCCCTTGTGAAATGTTCATTTCTTTACAGAATATTTTTTTTAAACATTTGGTTTGCTGTGTAGAACTACAAGCCTCAGCATACCCAAATCCATTTTTAATTAATTTGATTAATTTATTATTATTATTTTATTTTTTTTGGTAGAAAGGAATTTAAATCTAGTTCCGCTCAGTTTAAAAAGGTGGTCTCCAAACGGAGGTCCGGGGGCCAGGTGCAGTCCCTTGCTTGCTTTTATCCACCCTCTGGGGCACTATTTCGTCCACTGATACCAACAATGGGGCATATAGTCATTCCCCCCCACTGACACGAGTGAATGGGGGCACATTTCCTCCCAATGAAAACAACAATGGGGCACAATTCCTACCAATGACAACAACAATGGGGCACCATTCCTCCCAATGACAACAACAATGGGGCATAATTCCCCCCACTGCAACCAGTGAAGGGGGCATATTTCCTCCCAATGACAACAACGGGGCAAAATTCCTCCCACTGTCATCAACAATAGGGCACAATTCCTCCCAATGACAACAACAGTGGGGCATATTTTCTCCCAATAATAACAACAATAGGACGGAATTCTTCCCAATGACAACAACAATGGGGGATAATTCCCCCCAATGACACCAGTGAAGGGGACACATTTCCGCCCAATGACAACAACAATGGGGCAAGTGTGGCAAGGTCCAAGCACCAAAAGGCAAAAGGGCCTTATCCACAACATTAAAAGGTATAGGGATGGTTAAGGAGGGTATCACAAACCACTAAGTCTGAGCATCAAGAGGTAGTCAACACATATTTTAGACAAAAATTACAATCATTTTATTAATACATCATAAAAATAAACATATATTAAAAAAGTGATGATATTGACACACAATTAAATATCATATATCTCATGGTACATATACAGGCACATTTCATAGTCACAATTCAGTTGGGACGGGTCTGACGTGTTTCGCTGTGTAGTAGCTTTTTCAAAGACCCCTTTGAAATCCCAGATAGACCTAAAGTGCATGTGCTGTTAGCATGAGGCAGTAAACTCAGAGCGTCAGTTGTTCACCGGACAATCCCAAAAGGCCACAAGGCACGACCAACAGTAGGCACCCAGGGGAGATCCCCGAGGGACCAGCAAGAGGAGGATGCCGAGTCCTGTACCCTTGGAGAAAAATAGAAATACTATTTCTCGTCAAGCCAGAAGCCCCTGTAACGGTCAACCAGACTGATATATGGAGTCCGTCTTTAAGATAGATAGACTCTATCCTCGCGATCCGGGATACCAGGGCACCAGCATACATCCCACTGACTTTGGGACCTTTTCAACTCCTAATGGCCACAGTCCCGCCCTCTGAAAGTCTGAAGGACAGTATCCTAGCCCTTTGTTTAGAAAGTTTGGAGACCCCTGGTTTAAAAGCCTCATGGGGTGGTTTAATAACACTATATTTTTATTATAACTTCTGTTCTTATACCACAAATTCTTTAAGACATGAAATATATACAAATAATCATATGCTGTTCATTACATTCCAAAGCCCGTACCACAGTCACACATGAGTTTTCATTTTATTCTAAAGCCAGTTCAGTTGCTTTTTGTTTTAGCATTGTGAGAGGAGAACAGAGAAATTAGAATGAATTTGCAGAAACATTACTGAAAATTATTGAGAGTGAGAACAAAATTTCTTCTCCACAGAAGTGACACAGTTGACCCTATCACATTATTACTGTCACAGTCACAAGCTCGTATGGATTGCAGGCAGCCAGAATACAGCAGGGAGTGCAGAATGAGGACTCATTCATACAAGAAACCCACGCATTAACATGAGTTGCATTGACGTGCACCAACTTGCGTCTTGAATGCATTGCATTTAAAAGAATTCGTTTGAATTGACATAAATGGCAAAATAAAGGTCGATCCATTCAAAATTGAGAATATTTTTCCAAAGCAAAGCCTGAGGGAATAGGCTCAACAGAGAATGTGCATATATATATATATATATATATATATATATATATATATATATATACAGTATCTCACAAAAGTTAGTACACCCCTCCCCTTTTTTAAATATTTTATTCTATCTTTTCATGTGACAACACTGAAGAAATTACACTTTGCTACAATGTAAAGTAGTGAGTTTACAGCTTGTATAACAGTATACATTTGTTGTCCCTTCAAAATAACTCAGCACACAGCCATTAATATCTAAACCACTTGAAACAAAAGTGATTACACCCCTAGGTGAAAATGTCCAAATTGCGCCCAAAATGTCAATATTTTGTGTGGCCACCATTATTTTCCAGCACTGCCTTAACCCTCTTGGGCATGGACTTCACCAGAGCTTCACAGTTTGCCACTGGAGTCCTCTTTCACTCCTCCATGATGACATCACGGAGCTGGTGGATGTTAGAGACCTTGCACTCCTCCACCTTCCATTTGAGAATGCCCCACAGATGCTCAATAGGGTTTAGGTCTGGAGACATGCTTGGCCAGTCCATCACCTTTACCCCCAGCTTCTTTAGCAAGGCAGTGGTCATCTTGGAGGTGTGTTTGGGGTCGTTATCATGTTTGAATACTGCCCTGCGGCCCAGTCTCTGAAGCGAGGGGATCATGCCCTGCTTCAGTATGTCACAGTACATATTAGCATTCATGGTTCCCTCAATAAACTGTAGCTCCCCAGTGCCATCAGCACTCATGCAGCCCCAGAATATGCAGAATATGACACTCCCACCACCATGCTTGACTATAGGCAAGACACACTTGTCTTTGTACTCCTCACCTCGTTGCGGCCAAACACGTTTGACACCATCTGAACCAAATAAGTTTATCTTGGTCTCATCAGCCCACAGGACATGGTTTCAGTAATCCATGTCCTTAGTCTGCTTATCTTCAGCAAACTGTTTGCAGGCTTTTTTGTGCATCATCTTTAGAAGAGGCTTCCTTCTGGGATGACAGCCATGCAGACCAATTTGATGCAGTGTGCAGCGTATGATCTGAGCACTGACATGCTGACCCCTTACCCCTTCAACCTCTGCAGCAATGCTAGCAGCACTCATACGTTTATTTCCCAAAGACAACCTCTGGATATGACGCTGAGCATGTGCACTCAACTTCTTTGGTTGACCATGGCGAGGCCTGTTCTGAGCGGAACCTGTCCTGTTAAAATGCTGTATGGTCTTGGCCAGTGTGCTGCAGCTCAGTTTCAGGGTCTTGGCAATCCTCTTATAGCCTAGGCCATCTTTATGTAGAGCAACAATTCTTTTTTTTCAGATTCTCAGAGAGTTCTTTGTCATGAGGTGCCATGTTGAACTTCCAGTGATCAGTATGAGAGAGTGAGAGTGATAGCACCAAATTTAACACACCTGCTCCACATTCATACCTGAGACCTTGTAACACTAACTAGTCACATGACACCAGGGAGGGAAAATGGCTAATTGGGCCCAATTTGGACATTTTCACTTAGGGGTGTACTCGCTTTTGTTGCCAGTGGTTTAGACATTAATGGCTGTGTTTTGGGTTATTTTGAGGGGACAGCAAATTGACACTGTTATACAAGCTGTACACTCACTACTTTACATTGTAGCAAAGAGGTTTTTTTTTCAGTGTTGTCACATGAAAAGTTATAATAAAATGTTAACAAAAATGTGAGGGGTGTACTTACTTTTGTCAGATACTGTACATATTTACTATATCTTCTTTGTATACACATTTTGCTTGCATTGTACATTTACCATTAACATGAGATACACAAGAATGTATCTGGTGTGAATAAGCCCTGAGGGTAATGGAGTGAGAGCTACTAGCTCATGATCAGTCGGATGTCTATTGATGATCCATTGGCTGTTAATTCTGTGCTTTTTTGTCTAGTGCTGTAAGGCTGGGTTCCTATGTGTGGCCGCAGTTTCCAGCCAGGGGTCCGGTGCGTTCCTGTTCACTGGTTCAGGTGGGATTCAGGTCCAAAACTTTGCCTGAATTCAAACCTAAACTGAACCCAAAAATGCACAGCACCCTTTTGGGATTCGTACCATGGCTGCCCTGGACATGTGTTAACTGGCTCTGAGAGCCGACCACGCTCGCATGTCATGCAAATTGGATATGGTGAAAACTGCATCCATATGCAACAATTCGCACATATGTGAACCTAGCCTAACACTCTGGCTTGTCTCAGGCCTTCATGCCAGCCTTTGTTTGGCACATTGAGTATTGGATCAGGTATTGTAGTCAAATTTGTTGTAGATGTGATTTTTTAAGATATGTAAGCTGGGGTTGAGACTCCATTACTAAAAGCATTTTACTGAATAGTATATTCTCTAGTAATTGAAGTGGAATTGCAGGTTAAACCTAAATATCTTTAAAATGGTCCCCTCAAACACCTATCCTGACAAACCTGTGTAAAAAAAAAGATACATACAGTTACCTATTTTAAGCCCGCTCTGGTCCAGGCCCGTGTCAGCCAGTGGCGGCAGCTGGGGAGAGGAAAGAGCTTCCAACACGGTCTGGTAAAGCCTGCAGCAGTGACGTCACCCATAGGTTCCTATGGCTCATCTGTTGCCAATGCTCCCTCCTCTCCCAAGCAGCTGCCACTGGCTGACACAGGGATCCAGATCTCATAACTGGACTGAAAATAGGTAAGTATATACATCTTTTTTACACAGGTTAGTCAGCTTAGGTGTTAGGAGAAGGAGGGGAAAATTTTCAGGAAAGTTTAAATTAAGTGATTGTAAAGAAAACAAAAAACAAACATGTTATTCTTACCTGCTCTGTGCAGTGGTTTTGCACAGAGCAGCTCCAATCCTCCTCTTCTCAGGTCCCTCACTGGCGCTCTGAGCCCCTCTCCATTACTGAGTGCCCCCATAGAAAGCCACTTGCACTCGCTCTCAGTGGCGGCTGGTGAAGTTTTAAGATGGGGGGCGCAAGACCCCGCCCTTCCATTTTGACCCCTCCCGTTCCTCAGAAGCCCCACCCCTTATAGACTCCACCCATTTTGTCCCCTGTATTTTGCTTGCGTGAACAAATTCTCCCAATATATCACATATTAGGGGTCCATCCGTACTAGTATGTCCCATAATAGGGAGCAGGGGCCCTATTATGGGATATACTGTGAGAGACACCCTATTATGGGATACACTGACTGAGAGTGGCACAAACCCCACAGTACAAACCCCCTAGCACAAACCCCACAGTACATGCCCCCTTCAATGCACTGACCAGCGTACATGCCCCCTGCATGTAAAAGGGAGGCACATCTGCTGCCCATAGGGGTACTTTTCAGTCCAGTTGTGTACAACAGTCATATAGATACCATAAGGGGGATGTATATGGCGGGGGGTGTAATCCGTGCAATCATAATAAGTGCAATGATGAAAGCATTTCATTGAACATTGTATGATGTGATTGTCTCTTTGTATTGTATATTGAGCCCCATGTTACTGATGTACCCCCTGGAAGAATCAGGTAGTAATGGATTGATGGCAGTAGATAGAAGGTAGTGATAGCAGTGTGATGTAGAAAGTTGACCTGTGAGTAAAGTGTGAATGAAGGTGTAGAGAGCAGACAGAGGTGTACAGTGATAAGAGGGGATGGGATGGGAGAACACACATAGATGTGAGGGAGGAGATTGCTGGGAATGTCCTACATTCAGTGAAGTGGCGTACCAATAGGGGGGGGGGGGCGGGGGGGGCGGGGGGGCGGTCCGCCCCGGGTGCCACACATTAGGGGGGTGTCAGTGTGTCAGGGAAGATCAGGGTGACACCCGGGGCCGGCCGCCAGACTGCTTCCACCGCGGAGGAGGAGGAACTGTTTAAAGCAGAGAGGATGTGAGAGACTCACTGTCACTCCCGAGCCCTGAATACACAGCGATCGGCGCTGCCGCAGTTTACTATGCTGGTTAATGAGAAGGCGATTGGTTGCTAGGACCGCCTATCAACCAATCACCTGCTCATTAACCAGCATAGTAACTTCTGCAGTTCCCGCCGAGGCGCCGATCGCTGTGTATTCAGGGCTCGGGAGTGACAGTGAGTCTCTCACATCCTCTCTGCTTTAAACAGTTCCTCCTCCTCCGCTCTCCTCCTAAAAAGGTAGGGGGGGGCGGGGGGGGCTTTGTATTGTAAAGGGGTTATTTTGAGGGGGGGGTGACTTTGTATTGTAAAGGGGTTCTTTTTTTGAGGGGGGTGGCTTTGTATTGTATAGGGGTTCTATGGGGGGGGCTTTGTATTGTATAGGGGTTCTATGGGGGGATTTATTGTAGAGGGGTTCTATTGGTGGGGGCTTTGTATTGTAAAGGGGTTATATTGGGGGGCTGTGTAATGTAAAGGGTTGTATGGGGGATGGGGCTGTGTAATGTAAAGGGTTCCAATGGGGGGCTGTGTAATGTAAAGGGGTCCAGGGGTAAGGGGGCAGTGTAATGTAAAGGGGTCCAGGGGTAAGGGGGCAGTGTAATGTAAAGGGGTCCAGGGGTACAGGGGCTGTGTAATGTAAAGGGGTCCAGGGGTACAGGGGCTGTGTAATGTAAAGGGGTCCAGGGGTAAGGGGGCAGTGTAATGTAAAGGGGTCCAGGGGTAAGGGGGCTGTGTAATGTAAAGGGGTCCAGGGGTACAGGGGCTGTGTAATGTAAAGGGTTCCAGGGGTAAGGGGGCAGTGTAATGTAAAGGGGGCAGTGTAATGTAAAGGGGTCCAGGGGTAAGGGGGCAGTGTAATGTAAAGGGGTCCAGGGGTAAGGAAGCTGTGTAATGTAAAGGGGTCCAGGGGTACAGGGGCTGTGTAATGTAAAGGGGTCCAGGGGTAAGGGGGCTGTGTAATGTAAAGGGGTCCAGGGGTAAGGGGGCTGTGTAATGTGAAGGGGTCCAGAGGTAAGGGGGCTGTGTAATGTAAAGGGGTCCAGGGGTAAGGGGGCTGTGTAATGTAAAGGGGTCCAGGGGTACAGGGGCTGTGTAATGTAAAGGGGTCCAGGGGTAAGGGGGCTGTGTAATGTAAAGGGGTCCAGGGGTACAGGGGCTGTGTAATGTAAAGGGGTCCAGGGGTAAGGGGGCAGTGTAATGTAAAGGGGTCCAGGGGTACGGGGGCTGTGTAATGTAAAGGGGTCCAGGGGTAAGGGTTCTGTGTAATGTAAAAGGGGGTCTCCATACATTTTACACATGACACGTCAATGTTCGTTGCCTGGGGGGGGGGGGGGTTGCCAGATATAGGACCCGCCCCGGGTGCCAAATGCTCTAGGTACGCCCCTGATTCAGTGTATAGAGCAGGAAGTGCTCCTCCAGCACACAGCATGCACACAGCATGCACACAGCACACACACAGCATGCACACAGCATGCACACAGCACACACACAGCATGCACACAGCATGCACACAGCATGCACACAGCATACACACAGCATATACAGAGCGCCGTACAATCAGTGACAAGCCTTACTTCCTCCACTCATCTCCCGGCTGACATACACCTGGGAATTAAGCACACAGGCACTTATTGTGGTGCTGGAGAGTCCCATAGGTGCAGTAACAAAGGGAGATGACCTAAAGCCCCGTACACACGTACCGAATGTCGGCCGAACGATCGGCCGTCTTTTGTCCGGTGCTGTCCTGTCGGTTGAAAAGTGCTAAAGACTGCACACTAATTTTGTCGGCCAACAACAGCCGACTGCAGAAGTGATGCCATGTGATGGTTAACTTTCCGTGTGTTTTTTCTTCTCTGAGCATGCCCAGTCTTGCTCATCTGCTGTTAGTCGGCCGAATTCTGTACTGACTGGCGAACAATCGGCCGTTCTGGTGACGGCCAACAAAAATTTTATAGCCTGCACACCCGATTCTGTTCGGCCGAAAAGTCGCAGTCGGTTGTCGGAAGCATCATACTAACAGCCGACAATCAGCCGACAATCGGCCGATCGTTCGGCGGCCGAATATTTACGGCCGACAATCGCTACGTGTGTACGGGCCTATAGGCAGACTGGGCTATGCCAATTAAAATGAACAAGAAAAGTCATATCCACGTGTGATATACAGTGGGTACGGAAAGTATTCAGACCCCCTTAAATTTTTCACTCTTTGTTATATTGCAGCCATTTGCTAAAATCATTTAAGTTCATTCTTCTTCCTCATGAATGTACACATAGCTCCCCATACTGACAGAAAAACACAGAATTGTTGACATTGTTGCAGATTTATTAAAAAAGAAAAACTGAAATATCACATGGTCCTAAGTATTCAGACCCTTTGCTGTGACACTCATATATTTAACTCAGGTGCTTTCCATTTCTTCTGATCATCCTTGAGATGGTTCTACACCTTCATTTGAGTCCAGCTGTGTTTGATTATACTGATTGGACTTGATTAGGAAAGCCACACACCTGTCTATATAAGACCTTCCATATCACAATGCATGTCAGAGCAAATGAGAATCATGAGGTCAAAGGAACTGCCTGAAGAGCTCAGAGACAGAATTGTGGCAAGGCACAGATCTGGCCAAGGTTACAAAAAGATTTCTGCTGCACTTAAGGTTCCTAAGAGCACAGTGGCCTCCATAATCCTCAAATGGAAGACTTTGGGACGACCAGAACCCTTCCTAGAGCTGGAAGTCCGGCCAAACTGAGCTATCGGGGGAGAAGAGCCTTGGTGAGAGAGGTAAAGAAGAACCCAAAGATCACTGTGGCTGAGCTCCAGAGATGCAGTCAGGAGATGGGAGAAAGTTGTAGAAAGTCAACCATCACTGCAGCCCTCCACCAGTCGGGGCTTTATGGCAGAGTGGCCCGATGGAAGCCTCTCCTCAGTGTAAGACACATGAAAGCCCGCATGGAGTTTGCTAAAAAACACCTGAAGGACTCCAAGATAGTGAGAAATAAGATTCTCTGGTCTGATGAGACCAAAATAGAACTTTTTGGCCTTAATTCTAAGTGGTATGTGTGGAGAAAACCAGGCACTGCTCATCACCTGTCCAATACAGTCCCAACAGTGAAGCATGGTGGTGGCAGCATCATGCTGTGGGGGTGTTTTTCAGCTGCAGGGACAGGACGACTGGTTGCAATCGAGGGAAAGATGAATGCGGCCAAATACAGGGATATCCTGGACAAAAACCTTCTCCAGAGTGCTCTGGACCTCAGACTGGGCCGAAGGTTTACCTTCCAACAAGACAATGACCCTAAGCACACAGCTAAAATAACGAAGGAGTAGCTTCACAACAACTCAGTGACTGTTCTTGAATGGCCCAGCCAGAGCCCTGACTTAAACCCAATTGAGCATCTCTGGAGAGACCTAAAAATGGCTGTCCACCAACGTTTACCATCCAACCTGACAGAACTGGAGAGGATCTGCAAGGAGGAATGGCAGAGGATCCCCAAATCCAGGTGTGAAAGACTTGTTGCATCTTTCCCAAAAAGACTCCTGGCTGTATTAGATCAAAAGGGGGCTTCTACTAAATACTGAGCAAAGGGTCTGAATACTTAGTCAACAATGTCAACAATTCTGTGTTTTTCTGTCAGTATGGGGTGCTATGTGTACATTCATGAGGAAGAAGAATGAACTTAAATGATTTTAGCAAAGGCTGCAATATAACAAAGAGTGAAAAATTTAAGGGGGTCTGAATACTTTCCGTACCCACTGTATATTTGGACATCTATGTTTACTTGTGTGTGTGTGTGTGTGTGTGTGTGTGTGTATATATATATATATATATATATATATATATATATATATATATATATATATATAAATGGCACACCCAAACACTGCCTCACACAACTACACAACCAGAATTGTGCTAGTGGACAACCTTATACATATATAGTACTTATTAAATAGATCCTTTTAAATCGATTTAATCACAATACAAGCCATCTGATTTAATTTATCTCCTGGAACAAACAAAAAAAATAGAGTCATCACTGACTGTCTGAGTCACTTACCGCCGGGCCCAGGCTGCTGCTGCCTGCTGTGCAGTGCTGGACTGGACCTGACTCTGTGGCGTGCTGTGTGGTGGAGAGACGCTCAGTTGAGGTGCGGCCTGCGGGTGGGGGAGTACTCTCTGCGCCTGCGGCCTGCCTGCGATGATGCGGGGAGAGGCTGAGCAGCGGACTGACTCGAGTCGGCTGTCTGGGAGTGACTCACCACCATGATGACCAGAACGAAGGCGATCCGATGCAGGCGGCTCTCTACTCGCACGTACGTCCTCCGAGTCCTGTCTTCTCGTCCTGGCTGCGACACTCCGAGTCCTCGGGCGGGAATGGACGGAACGGAAGCCGGAATCGGTCACGTCACGTCACCAGGTCCATGTCCTACTGTGATTGGTCCAGGCTGGAGTCTGGACCAATCACAGCCCGGACATCTGAAAAGTGGGGAGTGTCGGGGCGCATTGCTCTGCGCCCCGATGACCCCGTGAAGAGCGCCAATCGGCGCCTCTGCTGGTCGAGGGTGGGGTCAAAACCCCCCCCCATACCCAGCACTAAGTCCGGCGCCCCTAGTGGGTGAAAAATATACACTTTTTTATCTTCTTTTTTTCTTTTTTTGGGGGGGGGGCGGCCCCTATTGGCCGGCCACCACTGCTCGCTCTCGAGCGGGCTCTCTGCGCTCATAGGACACAGAGAGCGCATCTCAGCCCCCCCCCCCCGCCTCACTGGCTGTGATTGACAGCAGCAGGGGCCAATGGCTCCTGCTGCTGCATCTCTGACAATCAGAAGGGAGAGACCCATAAGAACCTCGGCTCCCATGCACATCGCTGGATTGGGATCAGGCTTAGGCAAGTATTAGGGGAAGCTGCTCACTGAATGTTTTTTACCTTCATGTTTAGAATGCACGAAGGTATAAATCTTTCAGCCTTCTATAATCCCTTGAAGCTGGAATTCAACTTTACTTACAAGTATACAATATAGTACTGAGAATTTATTGTAACTTTCTTTTGGGGTGGTATCAGAAATGGCCCTGCCCAAACAGGCTATTGCACTAAACCTATAGGCGAATAAGAGAAGCAGAACCTTCGCTAATTGGAAAAGTGGGTTTGATATTTAGTAACATTGATAGGTCCTCTGTGAACAAAGCTGATTGCCTTCCTGGGAAATTTTTCAGTGGTCTAAACAAAGTAATTCAGAGCAGAAGAACTACTGCAACCAGCATATAACATTAATCAAAAGCATAAAGATGCACACCAGTATAGAAATAATACAAGGATTAATAACAGTACATACATCCAATGTACAAACAGGTATTACCAGCATAGGGTCAGATAGGAGTCTTGGTGGAATTGTGCACATATTCCCAGTTATATAGTTACTAATAGAGATACCTCCAGATGAAGCAGCATCTGTCTTTGTGTCAGAGACCTGAAGACAAGATCAACGGTCACGGGGTTATCCTGCAACTGTTGTCTGACCAACCAGAAATTGAATATTTCAACAGCAAGAACTGTGGTGTATCGGTGGAAGAGTCAGTCTAACTACTCTGCCCTTGCCCTTTAGTCACTGCCTAGTAGTGTATAATAGTCTCTTCTGTCCCCGGATTTAACAGCATGGACAGGACATGTGGCTGAGACATTCTCTCTCTCTCTCTACTTCCTCCTTCTGAGGTTTTAAAGCCAACAGGGGGGGGGGGGGGGGGTTGCAAAAAAATGCATACATAATATATTTACAGGCATTTACAGACAGTAGAGAGCAGCAGATCCCTACATCAAGCAGCGACTTTACATATTGTACATTCACATCAGTCCCTACTCTCAAGGAACCTACAATCCTAAGTTCCCTACCTCACATCTATACATACATATACAAAGTGCCAAACTTTAGACAAGGGCCAATTACCCTACCAGCATTTACTATGCTCCAGAGCTGTTGTATGTACACATCTCTCTCTCCCAGCATTAAACAGTTTCAACAAGTTCATCTGTCGAAGCCCTTGGAAATACTAAGTACTTCATGGTATTAACAACCATATCACCCTATTTCTTCCACTATGCAGTATTTAGAGGCCTAAACACTGTCATGTAGTCATTAAGCCTGTTTACACTTCATCACAGAGGGACATGTAGTATACATGAAGTATACATTGGAATTAGTCTTAGGGTGCTCTCTCCAGTTTTAGTAAATTAATCCCAATGAGGTAAGTCCAATTAGGTGCAAGTCACTGGTAGGACTTATCTCTATTACTTATATGTGACAGGCTTTTTGCAATCTTGGAGGATACACTTCAGCTGTGAGAGGGGAAAAGCACACAGAGCAGTTATGCCTGTCCCTCCCTTCTGCTGTCCATGCCCATTCACAGAAGCATTAGTAACTTGTAAATTAGTTCAGGCATGCCATGGGTTTGATTCACTATAAACTGGGGACTGCAAAATCTGGTGCAGTTGTTTTTGGTAACCAACTTCAGCTTTTCCAATTAAGCTTTGACAAAAACTGGAAATTGATTGGTTTCTTTGAAGAGCAGCACCAAATTTTTCTCTCTCCAGTATTAGTAAATCAACCCCTATAAGTTTAAGTGGTTGTAAAAGTTGAAGGTTTTTTTACCTTCATGTATTCTATGCATGAAGTTAAAGAACCTTCAGCGTGATGCTCCCCTCACAATCCCCTAATTCTCACCTGAGTCCCCTCTCAATCCAGTGATGTGCACGGCAGCCTCAGCTTTCCCGGGTCTCCGTCTCTCCACTACTGTCAATCACAACCAGCGAGCCAATGAGGAGAGAGTGGGAGGCAGGGACAAGCTGCGGCTCTATGTGTCTTATGGACACACAGAGTGGGGCCCAGGAGCGAGCATGCGGCAGTACCCCCACAGCAAGCTGCTTGCTATTGGGGGCACTGGGCAGGGGACACAGAAGGGGATCGGGGCTGCTCTGTGCAAAACCATTGCACTGAGCAGGTAAGTATGACATGTTTGTTATTTGAAAAAACAATGCCTTTAATATCACTTTAAGTCCATTTAGATGCATGTCATTTCTGGGACATATCCCTATTACTTATATGTGACAGGTTTATTGCATTCCTGGAGGATAAACTCTGGTTTTGAGAGGAGAGAAGCACACAGAGTATCTACTGCCCAGTGCCCGCTCCTTCCCTCTGCTGCCCATTAACAGAAGCATTTGTATTTTGTGAAATAGTTTACATAATACAAAGGCTTCTGTGAATGGGCTGAAGAAGGGGAAGGGTAGGCATAGCAGTTCCAGGGACTCTGCTCTTGAAGAAACTGAGACCACAGTGAGCAGCATCTGAAATGATCTTCCTGGAGCACAATAAACCTGTCAGATGTGAATAATAGAGATAAGTCTACAGGCAGCAGGCACCTTGCTAGACATAACTCATGGCCTGCCTGCTGTTTTTACAAAGCATCTGAATTCCTGAAATTCAGCTTTAATCTGGGTTTATTTATTAAAATAAATATAGATTCACAGGGGTAAAATCTGCATTGTATTGTGTGCAAAAATGAAATAAGGGTTCCAACAGTGAAAGAGCTATATCTGTATCTGAGCACATCTTTATAATGATGGGAAGGCTCTACACAAGCAAATTCTAAATTTCTAAAGTGGTTTCCGTATAGGATCTTGCTGGATTTGTGTACTTTAACACTTGTTTTCAGCACCATAACGATGCATCAGACATTTTTAACACATTATGAGAATAATTCTGAGAAATGCAATTTTTTCCTTTTATAGGGAAAACACAGAAGGCAAATGCAGAGTATGCAAAATCTACATAAACATGCAAAAAAAGCATGTGCAAAAGCATCTGAAATAACACTGAAAGAGCCTGTGTTTTTATGAGAACAAGCATGCATGTCACCTAAGGGTTATATGTAGCGGTGGACTAAAATATTCTTTCTCAGCAGTCAATAAAGAACAGTAGCTGAGGATTGAGATGTTCCTCCTTTCTAGTTTTTATTATGCTGACATTTAAATCAAACACTGCTAAAAGTGAAATTTTCATAACATCACTTTATTACAGAACTTCCACCTGCTGACAATGGATGATGTATGATCCTTTGTAATTCTAAATGAAGAACAGGATCTTCCTGTAAATCACGTTCCTGTCATGCTGGTAAATCATTCTGCTATGTAGAAGACATCCAGAGAAAAGCACAGTCTGTCTTCAGCAACTCTCTCACTCTTTTCATCTGGGTTTTATGCGGGATTGGTTGCATGATTAAATTATCACATAAAAGGCTTAAATTATGGCTTCAGTTTATCCTATTGTAGTATGGTAAGCAACGGGTTAAGTTGCTGTCTGCAAAATGTTACAATTATGTATATGTCTGGGAGCCGTGTTAATACACTACACCTATCTAACAAAGATATCTATCAATGGAGCTGTACCAGGCTTCTCCAGTTGGGAGAAGGCCACAGGGCAGGCAACAATGGTAATATTAGGAGTATATCCCTCAACCAAAGATCACCTTGGAAGATTGGGCTAGCCCATTTCTCCCAAGACAATAGAAAGAAAGAACATTACATTACAGTTTGCGCAGCGCTTTACAATGTGGGGGAAAACAATACAGTTACAGCACAATTCAATACAGGAGGAATCAGAGGGCCCTGCTCGTTAGAGCTTACAATCTGGAAATATATATACATTTGTTCTGTGAGAACAACAGATGTTTTAGGTTTTTTTCCTGGCTTTAGAGCAGTGGTTTTCAAATTGCAGCCCTCTGCTTCCCCCCTCCTCACTGACATTAAGAGTGGGGTACTATTACTCCCACTATTCCTGCCACTGACACCAACTATGGGGCACTATTACTCCCACTGCCACCAATGATGGGGCACTATTCCTCCTACAGACACCAATGATGGAGAACTATTCCTCCCAGTGATACCAATGATGGGGCACTATTCCTCTCATTGACACCAATGATGGGGCACTATTCCTCCTACTGACACCAATGATGGAGCACTATTCCTCCTACTGACACCAATGATGGAGCACTATTCCTCCTACTGACACCAATGATGGGGCGCTATTCCTCCCCACTGACACCAATGATGGGGCACTACTTTTCCCACTAACACCAATAATAGGGCACCATTACTCCCACTGACACCAATGATGGGGCACTATTCCTCCCACTGACACCAACAATGGGATACTATTCCTCCCAATGACACCAATGATGGGGCATTATTACCAATGCCAGGACATTTTCTGCTCCTATTGGCCACAGTCTGCCCCCCCCCCCCCCTGAAGGATAATAAACTGTCTCTTTGTTTAGAAAGTTTGGAGACCCCTGCTTTAGAGGAAACAATTCATGGATAGTTAGCTCATCTAACATTACCAACTGACTATTTAGCCAGAGACAGATTTTCATGGCTGTTGATCCTTGTATTCCTTCCCCCAAACCACATGTGTCAAACACAAGGCCCGCGGGCCCAATTCGACCCCCCAGGTCATTTCATGTGGCCCTTACACTGCTCTTGCAGCTGCGGAAACCCCCTTGTTTTCTGCCCCCACTTTGTCTTTGCAGTCGGTAGCAAAGAGGAGGACAGAACTCCTTTGCCAGATCCTGCCAGGCTTGTTTATGCCTCCCTCCCTCTCAGCAGAGAGGAGGGCCCAGCACCCCCTCATCTCCACCTCCCCTGGTCTTAGCATTCAGCAGACTCTAGCATCTGACTCCAGACCTCCTCCAGTCCTACCCCAGATCATGCACTGTCTGCTTCCCAGGTGTGTCCCCAGCTTCTTCCCCAAAGCAGCACAAGGTAAGGGCGGGTTGCACTGTAATGTAAGGAAGGATGGGGGACTTTTTACTTTTGATGGTGGTGGTGCTCTTGACATCTGATGTAAGGGGGATGGGGTGCTCTAGACATATAGTCTTACAGATACAACTGGCCCTTTGAAGGCAACCATAATGCTGATCCGGCCAGCGATGAAATTGAGTTCGACATCCCTGGCCCAAACCAACCAACCGGAATCTGTAGTTCTCTACCTTCCCTATCCATAGGTAAAAAAAAGTATGTTCATCCAAAGCTATGTTGTATGTTTGTAAAACAATCTTTCATTAAAAGATAAGTCCAACCTAAAACTAAAATCCCTGCATCTATAGATCTCCACGATCTAACACGAACCTATCTAGTGCACCGAGCCTTCTACCCTATGGTTGTGCAGCTTTAAATGTAACTAGTCATGTACGATATGGCTTCAGGGCGATCCTTTATACGATAAGTCTACCCTAACTTTAAAATTCCTGCATCTTTAGATCTCCACGATCTAACACTAACCTATCTATCCCTGTAAAGAAGAAATCAGTATACTTACCTTTTTTTTAAGTCAATCCGACCCGGTCTCCAGTGGCGGAAGCTCTGCAGAGGACGCGGCTGACAACGGCTGTGAAATCAATAGAAAGTGATGTTACCCATAGACTTACTATGGGTCTTCCGTTGTTGGCTTAGTCCTCTGCACTCGTCTCCACAGCGAAGTCGCGGCTGACAGCTAAGCGTGGGATTGGGTCGGATCGGCTTTAAAAAATGTAAGTATACTGATTTCTTCTTTACAGGGCTTGATAGGATAGTGTTAGATCGTGGAGATCTATAGATGCAGGGATTTTAGTGTGAGGGTGGACTTATCCTTTAAAGGATCACCCTAAAGCCATATCATACATGACTGGCTACATTTAAAGCTGCACAACAATAGGGTAGGAGGCTTGAGGCATGATGGTAGCAGACCCTGAAGTAGGGTGCAACTGGCCTTTTTGGTATATTATAGGGTTTTGTAATATAGGTGTGGTTCAGGCTCTGGATGGAGCCTCTGGGTTAAAGTCTCAAGATAATGCCTCTAAACATAATTTGTCTCTAAATATATCAGCAGCAGTGGAGGCAGCCAGTGTAAAAGAGGGAGACTAGATCTCTGCAGGAATACAAGAGGAGAAAAAAAAAAAAAAAGATGGCCTGTGGACAATTTTCGATCACATGCCGACCAAACTCCCCCACTGCTGCTGGAAACTGTTCTGCTGTTACCAGCTGCACAGCAGACATTTTCTTCTACAGCAAATGTACTGACACAACCCCTGATGCGCCGATCCCTTCCTCCCAGATTACTGCTTTCTTGAACATAACTTAATAGCACACTTACACTGATCACTGTAAAGCAGACATTTCTCTCTAGCACCATACAGCACATCCTTTCTTCGCTGACACTCCAGTACTTTACATGAGAAGACATGGCGTTTCTTGGGTATAAATTCGGTCGTTGCTGTTAGCAACCACTGCTGTAACTGAGAGGAAAATCCTGGACGACGCCCCCAAATGTAGCACTGTCCTCGTAGGGCTTGCTGTGTGATGACTTTAAGGTTTCCCTCTGATTCGGGCAGTTATTAAGGTATTTTTCACATATCTGTCCTTACTCTCGGTTCCTCGTTACTCAATAAACACTCCAGGGTATTTGGTTTTGTATTTATTGTAGAACTTGGATGGGAGAAGAGGATAGTGGGATACTCCAACTGAACTATTCCCAGTAGATAAGGAAGGACAACTCTCACTTGGCCTCACCAGCTTAATTGTGGAAGCAGACACACTGCTTTAACCATACTGCCACTTATATGGAAGAATTTAGGTCCTTTTGCTCTCTCTAGCAGCAGACTTGATGCAAACTACTTTATCTTCAGGACACTCTCTAGCATCCCCTTGATGGACACCTGTCCACTGACTCTTCTAGCAGAAGGGGGTGGCCCTCACATGACAGGCCCCATGACACAGATCTGTACTCACTGTAGGCAGAATCAGATCCTTTCCGGTGTCTCCCTTCCAGTCAGCTCTGCAGGACCTCTGGGTTTAGCTCCTCTCTAACATTCAGGCCCTCAGGTTGACCACCTGAGGCTGCATGGCAGCTTCTACAGAGGTGGGGCAGCCGCCCCCTCCCTCCGGGACCCCGCTTTCCAGCCGAAGACCCACATGTGCCCTTGACATTTATACAGTCACCCAGCATGCACTGAGGCACTTTCTTCTGCCAATCACCAGGGCTATAACAATGCCTGTGCTCTCACTTGTCAGGCTTCCTCCCACTGTCCAATATGCTTCGCTTTTGGCCCAGTGTGAAATATTACAGACAAACAGAGCTTCACCTGGGAACTTAAAGCAGACCTTACCAATGGATCCTGCTCTCTGGTAGGTAGAGAGCAATTTTAATTTACCTGAAAGATCTCTCTGGTAAGCTGAAAAACCCAAAAACTATACTATCTCCTCCAGCACCTACCTAGGAGGATGTTACATATAATTAGGTCAACTTTTATGATACTAAAAAAAATACAAATCTACTTGCCAATGTTATACTATTGTTTTGATACAAGGTGGTATACCGCATTGCTTTGTGACATCATTACAGACAAAAACATGCAGTGTTTTATAAAATGCAGAAAGAAACACAGTGCATATTTTAATATTTTTGTTTAAAAGTATTTCCCACTGCTTTAATGGCAGCTTTCCAATGAGTTTTGAAAATGATATTTAGATCAGTGCGCCAACTGATAATATATGGGACCGAAAAACAGACATCTCTATGCAGGTTGACTGTGTTATTTATAGATGGAAGTTTATTTACAGCTGGAAGCCTGGAATTCATACTTAATCAAAGGTGACAATGTATGCAGCTTGCAATAATCAAATTGTTGTGGATGTTCACATTCCTCAGCTAGTTCAGTAGCGAGTCATTCATCACTTTGAAGAGCGAGCTCCATCTTACATTACAGTCACATTTTAGTGCTCTTTGCTGTTCACCTCCTCCTGAAATGTAAATGTCACAGAAAGAGTTTTTATTTCTTACTGACTCCGGATTCAATTTCACATACAAGTGTCTGACGGCAGCCAGAACCGGCAGTGTTTTGTCATGACATGCCAGACACCTGATGTAGATGTCTACTGAACAGGAACTGCATTTTTTTAGCCAACACTTTACTGTTTAAGTACAGAAGTGCTCAAATGTCAGTTTAATAATCAGCGCAAAAGTTTAAGGGTTGGTTTACACCTGCGTTGCCCTCTGAAGATCTGTAGAGGATCACCTGTTTAAGTCCTGTAAAACCTGCATCCCTGCACTGCAACTGCATGCAGTGTTCGTGTTTGCAGGGCAGTTTTTGTGCACCCCTACTTGAGTGAGTTCTATTTATGAGTTCTGTTTGCTGGTGGTACAGCAAATGTGCAATTTAATGGCACTTTTCCACTGCAAGTACCGTCCCGGCTCCACTCGGCCCTGCTTGGCCCTGCTTGGCTCAGTTTGGTTTTCCACTGCATGGCATCGCATGGTACAGTGTTGGAACGGTTCGGTACGGTTTGGTACGGTTTGCTTTTCCACTAATAGTAAGTGGGTGGGATAACAACAATTCTCTGACCAATCAGTGGCTAGTAGTGACAAACAGTCAAGGCTGCATGCAAAGGATTGTGGGATATGGTACCAGTACGGTCCTCTTGGAACCATAACCGAGGTGGTACTGTTTAAGCGAGCCGTACCATTCCGTTCCATGCAGTGGAAAAGCCCTGCCGTACCGTACCGTACTGAACCATTCCAACACCGTACCATGCGGTACCATGCAGTGGAAAAGCGCAAAAGCGAGCCGAACCGTTCGGTTCCATGCAGTGGAAAAGCGCCATAAGAGGGGCAGGAAAACCACAGTTCATTCACCGACCACAAGGGTAAACTTGGCTTTGCATGCAAAGTTTTTGACATGTAGTTTTTGAAGCACACTTTTTGTGTGTCATGGATTTTATTAAAAAAATATAGACCTCATACTGCACATTATTGGCATAATAATATTAGAGAAACTGTGCCCGGAATATGTAAGCTAAGGACAAAGGGGTGGTCACCAATTTTAAAGGAGATTTACAGCCAAAGCTTGTTTGGCTGTACTTCACCTGTGGTTTACAGGAGTGCAGTTCGTTCTGCAATCCTGTGACTCATTTTCAGCAGACAGCGGGCGAGTCACTGAGAGCCTGAGCCAGCCACCCCTCCACAGTCGCATGCTTCAGTGAGCGAGGGGGGGGGGCAGAGCAGACAGTGGTGTCTGACAGTCACCAGCTATCTGCTCACAGAGCCCTGAGAACTGAGCGATCTGCAGTGTTTGATCACTCAATTCTTAGTTGAACTGGATGGACTGGTGTCTTTTTTCAACCTCAGAAACTATGTAACTATGTAGTCTTTGATCCAGCGGAGGGCAGGTGCAGCATCAGACCAATGCTGCATCAACCTAGTTAAGTATGATTCTAAAAAAAAAAAAAAAAGGAAAAAAAAACTCTTTTAATATCCATAAACATTTTTAGCGCTTTGAGCAAAAGACCGATATTTGCATTGTTTGAGTGGGTTTATTTCATGCTTATGAATGTTAGCCGCTGGGAAGATTAGAACTTATTGTGACTGTGAAAGATTAGCAGAGCACTTCAGATATTTGTGATGTAGTCACCAGTATTGCCTGTGGTCTCCTTACCATGCCTTGTTCTGCACTGTCTCTTTGTATGGAGATGGCAGTCTTGAGGCATATGGCTTAGCTTCCTCCCACATGGGTTGCACCCTTAATGACTTAAGCTAGCCGTACATAATATAATTTTTTATTCACTTATTTCCTTTAGATTTACCTTCAACTATGTAGTGCAAGGGCCTGCTTGATTGCATACAAATTGAAAATGTTTAGGTTTGACCTATTATATAGTTTTGGTAAATCTAAAAGAAAATTTTATAAGAAAATTGTATAATGTATGGCCAGCCTAAAGCCTGGTACACACAGGTAGTTTTTTTTTCGTTGGGTGGGTGGCGATTTTGGCTCCGAGGAAGAGGGTCCTCCCTCGAAACGCGTAAGCCACATCAGGTTTTGAGGACGCCATCACGCTATCCAGCAGTAGAGAAGTGTCCTGGAAGCGAGTGGTGCCCATTTCCTATATGCTTGTTCATATGCTACGTTTGTGAGTATATTGTACGCTACCCTTCTTTGATTTTAAAGCGGAGTTCCGGGCACAAAAACGATTTTTTTTGTGCCCCTCCGCTAGGTAGAGCTCACCTGAAAAGGAATTGGATAGTTATTTTTATTTCTTTTGTTTACTCACCTTTTTATTGAAGATCGTAAATACTCACCTCTGACTGCTTCTTCCCTCGGAGCCGCGGCTCACCCCGTCACTTCCTGCCTCGCGATGATTCCTGGGAGCTAAACGTCATAGCTCCCAGGAATCAATGCGACGGCACCGGCCCCGCTCGTCATTTCCGGGCGACGCCGCATTCCCCTGCTAAACAGCTTCTGGGCATGCCCAGAAGCTGTTTAGGAATGCGGCGCCGCACCGGAAGTGACGAGAGGGGCCGGTGCAGTGCATTCTGGGACACGAAGACGCGGAAGAAGACAGAGAAGAGGACCGCGCCGGCTTCAGCTGCCCACAACAGAGATGGAAACGCTGTGGAAGAAATTTTCTATGTAAGTATTTCTTCTAAAAGGTAAGTGCGAACCGGGACAGATGAGAGTCTAGCCATTGTGGAATGTGCTAGCCCTGACTGTCCCGGGGGTATGTTCAGCAAAAAATCATTTCTGTGCCCGGAACTCCGCTTTAATAAACTTTTAAGTGGTAATGCACAACGTCGGTGCGCCCTTCTCTTGTTGTTTTCTTGTAGTGCCTTTTGGATACCCTTGGTCCTGAGGGGGGCAGCAAGACCACTTCATTTGTGTCATAAAACCGCCTAGAAGATTCACCTTCCCGCATACCACTTGAGCGCAGGAGAGATATTGTTGTTTTCTGTACCTTATAGCTGAATGTTAGATGGTTTCTGTTGAACCCACCAAAACCGGCTGATATTCGGCCCATGTGTACCAGCCTTTATGATAGGAGAAGTAGAAAGATACATGCGCTAAAGATTCTTCTCCAGCAAGTAGTATAGTAGTGACATCACCAAATTTCACTCCACATTTCAGAGTCAGCAGGGTCTTAAATTCCACAATGCAGTTTGGGGACCCTTTAATGGGTTTTTAGCTAGGCTGTAGTCAGCCTGAGCTTTGATTATGTTATCTGTGTTTGTTGGGTTTCCCCTAAGCCCAAGGCATTGCTTGATTCTGCCTGCTGCTGTTCTCTAGTAGTTAGAGAGAGATGTTATTGGATTTTAAAAATATAACCTGCCTTGTCCAATCACTGAATGGTTTATTCCAGTGATGTGGACTGAGGTTAAATATTCAGATTGACCTTCTATAAGGGCCCATCCCACCCAGGCCTTTGCCTAAAGAGTATCTCTGTGTTGAAGGTTGCAGTCTTCCCTTTTAGGCTCTAGCCTAGAGAGGATGTCAGTGTATGAAGATTTTTTTTTTTTTGCCTCCCAGCCTTTTCCCTGGAGGAGAAAGCCAAAAAGAAGAATGGTTATTGTTCTCATTGAGGCCCTGAACCTGGGCCTCAAGACGCAGGGCTTTGTCCTTTTGGAGGCCTTTACCTGAGCCCATGAAATCTAAAGCTGGCATTTGGAAGAGGCCTATGTTGGAATTATGTTTTATTTAAATGTTATATAGTCATGCTTAATTGAATGATTGGAGTCGCTTTAACTTTTTAATTTTACTGAAAATCTCTCTCTTTGTAACTTTTTGCAGTTGAGGATGTAAATTTCCTCTCATTTTTTGTAAGTTGTGAGAATATGTATTGGTCGCACAGTATTTTGCTATTCTGAGTTGTTTCTTTCCAGAGTTTGCTTTTCTGTTATGTATACATCTGTTTCCTACTATGTACAGTATCTCACAAAAGTGAGTACACCTCGCACATTTCTGTAAATATTTTACTATATCTTTTTGTAGCACCCTCCTAGTTAGGTAGGTGCTAGGTAAATGCATCTATGCTCCTTCTGCTTATCAGGGGAGCCTGATCTATTAGGTTGCCTATCACATGTTTCCAGGTGTGATTTACTGCGTTGGAGGGAGTGTACCCACTGTATCCAATGAGGGAGCTTGTTGGACAGTAAAGGAAACCCAGCCAGTGACACATTAGCTTGTGGGAGGGCATTCTTGCAATGCATCCTGGGATTGCTCATAAAGCGGAGGGGACATGTGACAGGGCGTCTTTGGTGGGAAGCAGAGTCCCAGGAGGAGGTGGATGGCTGTCTCTCCTCCTGCAGTGTGTGAGGAAGGCAGTCGGCCTAGTGAACCAGGTGGGGAGCTGAGCTGCAGAGGATCCAGTGTAACTGACGGTGGAGCTGCTGGCAGAGTCTCTTGGGATAAACAGTGTCTGTGAGTACTGAGGGACCTGCCAAAGGGTGTGGCCCAGGAAGGGGGACCACTCCAGTGAAGTCAGGGGATCAAGGAGCTAGCTCACACAGAGAGTATTACAGTAAAGGTGGTGCCATGTAGAAAGCCTTGAAGAATAGGAACAAAGGGGGTGCCAGGAAGGGCCCTGAAGAGTGTTCTGCAGTACAGTACAGCTTATCAAAAGCATTTCATTAATTACTATTTCATCGCTAGTGACAAGGTGAAGCAGCGGCCTTGCATAGTTTATTCAAGTTGGAGTATCCCACTCATTCCCTTCTACTATCCAAGTTCTCAATAAAACCACGAAAACCAAAACTCCTAGACTGTTAGTTGACTGAGCCAGGCACTTTGAAGTCGCTGAACTATTGTACAGTTGCTACGGGTAACCCAGGGAAACCCGTCACCAGCAGCTCCCAAGGGAGTAGTTCTACATTTTCATGTGACAACAAAGAGTTAATATTTTGTGTGGCCACCATTATTTTTGAGCACTGCCTTAACCCTCTTTGGCATGGAGTTCACCAGAGCTTCACAGATTGCCACAGAGTCCTTTTCCACTCCTCCATGACAACATCACGGAGCTGGTGGATGTTAGAGACCTTGCGCTCCTCCACCTTCCATTTGAGGATTCCCCACAGATGCTTAATAGGGTTTAGGTCTAAGGACATGCTTGGCCAGTCCATCACCTTTACTCTCAGCTTCTTTAGCAAACAGTGGTAATTTTGGAGGTGTGTTTGGGGTTGTTATCATGTTGGAATACTGCCCTGTGGCCCAGTCTCCGAAGGGAGGGGATCATGCTCTGCTTCAGTATGTCACAGTACATGTTGGCATTCATGGTTCCCTCAATAAACTGTAGCTCCCCAGTGGCAGCAGCACTCATGCAGCCCCAGACCATGACACTCCCACCATCATGCTTGACTGTAGGAGTCTTTGTACTCCTCTCCTGGTTGCCGCAACACACGCTTAACACCATCTGAACCAAATAAATTTATCTTGGTCTCATCAGACCACAGGACATGGTTCCAGTAATCCATGTCCTTCGTCTGCTTGTCTTCAGCAAACTGTTTGCGGGCTTACTTGTGCATTATCTTTAGAAGAGGTTTCCTTCTGGTACAACATCCATGCAGACCAATTTGATGCAGTGTGCGGTGTATGGTCTGAGCAGTGGCGGAGCTAGAGGGATAGCTGGGGTGGCGTTTGACACCCCAGACAAAGTCCTCGCCACCCCTGTTGCCACCCCACTCGCTCGCGCTGCGCTCCTATGTGGGCGGCCGCCGGCCGCAGCTAGCTAGTTCTTCTCGAGGATGGATGACTCAGATGAGGAGGACTGGAGGAGATGAGGAGGAGACTGACTGACTGTTAATCAGAGGCAGAGCGCGCAGCGCGGTGAGCAGCAGCAGCAGCGGGCGCCGCCGTGTGAGCCGCTGCACAGCTAACCAATCAAGCGTGCCTGCACACCTGATTGGTTCGCTGTGCCGCTACTCACGCATGTGATTGGTTGGCCAGCCTGTGTCTGTGTGTGAGTACTAGCTGCGGGGGCGGGCCGGGCCGGCATGTCACGTGGTGGGTGGACACTGACTGGACCGTGGAGGATTTCTTCTTCACCACTGACCTCGAGTCTTGTCTACCACTACCAGCAGCTGCAGTTAGTACGGTACCACCTAAACCTGACCTCCTCCGAGTCCTGCTGCTGTAATCGTCCATTAGGTAAGTCTCTGGTCACTGGTGGTCTCAGGTCTCGCTCTGGACTGGAGGATTCTGGAATGGATGATAGTCTTCTAATTTACTATTAGCTCATGATGGGCCAATGTGAAATGATAAAGTCACTGAGTGTCACTGTCAGATCAGATGTCAGAGTGAGAAATGACTGCCAGTCATTTCTCACTCTGACATGTGATATATCTGACACTCAGTGACTTTATCATTTCACATTGGCCCAGCCGCCCATCATGAGCTATAGTATTAATTAGAAGACTATCATCCATTCTTCCAGACCAGAGACCACCTGACCACCAGTCAATGACTGGTGGTCACTGGTCAGGTGGTCTCTGGAATGGATGATAGTCTTCTAATTTACTATTAGCTCATGATGGGCGGCTGGGCCAATGTGAAATGATAAAGTCACTGAGTGTCAGATATATCACATGTCAAAGTATTAAGAAATGACTGGTGGTCAGGTGGTCTCTGGAATGGATGATAGTCTTCTAATTTACTATAGCTCATGATGGGCGGCTGGGCCAATGTGAAATGATAAAGTCACTGAGTGTCAGATATATCACATGTCAGAGTGAGAAATGACTGGTGGTGGTCACTGGAATGGATGAACTCTTCTAATTAATACTATAGCTCATGATTTGCCAATTTGAAATTATAAAGTCAGATATATCAAATGTCAGAGTGAGAAATGTGTATTTGCAGACTGACTAAGGAGCTTCTTCTGTTTGAATGAAAGTTCATGCAGACTTGATAGCAAATGTTCATTCTCCATCATGGCCCCATATTGTATGCAGGAACATAGCCACAGTCTCTCCTGCAAACCCACAGTAAAACCAATTTCATGAAAAAATAGAATAAACGGCCATTAAGAAGTGGATATGTTTGATATTTTTGGAGAATAAAGATCCCCTCCCTCCACAGCCTCTGTAACATTTAAAATAGGTGTGGCACCCAGCCGTGCCTTTTATTTATAGAGGTCTGTGAATGAAACTACAAGTCCCATTTCCACCACGACAGATGGACTTGTAGTTCCAATGGACTGTGAGTGTGCTATCAGCAACGTGCTCATATTCCATTCCCACTTCCAACAGCTCTGAAGCTGAAAGCCCGTACAGAAGTACGAGCACAGAGCTGTAGGCAGTGTCTGCAAGAGCCTGACATTGCACCCATCACCCGCAGATCATAAATAACTCTGCAGGCTTCAGGGGAAAAAATAATAAATCCACAGTTTTTTACCTGCAAAATTATGTATTAAAAAAGAATAGCGCGCACATGCAAAAGAAATTATTACCAAATTATCAAGACAATCCATGAATAAAAATGGGGATTTGGTCCCACCATATGGCCATATAGTGCAGCAGCTTTAGAAATACATGGGTATGCTCCCCCAAATTGTTTTGCTTGTTTAAAATTATGTATTATTATTAGTTTTTTTTTCAAAAAGGTGAACTTAAACTGAATATATTTAAATATTGAAAACAAACCCGTAGGATTTAAATACTATCACGGGGTTAAAGCTGCAGCAACCTATATACCAAATTTACCCTGGTACCAAGTCTCAGGTACCAGGGCCAGCAGATAAGGGTATTGAAAAGTTAACCCCTACAGCCTGTGCATGGCTTAGCAGGAGAGCAAAGGAAAGGGGGGGGGTGACGTCACGCTATCACGTGACCCATCCGGCTAGTATATCTTTAACTGGAAAGTAATTTATCTGGCAGTCTAGGGGACACGGCATGCTGGTCACTACATTGTCAATTGATGGGGGGGCATGCTGGTCACTACATTGATGGATTGGTACGCTGGTTACTACATTGTCAAATGATGGGGGGGGCATGCTGGTCACTACATTGATGGGGGCATGCTGTACTAACTCTGCATTAAATGGGGGCATGCTGTACTAACTCTGCATTGAATGGGGGCACACTGTAGTAACTCTGCATTGAATGGGGGCACTCTGTAGTAATTCTGCACTACTAAAAATGCGCGACAAAGGATCCGCGGCAAAAAAATATCGCAATATATATTGTTGGGAAAAAATATCACAATGTGATTTTTTTTCAATATCGTGCAGCCCTACTTATAGGTGCGCGCACCGGGTGTGCCTAGGCACACCCTAATTACCCTCGTGCAGTGCTTCTGCCATGGCCGCCGCTGCTGTGTCTGCTGCTCTCTGCCCCTGGCCGCTCAGCTCCTGAACCCAATCCTGTCGGTGCGGAGACTGAGAGGGACTGTCTGGGGGAGGACCCTGGCCTGCTGTAAGGGGGGATCTATATAGGGGACCTCACCTCACCCTGGCCTGCTGTAAAGGAGGATCTATGGGGGACCTGCCCTGGCCTGCTCTAAAGGGGGATATATGGGGATCCTGCTCTAAAGGGGATCCTGCTCTAAAGGGGATCTATGCCATAGATCCCCCTTTAGAGCAGGGTCCCCATAGATCCCCTTTAGAGCAGGGTCCCCATAGATCCCCTTTAGAGCAGGGTCCCCATAGATCCCCTTTAGAGCAGAGGCCTGTGATCGGTGTGTGGCCTTAAAAGAATAATGTTTACTTTGATAATTGCTTATTTATTTTAAAATGTTTTAATACTGCTTAGAATGTTTGTTACATTTATTTATAAAAGTGTGTGTATATGTGTATATATATATATATATATATATATATATATATATATATATATATATATATATATATGTATATACACACACACACACACACACATATACACACGCACATGTGTTTGAGTTTTGGTTTGAGGTGCACACCCTAATGCCATAGGCTGTGCACGCCTATGATTACACTCTTTGATTTTTACGAACATTTCCCAAATCTCCCAGTGGATGTAAATGCATCCTTATGCAGCAAGCGTGCAGCCGCAGCGTTCTGTTGTTGCTGCTACACTTTTCATTGGCTAAGCTGACACGCAGCTCCTTCGTGCTCCAAACGGCTCCAAAACAAAACATAACGCGTCAGCACACACAGGATCGATGAAGAACGTTTTGCTGATATGTACGGCTTTTATTGGTATTAAACAAAGTACTGTTTTAGTAAGCGAGACGTTGCACTGTAATGCTAAGCATTAATACTTCAATGAGGTGTGTAACCAAGCTTTTCTTTGAATAGGGACAGCAGAAAATGAAGAGAAAAAGTGACATCACCAACTTCTTTCTAAAGAAGCAAAAGTCTGGTGCAAATCAGGGCCAAACAGATCCCAGTCCCAGTGTCAGCTGTCTTAGTGAACCATATGTAGGCGGTGGACCGGGAAGTCAAGAAGAGAAAGATGATGACACACAAGAACCCAGTGTATCACCACCAGCAGGTCAGAGCAGTGAGCAGAGGCAGTAAATTGTGTCTTAAATTCAGATTGTGTGATGATTGTGCAAAGTATTATGGTATAATATCCAATGATAATTTTATAATTAATTTGATTTCAGAAGACCGGAGTGAGACGGTTATTTCTACCAGTGATGAGGAAGACGGCGAGGCAGTCCTAATAGAAAAAGAACAATGCACTGAACTCTCCACACCCAGATCAAGCATCACATGTGCACCAAAAGGACCAAGTGGTAGGTACATTAGCCATGTACAAAAACATTAACAGTATAATAGCCATGATCCAGACTAGTGTTGTTCACTTTTTGATCTAGTATATTAAAAAGTTTCTGTGGTATTTATTTCATTTCATTTTTACTTAAAGACATCTCAAGATCGAAGGATGAAGAACCTGTTCAGCCATGTCTCTCCAGGTTTCCACGAACCCCATTTGGAAAATGTACAAGGTCATTCAACAGCTTTTGGTATAAGGACAATCCATGGCTGGAGTACTCTGTAAGTAAAAATGCAAGTTACTGCTTTGCCTGCCGCCACTTTTGCCTCCCAGGTTCCACGGAATCTTCCTTTACATCTGAATTTGGGTTTTCCAACTGGAAAAAGGCATTATTTAAAGATTCTGGTTTTAAACTTCACTCAAGATCAGACCAACATGCAAATGCAATGTATGCTTGGGTAGAATACAAAAGAAGAAGGGAAAGTGAGAAATCAATATTTGATGCCTTAAATGAGAAAAGAAAACAGCAAGTTGAGAAAAATAGAAACTACATCAAGACAATTGGCGAGGTCTTACTCTTAACTGCTACTCAAAACATTGCACAGAGGGGCCACAGGGAGGGTGGTGAGTCTGAGAATGAAGGCAATTTCTTAGCCATTTTGAATCTCGTTGCAAAGCATGACCCCTTTATTAATGAAAGACTTGCTGCACAGGGCAATGCTAAGTACACTAGCCACCAAATCCAAAATGAGATGCTTCAGGTTTTAGCAGATATGGTGCAGAAGCAAATTGTTGCAGAAGTAAAAGAAAGCGAAGTGTTCAGTGTATTGGCAGATGAAACAAAAGACTTGCAAAAAAAAGAACAAATGTCTTTAGTGCTGCGATACTATTACAGCGGTGCTGTACACGAAAGCTTCTTGCACTTTCAGTCAGCAGAAAGCTTGGATGCAGAAGGTCTAACCAAAATGATAGTTGGATGTTTGGAGAGGCATGGGCTTGACTACAGAAACAACCTTGTTGGCCAAGGCTATGATGGTGCATCAATAATGAGCGGGAAACATTCTGGTGTAGCTGCACGGATTAAAAGCAATGCCAGGTTTGCATTTTATGTGCATTGTACTGCTCATTGTCTGAACCTTGTTCTTGTTGATGCGGTGAAGTCAGTGCCTGAAGCTGAGGAGTGTTTTGCTCTTCTGCAGAGTATTTATAGGTTTGTGTCTGGCTCTGCTGTCCATATGAAGTGGCTTGATGTTCAAAAAGAAATTACCCACATGAAAAGCCTAGGGAACTTCAGCGACTTTCAGATGTTAGGTGGGCTTGCCGGTACATGGCATGTAGGACTATGAGAGACAGGCTTCCAGCAGTTTTGAGGCTCTTGCAAGACATTTCACTTGAGAAGAATAGTGGAGATAGGAAAATAGAAGCAAAGGGTCTTTTGGCTCAAATTGACCTACAGTTTGTAGGACTTTTGGTTACTTTTTGTAAAGTGTTTGGGGATGTGAAAATACTGTCTGACATGCTCCAATCCAGAAATCTTGATCTGGTTAGAGCAATAGATCTAGTTGGCTCCCTTACAGACGACCAAAGACCAATTTGAAATTTCTGAATTCAATTGTAATGAGCACTGTTGGACAGAGGAACTCTGAGTTTGCAAACAATGAAGAGTTCAATAAAAGTATTTTCTATCAGGTACTTGACTGTCTTACAGCAGAAATAGATAGGCGTTTTTCTGAAAAGAACTGTGAGATAATGGAAGGAGTGCAGTCTCTTGACCCCAAAAGCCCATCATTCTTAAAAGAGGAACCCCTGCTTGCTTTGGGGAAAACATTTGAATCAGACTTAGAAGACCTTAAGCATGAGCTTCACCAAACTAGACGGCTTCTTTTAAGAAGGGAGAAAAGTGGAGAGAGACCAGCTTCTCTACTTGAATTTGTGGGGTTTTTGGAACCTTACAAAGAGGTTTTCCAGGAGCTTTTTCGGCTTTGTAAAATTTCGGTGGTGATTCCTGTTAGCACTGCATCCTGCGAAAGGAGTTTCTCTGCCCTTAAATTAATAAAAACCCACCTCAGGACAACAATGGGAGATGATAGACTAAGTCATCTGGGCATACTCAGTGTTGAATCAAGGAGGGCATATTCGATTAATATGGATGACTTTGTAACAAATTTTGCGTCATCTCACCAGAACCGCAGAATTATGCTGTTCTGAATATTTGTTTTTGTGAGCTCAGTTTTAAAGGGCTCTATGTTTTTTTCTATTGTTCTTCTTTAATTATTCTTGTGTTACATACAGTGCCTTGCGAAAGTATTCGGCCCCCTTGAACTTTGCGACCTTTTGCCAAATTTCAGGCTTCAAACATAAAGATATAAAACTATAATTTTTTTGTAAAGAATCAACAACAAGTGGGACACAATCATGAAGTGGAACGAAATTTTTTGGATATTTCAAACATTTTTAACAAATAAAAAACTGAAAAATTGGGCGTGCAAAATTATTCAGCCCCCTTAAGTTAATACTTTGTAGCGCCACCTTTTTCTGCGATTACAGCTGTAAGTCGCTTGGGGTATGTCTCTATCAGTTTTGCACATCGAGAGACTGAAATTTTTGCCCATTCCTCCTTGCAAAACAGCTCGAGCTCAGTGAGGTTGGATGGAGAGCGTTTGTGAACAGCAGTTTTCAGTTCTTTCCACAGATTCTCAATTGGATTCAGGTCTGGACTTTGACTTGGCCATTCTAACACCTGGATATGTTTATTTGTGAATCATTCCATTGTAGATTTTGCTTTATGTTTTGGATCATTGTCTTGTTGGAAGACAAATCTCCGTCCCAGTCTCACATCTTTTGCAGACTCCATCAGGTTTTCTTCCAGAATGGTCCTGTATTTGGCTCCATCCATCTTCCCATCAATTTTTACCATCTTCCCTGTCACTGCTGAAGAAAAGCAGGCCCAAACCATGATGCTGCCACCACCATTTTTGACAGTGGGGATGGTGTGTTCAAGGTGATGAGCTGTGTTGCTTTTACGCCAAACATAACGTTTTGCATTGTTGCCAAAAAGTTTGATTTTGGTTTCATCTGACCAGAGCACCTTCATGATGACCTCTGAGACTATCACAGTGCAGATGCATTTATACAGAGAATTGATTACACACAGGTGGATTCTATTTATCATCATTAGTCATTTAGGTCAGCATTGGATCATTCAGAGATCCTCACTGAACTTCTGGAGAGAGTTTGCTGCACTGAAAGTAAAGGGGTTGAATAATTTTGCACGCCCAATTTTTCAGTTTTTTATTTGTTAACAAAGTTTGAAATATCCAATACATTTCGTTCCACTTCATGATTGTGTCCCACTTGTTGATTCTTCACAAAAAAATGACAGTTTTATATCTTTATGTTTGAAGTCTGAAATGTGGCAATAGGTCACAAAGTTCAAGGGGGCCAAATACTTTCGCAAGGCACTGTTTTTGAATGTTTACAACTGCCTTGTCCTGCTCTGTTTTGACAGGTCCAAGTTTACGTCTACCTTTTTGTTTACTATGAATATTTGTTTTTCTATTTTTGCTGTATACATATATATTATGTACATTTAGGAAAATAAACATCTTTAATTTATTCTATATACATTTTGTGCAAAATAACTTATTTTTAGTGTAATTGAACACTTTGTATATTGACCCCCCAAAATAATAC
This sequence comes from Pelophylax lessonae, assembly GCF_965119305.1. Classification (NCBI taxonomy): domain Eukaryota; kingdom Metazoa; phylum Chordata; class Amphibia; order Anura; family Ranidae; genus Pelophylax; species Pelophylax lessonae. Next base: position 151,625,364 of record NC_138772.1, read on the forward strand.
CTTGCCACCCCTTTGCCACCCCTGTTTTAAAAGTCTAGCTCCGCCACTGGGTCTGAGCACTAACAAGCTGATCCCCCCACCCCTTCAACCTCTACAGCAATGCTGGCAGCTTTCATAAATCTATTTCATAAAGACAACCTCTGGATATGACGCTGAGCACGTGCACTCAACTTCTTTGGTCGACCATGGCGAGGCCTGTTCTGAGTGGAACCTCTCCTGGTTAACCGCTGTATGGTCTTGGCCATTGTGCTGCAGCTCAATTTCAGGGTCTTGGCAAACTTCCTTTAGCCTAGCCTAGGCCATCTTTATGTAGAGCAACAATTCTTTTTTTCAGATCCTCAGAGAGTTCTTTGCCAAAAGGGGCAATGTTGAACTTCCAGTGACCAGTATGAGAGAGTGAGAATGATAACCACACCTAAACTCCATTGACGCCTGAGACCTTGTAACATTAACGAGTCACATGACACTGGGGAGGGAAAATTGCTAATTGGGCCCAATTTGGACATGTTCACTTAGGGGTGTCACTAAGGGAGAGATTTACTAAAACTGGAGCACTCAGAATCTGGTGCAGCTGTGCATGGTAGTCAATCAGCTTCTATCTTCAGCTTGTTCAATAAGGCTTTGACAATAAAACTTGGAAGCTGATTAGTTTCTATGCAGAGCTGCACCATATTTTGCATGCTTAAGTTTTAGTAAATCTCCCTCTAAGTGACAGCAAATTTACACTGTTATACAAGCTGTACACTCACTGCTTTACATCGTAGCAAAGTGTAATTTCTTCAGTGTGGTCGCATAAACAGATAGAATAAAATATTTACAAAAATGTGAGGGGTGTACTCACTTTTGTGAGATACTGTAACAAGCATGCTTTACTGCATTTGCAGACTGATTTTACTGTTGTGGGTTTAGTAACACTTTAAGATAGGAATTTCTAAACCTTTTTGTATTCCTTTTTTTTTTGCCTATTTTTTTTTCAACCAGGTGGATGCCTAAAAGAAGTCCTGGAATTTTCATGCAAGGTATACTTTATGTAAAGTACCGACACAGTAATGCTTCTAACATTACGACCAGTCAGATCTTTAAACAAACATTTTTTTCCTTCCAATGATGTGTTATACAAGGAATCTTTCAATGCTGTTGAACAGATGGAATCACTTAAAAGAATAATAATACATGACTCCACTGATGACCTTGTGTCTGTTTAAATGAAGCTATCTGAATAAAGCATATCATTCAGAGCAAACAGTCCTGTCACATCAGCATACTTATCACCTACTTTATCTGTATGAATACGCTATTCTGAAAAGATTAGTAACAAGTACTTGACATATTTTCATATTATGGTCAGCCATGCAAAAAAGATGCACTGCATATAGAATTAACAAGCTGTTTTATTATTATTATTATTATATATACTGTATGTCTCTCTAAATATGTATATAGAATATATATATATATATATATATATATATATATATATATATATATATATAGCCTGCTTTTTCATTCTTTGAATCTGATCTGGAAGCTGGCAAAAGTTTTTTTTTTTCCCAGTAAAAACAAAGTAGTATGGCTGAATTTGCATTGCATTCGGACCAAAGTCGCACAGGAATCCTTTTTTTGGTCCGCACCAGAATCAGTTGGCATGGGTTTTCACAACATAGGCACAGACAGCAATAAAAAGTGACAAGTGTTCTAATCCCTCTGCACTCTATCCAAAAGTTAAAAAAAGTTTTTCCTTTAGTTATTCTTTAAATGTATAAACATGTTATATCACAGAAAATCACCAAAGGTAATACTTGTACCCAGTAGTAGCTCTATATCAAGAAAATAGGCACCAAACCAGGTAGGCAAACCTAATATATTGTCACCCAACATGGTTGGTAACTAGGCAAGAATTAAAGCGGTGTTCCAGCTGGGGGAAAAAAAAACTGTAGCTGCTGACTTTTAACCACTTGCCGACTGCCTAACGCCGATCTACGTCGGCAGTCAGCTCCTCACAGGCAAAGTGACGTAGGGCTACGTCACTAGCTTGTGAGGGTCTAGGGAGCGAGCGCGCGCCCCCGGAGGCGCGCTCCCGCTCCCGTGTGGTCACGGACCCCCCCGCGCGTGTGACCGGCGGACCCGATGTCCGCCGGTCACTCTGCGATCGGCGGGGGAGAGGGAGAAAGTCAGGCAGCTTGTGTAAACAAGCTGCCTGTCATTCTCCCCTGTGTATGAAGGATGATCATACGGTTCTACTATGTAGAACCGTTGATCACTCTTCATACATCTGAAGCCACAGCCAATCACAGTAGAAAGCACGCCCCTAGGGACACACATAGCCCCTCCCTTTCAAAAAAGTTAACCCCTTCACTGCCAGTGTATTTTTACAGTAACAGTGCATATATATAGCACTGATTACTGTAGAAATGTCACTGGTAACCCCAAAAGTGTCAAAAATGTCAGTCAAGGGTCCGATCTGTCCGCCGCAATGTCGCAGTACCGCAAAAAAAAATCGCAGATCGCCGCCATTACGCGTTAAAAAAAAAAACAACAAAAATGACAAAAATCTTTCCCTTTGTTAGTAAACGCGATAACTTTTGCGCAAACCAATCAAAATACGCTTTTTACAATTTCTTTTACCAAACATAGGTAGCATAAAACAAATTGGCCGAAAATGTTAAAAAATTTTGATTTTTACATTTTTTTGGGGGGGAATTTCATATAAAAAAATGTGAAAAATATTGCTATTTTTGCAAAATTTACGCTTTTTTTTGTTTATAGCGCATGATCAAAAAATCGCACAGGTTATCAAATACCACCAAAAGAAAGCTCTGTTTGTGGGAAAAAAAGGACGCCAAATTCGTTTAGATACAGCGTCGCACGACCGCGCAATTGTCCGTTAAAGTCACGCAGTGCCGAATGGCAAAATACCCCCTGGTCAGGAAGGGGGTAAAATCTTCCGGGGCTTAAGTGGTTAATATATAGATACTTACCTGTCCAGGGAGCCCATGATGCCAGCACCCCAGCAGATTTTGGGATCCTCTGCCGGGTGCTGCCGCTGCCACTGCGCATGCGCGAAGCCCACTGCGCTTTCCAATTTCCCCGGTGCCAGAGGAAGGAGGAGGGGGGGCCGAACTTCCGAGAGACGGCACCACGGCGCCGTCTCTCGAAAGTGAGGAAGGGTACCTGTCAAAAACAGGTATCTGTTCCCCTCTCCCCCCTAAAAGATGCCAAATGTGGCACCGGAGGGGGGGAGGAAGTAGATCAACGGAAGTTTCACTTTTGGGTGGAACTCTACTTTAAATGGATTAACAATGGTAATGACACAATTTAGCATACAAACTGATTAAAGACCACGCCTATTTCTGACATTTGTTGCTTACAAGTTAAAATCTGTATTTTTTGCTAGAAAATTGATTAGAACCCCTAAACATTATATATTTTAGCAGAGACCCTAGAGAATAAAATGGCAGTCGTTGCATTATTTTATGTCATGCGGTATTTGCACAGCGGTCTTTCAAAGGTAATTTATTTGGAAAAAATACCCTTCAATAAATTAAAAAAAAATGAAACAGTAAAGTTAGCCCAATTTTTTTGTATAATGTGAAAGATGATGTTACGCTAAGTAAATAGATACCTAACATGTTGCACTTTAAAAATACGCACACTTGTGGAATAGCGACAAACGACGGTACTAGAATTATTGCTCTCGCTATAACAATTGGGGCGATACCTCAGTTTGAACACTGTTTACTATTTCAGGCGTGACTTACGTTTGCATTTGCTTTGGTGTGCAAGCACGGAGGGATGGGGCTCTTTAACATTTTTTTTCCTCATGTCTTCAAAAAAATAAAAATAAAAAATCTGATCACTTTTATTGCTGTTACAAGCAATGTAAACATCCCTTGTGACAGTAATAGGCAGTGACAGATACTCTTTATGAAGGGATCTGGGATCAATAGACCCACTCATGCCCATAATGAGAAACATTATTTATAAATAAATAAAAAGACCATGCCACTTCCCTGCTGGCGCATTTTTGAAAAGGTGCATGCACTTTTTTTTTTTTGTGGAAATGCAGGTACAGCAGCCCATTCATTTGACATCTTTGGAAAGTATAGCAGCGGGTTAACTGGCTATGCAGTGATGTGGCATTGTGGGATTGCTGACACGCCCACCAGACAGTAGGTGGCCAGCATGCAGTGAGCAGCAAGATGGCTGCCCGGCAGTTTCTGGGACCAGTGTGATGTCAGCCTGTCTCCATTCTTAAAGAGGAAGTAAAGCCTCCTCTGCAACTTTTACCTATAGGTAAGCCTATGATAAGGCTTACCTATAGGTACTGTAAATATAAACATGTACCGTTTAGGAGATATTTACCTTACATGCAGCCAGTGACATCACTGGCTCATGCGCTCAGAAGGAACGGCCGCTGGTGCCGTTCCTTCAGAGCCCCGTGCCATGACCGTACCGCATGCGCGGTAGTGACGTCACCGCGGCTCCGGCTCCGGCCAATCAGATGGCCGGATGCCATGATCCCAGAAGATGGGCGACAGGACATGTCGCCCGTCATACAGGTAACCGGGCGGCACGGCGGGGGCTCGTTCTAAGGTAAGTATTTCATAATGAGCTAGTATGCGATGCATACTAGCTCATTATGTGTTTCTCTTTCAGGTTGAAAAAAAAACCTCTTTAAGTACGATTCGTATGTAAATCAGATGTTTATACCTCTGGGACTGCCTGTATTCAGATTCAGATTACAACCACCATGCACCACAGAGCGACACAGGAAATAAATTTTGCATCAAATTATATAATTTTTCTCTGTCAGTGCTGGATGTATGGATTTAATATGGTTTATGTTCCAGATTTTTATGTAGGTTTTATATTATGTTGGTATTGGGTTTTTGGGTAATGTTAGAGAAAGTGATGTTATATTGCATTTTGGTAGTTTAATTTTCTGTTATTTTTCAATCAGTGGCAATAAGGCCTCTTGCACATGATTCTCCTGTTTGAGCATCTACTTTTTCGGATAAAATTTCAGTAATTTTTTTTTGTATGTATTAATTTATTTCATGCACACTTGAGGCATATATTACTGACCAAAAATGCAGATTTTTCTATTATTATTTTTTTTGCTGAAGAATTCACGGCGCTTGTTTACGCGCCTGTGTTCATAGGCACATTACAATTAATAGGCTGTATTTTAGCTCAGTAAAAAGAAAAAAAACTGTACTGAGCTACAGTATTTCATGCTGCAGTATGCAAGAGGTATAGTATCAATTTAGTTTAATTTGTTATTTAATGCTGTTATTGGTAATTTTATTGTTGTTATTGTTTCTTGTTTTCGTTCATTATTGTAAGTCCCCGTTCACACTTAGGCGACCTGTGAGGCGACCTGGTCGCCTCACAGGTCGCCGTAGGTCGCCTCCCATAGGGAAGCTGCGGACCCGTTCTAATAGGAGCGACACAAGTCGCTCCGACTTAGAAAAAGGGTCCGGAGCTTCTTTGGGGCGACCAGGAGGCGACCGCCATAGACTTCAATGTTATGATGTCCGTGGCGGCCGCTCCGAGGTCGCGGTGCGAAGTAGCATCGCCCCTATGTGAACGGAGCCTGATTCTGTGTTGTCTTCGTTGAATGTAAATTGTATTGTAATAATTTCCCTTTGAGATTAATAAAGTATTCTGAATCTTCTCCGTCTACACAGCAGTCCTTGTTGCCTTTCTAACATCTGTGGTTGTGCACCACCATTACCAGTCAGCCCGCTCTGCCTACGGTCCTGCTTGTGGTATTTACTATCTATTATTGAACTGTCTAGCACGTTTGAACTGTTTCGTTGTCATCTATATTCCTGACCTGACACCTATAATTTATTTGCTCAAAAAGGACATAACGTCTGCCAGATTTATTATTAAATGCTAATTGTGAAGCTCAGTAGGCCACATCATGAAAATTATTTCAGTCACAATAACGTTGTACAGTATATGTATGTTAAATTACTACACAATAGTGTCCTAAAAGTAAAAAGTAATCAATAACCTGAAGTCAGACAGATTCCAGAGCAGAAAAGGACATTGAGTGGCAATCAAGAAAACATTTACCTCCCCCTTCATATCTTACGACACAACAAAGAATGTAGTTCCTGTCTCCTTTCTCCCCCTTTAATCATGCTAGCAGAACAGCTTATCTTATCCTCTGATCAGGCCTTCAATTACAGTGGTTGGTAACAGGGCAGAAGAGGCTGTTATCATTAGAGCATTTATCCTGTATTGAACATGATTGGTTTGATGGGTTGTCAATTGCACCTCATCCCTGTAAGACCCTATGAAACCACCATAGAAGAGTATTGGGACTTTTCGGCACTGCTTACAACTAGCCAGAAGCGTAACTAGAACCTTCAGGGCCCAGATGCAAGAAACCATGGGTCCCCCTGACCCCATCCCGGGGTCCTTGTCACTGATCCAGGGCCCTTTACTCCCATTGTGGGGTCCTTTATTGCAGTCTCACAGCAGGATTCTTTCACATGTTCTGCAGCGAGCCCCCTACCTGCATAGTTGCCAACCTTTTCAAAAAAATTTCAGGGACTTTTTTTTCTATGTGTTTTACCAGCCATTGTAGGCAGAGAACGGATCTTAATTAGGGGTGGGCCATTTAAAATGGGCGTGGTTCTACAAGAACCATCTAATGCCATGCCCCTTTGCAAATCCCTACACCCCCCCCCCCCCAGAATGCCTCCGTACCCCTCAGCACCCCTCTATACCCCCTGTACATCTTTGTACCTCCCAAATAACTCCTGTACCCCTAGAACACCTCCATACCCCCTTTACACAGTGCTGCACATCCTACACACACCTGTGCACCCTCTGTACCCCCCAGCACACCTCAGCACTCCCCACATACCTCCTCACCTTCTAAAATCCTCCCCAAGTTTGCTTCTATATGCCCAGCATGCCTTTTTTTTTAACCCCCAGCACACCTCAGCATTCCCCCCCCCCCCCACACACACACACACATACACATATACACACACATCTGCACCCCCCAGCATCCTCTGTATTCCGCAGCACACCTCCCCCCCCCACACACACACACACCTCTGTACTCCCCCCCCTCCCCCACACACACATACCTCTGCACCTTCCAGCATCCTACAATTTTTGCACTCTGCACACGCCAAAGGCCCCCTTCATACAGGGCAGACCCGTTAGCGGGATCAACTTGCTTAGCGGGGTATTTTTCCACTAATACCTACTGAGCAAACCAATGATAGGTTCGTGTCCGCTCTGCATTAGCTGACGAAGAGCGGACACGGAAACAGCCCGCTGCTCTCTATTGGGCTGTCGGATGGAAACAGACCGCCTGTCTATTTCCATCTAATCCGATCCACCGGATTAGTTTACTAAGCACCGGAGGGGGGGATCAGCAGCTCTGTGGTGCCCGCAGCATCTCCCCCTGCACCTCTGGCTGTCAGTTCACTAAGCATCGGAAGGGGGGATCGGCAGCTCTGTGGTGCCCGCAGCATCTCCCCCTGCACCTCTGGCTGTCAGTTCACTAAGCATTGGAAGGGGGGATCGGCAGCTCTGTGGTGCCCACAGCATCTCCCCCTGCACCTCTGGCTGTCAGTTTACTAAGCATCGGAGGGGGGGATCAGCAGCTCTGTGGTGCCCGCAGCATCTCCCCCTGCACCTCTGGCTGTCAGTTCACTAAGCATTGGAAGGGGGGATCGGCAGCTCTGTGGTGCCCGCAGCATCTCCCCCTGCACCTCTGGCTGTCAGTTCACTAAGCATCAGAGGGGGGGGGGGGGATCAGCAGCTCTGTGGTGCCCGCAGCATCTCCCCCTGCACCTCTGGCTGTCAGTTCACTAAGCATCAGAGGGGGGGATCAGCAGCTCTGTGGTGCCCGCAGCATCTCCCCCTGCACCTCTGGCTGTCAGTTCACTAAGCATCAGAGGGGGGGGGGATCAGCAGCTCTGTGGTGCCAGCAGCATCTCCCCCTGCACCTCTGGCTGTCAGTTCACTAAGCATTGGAGAGGAGGGGAGATTGGCAGCTCTGTGGAGCCCACAGCATCTCCCCCTGCACCTCTGGCTGTCAGTTCACTAAGCATCGGAGGGGGGGATCAGGAGCTCTGGTGCCCGCAGCATCTCCCCCTGCACCTTGCACCTCAGGCTGTCGGGGAGTGGGGGGGGGGGATTGGCAGCTCTGTGATGCCCACGGGATCTCCCTTCAGCTCGCAGTTCAATTACCTGTGTACAGTGGAGAGGGGATGGGCCTCTGACCCGGGCATGTATTGGCTTCACTCATTAGTGTACGAGCAGAGCGACTCACTTGCACACTAAAGCTGATACCTGCCTGGGTCAGAGGCCCACTCCGAGCCGGGGTGAGATCACATGGGCACCACAGAGCTGCCGATCCCCCCCCCCCCCTCCCCGAATGCTTTAGTGAGCTGACAGCCAGAGGTCCGGGCTGGAGGGCCAGGGCTTGGTCGCAAGTGTGACTGCTTCAACCCTGGTTGTTCTGCACCTGAACTAGCAACATTAAAAACGTTTTTACAGGTTTACTGAATAAAACTGACCTTAAAACATGTCTATAATCATTGGACCTCCGGAAGATTGAAACCCTCCCCCCTTCATGGCCAGGCCATTTTTTGTGATATGGCACTGCATTACTTTAACTGATAATTGTGTGGTTATGCAACGCTGTACCCAAATATAATTTGTGTTATTTTATTCCTACAAATAGAGCTTTCATTTGATGCTATTTGATTGCCTCTGTGTTTTTATTTTTTCCACTAAAAACAAAAAAAGACCTTACATTTTGAAAAAAATATATATGTTTTACTTTCTGCTATAAAACATATCCAATAAAAAATGTATACAATAAAATTTCTTCATAAATTTAGCCCAATATGTATTCTGCTACATATTTTTGGTTAAAAAAATTCCCAATAAGCGTATAATTGATTGGTTTGCGCAAAAGTTATAGCATCCACAAACTATGGTGTATACATACTGGAATTTTTATTCATAGATTTTTTTTACTAGTAATGATGGCGACTAGCGACTTATAGTGAGGCTGTGATAATACGGCGAACAATCTGACACTAGCCGACACTTTTGACACTTTGTGGGAACCAGTGACACTAATACAGTGGTCAGTGCTAAAAATATGCACTGACACTGTACTAATGACACTAGCTGAGAAGCAGTTAAACATCTAGAGCGATCAAAGAGTTAAATGTGCACCTAGCCGGTGTTTTTGTGTATTTTGTGTGTTGCTTTCAATAAGGGATGTGAGGGATTTTACTCCCTGCTTTGAAGGGAAAGAAAATCCATCATATCCCCTCTGTCAGATGAAGCTCTGCCTTGTTTACATATGCAGAGCTCCGTCCATGCTCTCTCCTCGCCGATTAGTGGGTGGCTCTGGACATTAATTGGCGGGTACCCGCTAATCCGCTTCTGCTGTGACTAATCACAGCAGAGGCGGCACGCCACCTACCTGGAAGTGCAAAATCACGTATATATATATATATATATATATATATATATATATATATATATATATATACATAATTCTGCACAGAACAGCCACCCTGTATTAGTAAATGGGGCGGTCGTTGAGTGGTTAAATTACTATCCACACATGTAAGTAACAATATACAGTATATCCTTTATGAACCTCTGATAAACCAATCCTATTTTCCTGCTTGGGCTTGTTCATATAAAACATTTTTATTACTGTATTATATTAATGTTTATATAATGCATTTATATTAAATCCACTACCCTAATTGTGGGGTAGCAGATTTAATAGAAATGTATTATATGAAACTAAGCAAGAAAATTGGATTGCTGTATCAAAACTTCACAATTTAGGGGGGTGTTGGGGTAGGCCGTGCCCCCCAACGTTAGTCATGCCCCCCCAGGACCAGTAGTATGGGCAGGGACAAAGGGTGGGCAGGAGGGGAAGCTGCCCTGGGTGCAATGCAACAAGGGGGCAAAGAATGGATGCAGGATGATACACATCTTCTACATCATCCATTGACAGTGGGGGTGGGGGTCACAATTCTGGATTCCTACCCTGGGCACTTGACAACCCTGTACCAGTACTGAGTGTAGGTATCAAGATGGGAAAGAGGCCTGGAGTCAATGTGCAGAATTAGTGGTCCTGAGTCAGCATGGCTTCACAGTGCACTGCTCCAATCTGTTGCACTGCATTATTCACTTCTATGGTGCAGAGGGATGGATTACATTGCATGTGTCATTCGTTGGTATGATGATAGCAGCCTGCCTGCCTGCACCATGGAAATAGATAACATTGATCCATAGGGGGGAACATTTAGAAAAGGATTACAGCCCTGCTTCAATCCAGACCTGCCAGTCCCCTGCAATGGGGCTGCATTTACAGTGAATATATGAAGGTAGGACTCTATTTATGAAGAAGGTACTCTAATGGGATGATGGCTGACACTAATGTGATGGGGCTGACTCTGATGTGATGGGGCTGACTCTGATGTGAAATGGGAACTCTGACATGATGGGCACTGATTCTAATATGAAGAGGGGACTCTGGTGTGTAGGGTGATCAGGGGAAACAGGATGCACCTGAGCTCAATTTTGAATGTCATTGCAAAGGCTGTGAATACTTATGAATATGTGATTTTTTTTGTTTGTTTTTAATAAATTTGCAAAGATTTCAAACAAACTTCTTTCACAATGGCATTACGAGGTATTGTTTGTAGAATTTTGAGGAAAATATTAAATATATTTCCTTTTGGAATAAGGGCCCTTTCACACTTGGAGTCCGTCAGGCCGACTCAGTTTTTCTCAGCAGGGGATCGATCCGCCAATCCCCCGCTGAGCAGGAGGATGACAGCTGTGCCTCCAAGCTGAGTGGGGAGACACAGCTGTCAGTTTCCCATGCATCCCTATGGGGGAATCGGATGGGAACGGACCGTCTGTCCGTTCTCATCCGATCCCATCTGATCCAATCCACTGGACGGATGAAAAATAGGGTTTCCATCCGTCCAGATTTGACAGATCGGGTCGGATGTCAGCAGGCATGTCTCCGCTGACATCCGATGCCCCATAGAGATGCATGGGGTGACAGTTCAGATCCGCCAAAAAAACTGACAGGCGGATCTGAACGGTCCGCCTGTGTGAAAGGGGCCTTAGGCTGTAACATAACAAAAAGTGAAACACTGTGAATACTTTCCGGATGCACTGTATATCTTCATGTTATGTTTCCATTATAAACATAAAGCCCAAGTCCAGCCATGTTTTTAGCTTTGGATGGAGCGAGGAAAATTTAGGACGTCCATTATGTGTTTATGGCTCTCTGAATCACTTCCCGTCTCTTTGATGGTGTGAGACAGAACAAGAAGTGTTTAGAAATTCCACTCACCAGAACACAGACCACAATAAAGGGAAGAGATGGAAAATGTGTCTGCCATTTATTGATGTCTATGTCTGCAATGGATAAACTACCTCTTTCTGTCCGGGTGACTGTTTTAAAACAGCTAAGGAGGAGAAATCTACCCATAATGGACAGGGACAGTAGAAAGAGCCTAGTTATGGTGAAAAGGTAGAATACCGAAATTTAATCCAGAATAGCTACTGGAGTTCCATGCCAAAAAGACCAATATTTTAGGACATGGTGGTTCCCTTATTAAGGTAACAGACAGGCATATTACGTTTGCTTGCAGTGGGACTCCCCATACACTGCAAGGGGTTAAATTGGTACCATTCAAAAGCAGTTTTACATACTTTATCCTTCACACAGGCTTACCCCGAAGCTGCTTCTCTTCTCCACTGTGATGTTATCAGGCACAGGGCATGACCGGCAATCCTGCATTGTCATTGAGGACACGAAAGCCTGCTCATAACCTGGTGCATCTGGAAGAAGACTGCTGGCTGCAAGGGGAAGGAAGTAAACTGCATTTTAATGCTACCCTAGACAAAAACTGCCATTTGACCCTGCAGCATGGGGGGAGCTCCACTGCAAAGGTAACTTTAGATTCTTCGCCTTTTGAAGTTTAGCTTTAAACTATATATAACATTTTTTAATTGGGTTTGCAAAAGTAGAGAAAACCCAGTTTTTTCACTTGATCTGGCCCTTCCAGACTACCGTTTGTTTCCAAAAATTGAAAAAAGAATGTAAGGGAGCACAATTCTTGACCACTGAGTATGCCCATGTCTGCTGGAGATTTGCAGACCAGACTTTCGAATCCTATCTGAAAGGATAGTGGAAGAGCATAGCAAAGAGTGTGTTGAACACAGGTAAGGTATGTTGGATAAAGTCAAACCTGTAGCTTTCACAAAGACAAAGTGTTCCCAGCACCTCGTTGTATAACAAGAGTCGGTTCACACTGGGGCAGCACGACTCTGTACTACTTCGGGGCGACTTGTGAAGTGCCGTGCATCGCGACTTCGGCGCGACTTGCACGGACTTCACATAATGGAAGTCTATGCAAGTCGCTCCGAGGTCGCCCCGAAGTAGTACAGGACCCTTTTTCTAAGTCGGAGCGACTTGTGTCGCTCCTATTAGAACGGGTCCTGTAGCAGTCAATGGACTGCGAGGGGCTGTGACTTGTCAGGCTGACAAGTCGCCTGACAAGTCGCTCTAGTGTGAACAAAATGTATATAAAAGATAGTATCATTTGACAAAGATTGCATCAATTCACATTTTTGTTACTTTTTTGGTGGACTGAGTTTTATGTTCTATAAAATCTGTCATTTCGGGTCCAGAAGGGGCTGGCTGTATAATCCTTCAACAGAACTAGTTCATTGGAAATCAGAAGTTTATAAGAAAACATTATTACTTTTTACTTTTTAACTGCTACTTTTTATCTAACATTTTCTGTACTTATTAGGCAGATATATCTCACTAAACTACTAACTCTTTTATATAAGCTAGTTAGCCATTTACATTTATCCATTGTTTAACACAAAGAAGAACAGCAAATGCATACAGTACTGCAACACTGAAAGTTAACCATGGACTTTCAGTGGCCTCAAACCATCACTCATTAAAAAGCACAATAATTGGTTGCTAGGGCAAGACTTTTTTTCCATTTCTAGTTTATATTGCTGTATGCTTCTTTTGTGGCCTTGAAAAGCACATACTGAAAAAATTAGGTCTTCAAAACATATTAAACTGAGATCACTGCAAATTATTTGATAGGATCTAGGTCTTTATGGTAAATGAATGGCAATGTTCAGGAGATTAAATTAATATATTTAGCATGTCCTCAGAGATGAGGGTCCTTCTACGGAGGGCACATGTTTGAAGTTTATGTGAGTGGTTCTATTTAAGTCTGTTTTACGAGCTTCTGAGTACATCCATTTATCCACATTCCAGCATTAATGTGTATCAAAGGTTCCCATACAAGACAGAGCAAATCAGGTTTAAACGTGGAAATATTTGACTCAATATGCTCCTGCAAACATAAGTGGTAAAGGAACATGGATCTGATTGTTGTGTATTCCAGAGTCCATGTAATTCTATAAGTATATATTTATAAAATGTATCTGGAGGCCACTAAGCTTTGACCTCATGAAAGCTTGGTAAAGAGGACTGTGCATTTTCTGTATTACCATGGTAATACCCAGGTCCTTGAACAGAGAATTAAAGCTTTCATAGCAAATTGACTGGCATCTGTTTTGCTGACTTTTCTATAAGGTAATTGCCAAAAAATTTAAAACAGCAAAAATAGAAAGTGTTAAAGCCCAACTCCCCAGCCCTTTTCCCATATCTAATTTTTTAACAGTGTAAAGCAGGGGTGGGGAACCTTTTTTCTGCCAAGGGCCATTTGGGTATTTATAAAATCATGCGGGGGCCGTACAAAATTATCAACTTAAAAATGTGCCTGTTATATTTGGTCAAAAATTTAATTAACTCACCCCTAATGTGATGCCTGCAACTGCTTCTCTTTGGTGAGGTGTGTGGTGTTAGCTGGTATTGATGATGTTGCTACTCGCAACTGGTTTTCCAGGTTTGCGTCTGTCAGTCTGGAGCGCAGTCGACTTTGTGGTGATACGTTTTGAAAAGAACTGCTGGCGGGTAATGCTGGTGGGTATAGCTGGCTGGTACTGCTGTGGGTACTGCTGGCTCAGGCTGGTACTGCTGGCTTGTACTGTGCTGTGGGTACTGCTGGCTGGTACTGCTGGCTTGTACTGTGCTGTGGGTACTGCGGGCTGGTACTGCTGGCTCAGGCTGGTACTGCTGTGGGTATTGCTGATTCAGGCTGGTACTGTGCTGTAGGTACTGCCTTGGGTACTGCTGGCTCAGGCTGGTACTGCTGGCTGGTACTGTGTTGTGGGTACTGCTGGCTGGTACTGCTGGCTGGTATTGCTGTGGGTACTGCTGGCTGGTACTGTGCTGTAGGTACTGCTGGCTGGTACTGTTGTGGGTACTGCTGACTCTGGCTGGTACTGTTGTGGGTACTGCTGACTCTGGCTGGTACTGCTGTGGGTACTGCTGACTCTGGCTGGTTCTGCTGTGGGTACTGCTGGCTCTGGCTGGTACTGCTGTGGGTACTGCTGGCTCTGGCTGGTACTGCTGTGGGTACTGCTGGCTCTGGCTAGTACTGCTGTGAGTACTGCTGGCTCTGGCTGGTACTGCTGTGAGTACTGCTGGCTCTGGCTGGTACTGCTGTGAGTACTGCTGGCTCTGGCTGGTACTGCTGGCTCTGGCTGGTACTGCTGTGTGTGCTGCTGGCGTCAAATGCTGGCTAGCAGCGGTGCCACGCTGGAGGAAAAGGCGATGTTTCCTGTATTGGTCACAGGCGGAGGGCATTTGATATCACTCCACCTATGACTCACTCGGACTGTCAGAACGGAGCCGGAACTATACAGGAAGCATTGGCTCCGTTCTGACAGATCAGCTGAGAGACACAGACTCAGCTGCACGGGGGGCCGGACCAAATGACTTAGAGGGCCGCATACGGCCCCCGGGACGTAGGTTCCCCACCCCTGGTGTAAAGGATACATTATTATTATTATACAGGATTTATATAGCGCCAACAGGTAATGCAGCGCTTTACAATATAAATGCTAGACAGTACAGTTACAATACAATAAAATACAAGAGGGTTAAGTGGGCCCTGCTCATAAGAGCTTGCAATCTAATAGGGTAAGGCAAGTGGTACAAAAGGTTGTAACTGTGGGAATGAGCTGAAAGAAGGGATAAAAGATTAGTTGGAAGCATGATAGGCTTCCTTGAAGAGATGAGTTTTCAGGGATCGCCTAAAGGCAGCCAGACTTGGAGAAAGCAAGAGAGATTGAGGCAGAGGGTCCCAGAGGATGGGAGAGGCTCTGGAGAAATCCTAGAGATGATCATGGGAGGAGGAGACAAGGGAGCTTGAGAGCAGGAGGTCTTGAGAAGAGCAGAGAGAATGGTTTTGGTGATATTTGGAAACAAGCTTAGTAATGTAGCTCAGGGCAGAGTTGTGAATTATTATTATTATACAGGATTTATATAGTGCCAACAGTTTGCGCAGCGCTTTACAGTGTGGGGGAAGACAAAACAGTTACAGTACAATTCAAAACAGGAGGAATCAGAGGGCCCTGCTCGTTAGAGCTTACAATCTAGAAGGGAGGGTCAAGTGAAACAAAAGGCAGTAACCGAGGGGGATGGGCAGATGGATAAGATGGAGGTAGCAGAGGCGGCTCTAGGCTTTGTGAGGCCTTAGGCAAAATTTAGACATGAGGCCCCACCGAATCGAGAGAGAGAGAGAGAGAAGACCCCATACATCAGAGTACTCACTGGGAGGCAGGAGAGACAAGGGAGGGACTGGATAAATGGATGGATCAGGCTCAATCTTTCCTCTTCTGGCTGCTGGGCTTCAAACTTCCCATTCAAGCATCCCCTGGTGGGCAAGCACAGGAGGAGAGGGCAGCAGGAGGAGGATCAGAAGGAACTGTCAGCGCTGGCTTTGCTGAGCGGCTGTATCTTGCTGTAAACAGGGCCGGTGCTAGACTATTTTGCGCCCTAGGTAAGACCAGCTAATTGCGCCCCCCCCCCCCCCCAAAAAAAAAAAATATATAAATAAATTCACTAATACTAGCACCAGAACTCCTGCATAACATTAAACTGATGGCCTATAGGGTCTTTTCGTGTGTGCACCCATGAAACAGCAAAAAACTTCAGTACCCTATATTTTTTCATAGGCAACACTCAATAAGCCCCTACAGGACATCAGGTTAGTGTTATGCAGTAGTTCTGATACTAGAAATATTGCTGTCAGTCTGGCGTGCGTGGTGATGCATAACATGTGCAGGGCAATCACATGCATTTTTTTGTGTGTGTATGTCTTGGGGGGGCTCTAAAATGTTTTGCTTTTATATGTGTCTCTTTAAATGTTTAAAAGTTTTTTTTTTTTTTATACATAACTTTTATTGCCATTAGACAGAGGACCAATAGCCCCCTATGTGGTAGCATATAGGTGATAGGTACTCTTGATTAGAGAGAGCCTGGTGGACAGGAGAGGGAGGGTGCAGCCAGGTGGAGGGGGAATGCAGCCAGGTGGAAAAGAGGGGATGCAGCCAGGTGGACAGGAGAGGGCAGAGCCAGGTGGACAGGAAAGGGGGGGGTGCAGCCATGTGGGGGCTGGACAGAGCCAGGTGAACAGGAGAGGGGGGGGTGCAGCCAGGTGGGGGCTGGACAGAGCAAGGTGGGCAAGAGAGGGGGGGAGATGTAGCCAGGTGGACAGGAGAGGGGGGAGGGTACAGCCAGGTGGGGGAGGACAGAGCCAGGTGGACAGGAGAGAGTGGGTGCAGCCAGGTGGGGGGGGGGGGGAGGACAGAGCCAGGTGGACAGGAGAGGGAGGGTGCATCCAGGTGGGGGGGGGGGGTGCAGCCAGGTGGACAGGAGATGGGGTGCAGCTCGGTGGTGGGGGAGGACAGAGCCAGGTGGACAGGAGAGGGTGGGGGGTTGCAGCTACAGAAGGTGGAGGGGGAGAATGCAGCCAGGTGGACAGGAGAGGAGTGTGCAGCCAGGTGGGGGGGGCAGAGCCAGGTGACAGGGGAGGGTACAGCCAGGTGGGGGGGGGAGGATAGAGCCAGGTGGACAGGAGAGGGTGGGGTGCAGCCATGTGGGGGGGGACAGAGCCAGGTGGACAGGAGAGGGTGGGGTGCAGCCAGGTGGACAGGAGAGGGAGGATGCAGCCAGGTGGAGGGGGAATGCAGCCAGGTGGACAGGAGATGGGGTGCAGCCAGGTGGACAGGAGAGGGCAGAGCCAGGTGGATAGGAGAGGGGGGGGTTGCAGCTACAGAAGGTGGAGGAGTGTGCAGCCAGGTGAGGGGGGGGGACAGAGCCAGGTGGACAGGAGAGGGAGGGTGGAGGGGGAATGCAGCCAGGTGGACAGGAGATGGGATGCAGCCAGGTGGATAGGAGAGGGGGGGTTGCAGCTACAGAAGGTGGAGGAGTGTGCAGCCAGGTGGACAAGAGAGGGGGGAGGGTACAGCCAGGTGGGGGGGGGCAGAGCCAGGTGGACAGGAGAGGGAGGGTGCAGCCAGGTGGAGGGGGAATGCAGCCAGGTGGACAGGAGATGGGGGTTGCAGCCAGGTGGACAGGAGATGGGGGGTTGCAGCTACAGAAGGTGGAGGAGTGTGCAGCCAGGTGGGGGGGGGACAGAGCCAGGTGGACAGGAGAGGGGGGAGGGTACAGCCAGGTGGAGGGGGGAGGACAGAGCCAGGTGGACAGGAGAGGGAGGGTGCAGCCAGGTGGAGGGGGAATGCAGCCAGGTGGAAAAGAGAGGGGGGTTGCAGCCAGGTGGACAGGAGATGGGGTGAAGCCAGGTGGACAGGAGAGGGCAGAGCCAGATGGACAGAAGAGGGGGGTGCAGCCAGGTGGAGGGTGGACAGGAGAGGGGGGGGGAGTGCTGCCAGGTGGAGGGGGGATGCAGCCAGGTGGAAAAGAGAGGGGGGTTGCAGCCAGGTGGACAGGAGATGGGGTGCAGCCAGGTGGACAGGAGAGGGCAGAGCCAGGTGGAGAGGGGGGGTTGCAGCTACAGAAGGTGGAGGAGTGTGCAGTAAGGTGGGGGGGGGGGACAGAGCCAGGTGGACAGGAGAGGGAGGGTGCAGCCAGGTGGAGGGGGAATGCAGCCAGGTGGAAAAGAGAGGGGGGTTGCAGCCAGGTGGACAGGAGAGGGCAGAGCCAGATGGACAGAAGAGGGGGGTGCAGCCAGGTGGAGGGTGGACAGGAGAGGGGGGGGGAGTGCTGCCAGGTGGAGGGGGGATGCAGCCAGGTGGAAAAGAGAGGGGGGTTGCAGCCAGGTGGACAGGAGATGGGGTGCAGCCAGGTGGACAGGAGAGGGCAGAGCCAGGTGGAGAGGGGGGGTTGCAGCTACAGAAGGTGGAGGAGTGTGCAGTAAGGTGGGGGGGGGGACAGAGCCAGGTGGACAGGAGAGGGAGGGTGCAGCCAGGTGGAGGGGGAATGCAGCCAGGTGGAAAAGAGAGGGGGGTTGCAGCCAGGTGGACAGGAGATGGGGTGAAGCCAGGTGGAAAGGAGAGGGCAGAGCCAGATGGACAGAAGAGGGGGGGTGCAGCCAGGTAGAGGGGGATGCAGCCTGGGGGGGGGCAGAGCCAGGTGGACAGGAAAGGGGGGTGCAGCCAGGTGGGGGGGGGCAGAGCCAGGTGGACAGGAGGATGCAGCCAGATGGGGGGGATGGACACAGGGCCAGTGCAGGAGAGAGAGGGGAGAGGAGAGAGACTGGTAAGTCACAGTGATCACTCACTTGGAATGGTCCCGGGTGGGGGATATTATTAAAGCTGCAGGCATGCTGGAGGTGGAGAGGACAGAACAGAGGGGAATGGATCCTCTCCACCTAGGACAGTTACACTTCCCAAACCATCACCTGAGCACAGTGACAGAGCAGAGAACAGAGGGGACGTGGAAGGAGAGAGGGGGAGGGGAGGAGCAGGTGAAGGGAATTTCTGAGTCCCTTACCTTACATAGCAGGTAGAAGACAGAGGATGCAGCATGTCCGAGCAGAGGGCAGAAGCTGTCCAACTTTTCATTATCAGGCAGCTGATTGGTTGCTAGGACCGCCCATACTAACAAATCACAGGCTTTTTAACTTGAAAAGTTTGACAGCTCCCGCCTTCTGCTCGGACATTCTGCCTTCTACTTGCTGACTGTATAAGAATGAAATTGGCGGTGGGGGAAGGAGGACACACATAGGCAGTCTGCCAGATACCACAGCACTTGTCACCTGCACATCCCCCCCCAGCCTCGTGTACCTGATCAGGGCGGGCCAGGCGCAGTCCTCTTGGAAGCAGCAGCACCTTCTCTCCTGCTGGGGGGGGAGGGAGTTCTCTGTGTCATCTTATGCATGCAGTCCGTCTGGCAGCACAGCTAAAGTGCTCACTCCTCACCGCTGCATGCAGCCAGCAGGATGCCAGCGCGGCGCTCCGGGACCCCACGCTGTGCTGATGGCAGGGAGATCCTTGCTGCCAGGCTCAGAGGCGGCTCTTTAACTAGGCAAATTAGGCGGCTGCGAGGCCCCTGTGAGTGCGAGGCCTTAGGTGACCGCCTAATTTGCCTAATTAGAGAGCCGCCTCTGGGAGGTAGAGTTGTTAGGTGTGGGTAGGATAGACTTCTCTGAAGAGGAGGGTTTTCAGAGATCGCCTGAAAGCTAATAGAGTAGGAGATAATCGGACAGATAAGGGTAAGGAGTTCCACAGGATTGGAGAGGCTCTGGTAAAGTCCTGGAGGTGAGCATGGGAGGAGGTGACAAGGGAGCTAGACAGCAGGAGGTTTTGAGAGGAACGAAGAGAGCGATTGGGTTGGTATTTTGAGACTAGGCTAGTGATGTAGTTGGGGGCTAAGCTGTGGATGGCTATGTAAGATGTTGTTAGTATTTTTAATTTGATTCGTTGGGTGAGCGGAAGCCAGTGGAGGGCTTGACAGAGAGGAGCGGTGGACACTGAGTGATTGGTAAGATGGATGAGTCTGGCGTGAATGGCTTTGTATGTTGTTGTTAGTATTTTGAATTTGATTCACTGGGCGATCAGAAGCCAGTGTAGGGATTGGCGGAGATGGGTGGCAGACACTGAGTGGGTTGGTAAGGTAGATGAGTCTGGCAGCAGCATTCGTGATAGACTGAAGAGGGGATAGCCTATGGAGAGGTAGGCCTATGAGAAAGGGAGTTGCAATAGTCAAGGCGAGAGATAACAAGGGAGTGAATGAGTAGCTTGGTGGTTTCATTAGTTTAAAATGGCGAATTTTAGAGATGTTTTGGAGGTGAAATCTACAAGCTTTTAACAATGATTGAATTTGGGACTGAAAGGACAGGTCAGAGTCTAGGATTACTCCTAGTACCATGGCATGATGGGAGGGATTGATGGTTGCATTATTGACCTTGATGGAAAAGTCATGGAGAATGGCACGGGCCTGGAGGAATATTATCAGCTCGGATTTAGAGAGATTTCGTTTAAGGAATTAGTGCAATGTCCATGCTGGTAAGTCAGTTAGTAAGTTAGTAAAGCAAGAGAAGACTGAAGGAGTGAGGTGAGGAGTACACTGGTAGATTTGGGTGTCATTAGCATAGAGATGGTATTGAAACCCATGGGAGGTTATCAAATGACCAAGGGAGGAGGTGTATATAGAGAAGAGAAGGGGTCCAAGAACAGAGTGTTGGGGGACTCTTACAGAAAAAGGAAGTGGAGAGGAAGAGACAGAGTTGTAGTTAACACTGAAGCAGCCCTGTGATAGGTAGGAGGAGAACCAGGACAGAGAAGTATCTTGGAGACCAAGGAAATGGAGTTTATTGAGAAAGAGCAGGTGGTCAACAGGCCACAGAGAGGTCAAGTAGTAGGGGTGTGGAGTAGTGGCTATTGGTTTTAGCAGTTAGTAAATCTTTAGTAAGTTTTAGTAGGGCAATTTCTGTGGAGTGCTGCAAGTGAAAGCCAGACTGTAGGGGGTCAAGAAGATTGTTTACAATGAGGTAGGAGCTCAGACGATTGTAGACTAAGGATTCTAGAAGTTTAGAGGTAAATAGGAGCAATGAGATGGGTTTTAAGTTGTTAAGGTTGGTGGGGTCCAATGAGGCTTTTTAAGTATGGGAGTGATCTGTGCATGTTTTAGAGGGGAGGGGAAGGTGCCAGCAGAGAAGGAAAGATTAAAGATGTGAGTGAGGGAGCAAAGAATAGAATAAGAGGGTTACTTTAGTAGCTGCGAGGGAACAGGATCCAGGGGACAATTGGTTAGGTGGGCATCTGAGAAAAGATTTGTAACCTCTTTAGTAGTAGTCGGGTCAAAATAGGAAAGTGTTGACTGTGCTGTTAGACAAGGCATGTTAAGAGGGGGAGATGTCTGTAAATTGTAGGTGTCCTCACGTTTTGCATCAATCTTGTCTTTGAAGTGATTGGCAATCTCTTGGGCAGTGAGTGAGTTAGTGGGTAGAGGCAATGGGGGGACAAAGCAGAGAGTTAAAGGTAGATAAGAGCCAATGGGGACTGGGTGACTAGGTATAATTAGGAGAGACAAAGTAGGTTTGCCTAAATTACGTGTCTTCTATATGGTCATGCGATGAGTGTTGTTCCTTTTCTTCTTCTACGGCATCTGAAAAATATGGCAAAGGGGGCAGCAAAAAAAAAAAGATATACAGTATATGTGTAAACTAGTATAATAAAATATCTACATCCACCCTTGCTGTCCCTATACACAGTGTTATTTTACAAAAGGCTGGGTTTAATTCCAGGCCTGTTTTCTATTATTCAACCACTTTAAAGTATATGTGAACCCTTACCTTTTAAACAAACCATTTAAAATAGAAAGGAAAGACAAAACATTTGAATCTGCACATAAAAAAATGTATAAATTCCTTTTTTACTTTTTTTTTTATAAGTGATCACATAATCTCTGTTCTCAGCTGTATTTAGGGATTAGAGAGCCGGGGGTGGAGAAACAGCAGCACACTGATCTTCCCAGTGATTAGCTGTATGGGGGGGATGTGTAGCAGGGGTCTGACAATTTTGAGGACAGGATATAAGAGGTTTAGAGAGGCGGGGGAGAAGAAACAGCATTACACTGATCTTCCTGATGAATGGCTGTGCAGGGTGGCGTGTCAGCATAACTTTGGTCATTGGAGGACAGGCAGGCTATTCTGCCAGCCCATCCAGAAAACTGACCATGCTGAGATGAATGTACTCTCATACCTCCTGTGGTCAGTTTTCAATAGAAAAGCTGTGGGACTGGCAGGATCACCAGGTATTTCATGCAAAGGAAGCAATACAAAGAGAAAAGGATACATTTTAACACAAGCACTTGATACAACTGGCACAGTGTATAGCCAACGTAGACAAAGCTATATTTGCCTAGGGCTACAAAAACAATTTGATCTTTTTGCTACTGAGAGATTTAACTGCTTGTTGACAGCTATATCTCATTAGAATCAAATTGATTTCAATGTCCTGCAAATAAGATGACTGCCAACAAGTGCTTATATGTCTCAGAGATTTAAGACTTTATAGCCCTAACCTTAAAGCCAACCATACTCCAGGAAACCAATCCTAAATTCGAATTGATTTTCCTTGGAGACAGAAAAAGAATTGAATGGACAGTCTGCTGGGTAACTAAATTGAAGAAACCCAGATTGTTTGTTGCAGAAAATTTTACATTTTCTGTCCAATTGCTTGAAAGGGGGTTCCTGTTTTTAAAGAATTCATTTTTTTTGCAATTATCCATAAAGTTTATTCCAATTTGTTGGATGATCACATTTAGTACAGTTAGTAGTAGGTTGCCTTTGTTCTTTTAGTCACTTTTGATCATACAGTATTAAGGATCAAAAGTTGGTTGGAATTGCCAACACTGTGCAAATAATGTGGAAAATTGATCTCTAGTGTATATAGTAGTCATTCTCAGCCAAAATTTCATGGAACCCTAAGGTTCCTCCAGAAATTGCTAGGGGTTCCTTGAGCTGTGGTTGATGAATCTCCTATTTGATGGTGCCTGCATAGTTCCAAGGTCAACGCCACTTGGCAGTAACAGCAGTATAAAACAATGATTGATTTAGCTGTCTGTAGGGGGGATTCCTTCCACTGACCATCATTATAAGGGACATTTTTCCCAGTGACCTCCATTGAGACCTGATAATTATTTTAGGGGTTCTATTTTGCAAATCCTCTCTCCTTTCTCTGGTTTGCTGGTCTGAAGCATGTTCTGTGTGGAGGTTCACAGAGACATGGGCAGTGTGGTACAGAAGGTGTAAACATGTGTCCAAAGTAGAAGGAATCTACAAGGATCAGCCTATATAATGAAAAAGATCCTTAATGTCTGGATTGATAATTGGGGAGAGACTTTTACCAAATAGTGAGCCAGATCCAGACTTGTATAAAGTACTCGAAATTTCTACTTGAGTAAAAGTACAAGTGCTCGATCAAAAAGTGACTTGAGTAGAAGTGGAAGTGCTCGCAGAAAAAGTTACTTAAGTAGAAGTACTAAAGTATTCAACATTTTTTTTACTTAAGTATTGCAAGTAGTTTTTTCAAAAAATTTGCTACTTAAGTACTAAAAGTAAAAAGTACCAGTAGTTTTGAAAAAAAAATTCTACTCAAGTACTGAAAGTAGAAGTACAAGTACTGTGTTATGTAGTTATTAAAGAAAGAAGTCAAAAGTTTGAACATCATATTGTTTTTTATTATTTCAAATGATTTATTCAAATGATTAACCTGGGTTTGTTAGTAGTTTCTTGATGCACTTTAAGCGCTGTAGCACCATTTATTTGTTTGTTTCATATTTTCTTTTTATTGGAAAGATTTGGTATAGCAGCTTTTATTATACACAGCCTTTATTTTCGTATGAGCTGATTTACAAATGACATTATACACATTTTTTTGAGCTTTATGCAACCTGCCATCTACTGTTCTGGCAGTGGTAATTTTTTTAAAAGTAACGAGTAACTATGCAGCACAAAAAAAAAATACTTGAGTAGAAGTATCGAAATCATCGAAAAAATGTAGTGAAGTAAAAGTAGAAGTAGGAGAAAAAAATTCTACTCTAGGAAAGTACAGATACCGCATTTCGGTACTTAAGTACAGTACTTAAGTAGTTCTACTTCGTTACTATACATCTCTGGCCAGATCTCTCTGCAAAAAAAGGAGAGGGAAGGGGGAAGGAAATAACACAGAAAAGGACCCATCAAGGGCTGTAATAAACCAGGATCTATCCTAAAAGGATGGAAGGCTCCAATATTAAATAATCAAGGGAGAGTCCTTCAGCTGCCTCCACCAGGAACAACAATGCTGATACCAAAGTAGTTTGGTATACAGGTACACAACAGTTTTATAGCTTTTATTAAAGCGTTACTAAATCTAAAAATGTTTTTTACCTTAATGCATTGTTTACATTTTCATTTTCCTTGTGCCCCCCTTCGCCTGTGTGAAGACTAGGAGAGGGAAGAAGAGATCAGCACTGTGCACTGCTGCATCTATTCTCCCCTTGCTTCTTCTTCATGCAGCCTTCGAGAAGCAGCAGGAGCCATTGGCTCTTGCTGCTTTCGATCAAATGCAGTCAAGAGGAAGTGGGGGGCGGGCCTAAGTCCGGCTGTATAAGTCTATGGAGCACAGCTCCATAAACACATGTTGGGAGCATGCAGACCACGTTTCTTCCCATAGCAAGTGGCTGGCTATGGTGGATATAAAAAGAAGAGGAGAAGCCATGATCGCCCCCGGGAACCCCAGAAGAGGAGGATCGGGGCCACTCTGTCCAAAACCACTGCACAGAGCAGGTAAGTATAACAATATAAATACAAAAAATGTGCTGCGCCAGACGTGCACCAATAAACATAAATTATGTTAATATAATCAATATCTGAAGTCCATACAAGCTGTGATTGTGCTCAAAATCCAATAAATGTGCATTAGTGTCCAAGTGTCCAAATCAGAAATGCAATCTGGTGAAAAGTGCACACCAATCTGTGAAATCCCTCCACCTGCTAGATTGGCCTCTCACCTCCAAACAGGACCCAGACCCCTACCGAGGAAGACGTTGGAGCCATACGCTCGTCGTAACGCATATAGGGGGGCGGAGCTTGCGTGACCGACGCCGAACATCTCTCGAGTGACACATGCTATTACTATTGCCATAACAGCAGGCACGGTGAAGTGCCCTGTACATGTGAGTAAACTTCTATTTTCCTCAATAAAGCCTGATTGTTGAAACGGAGAGCACTATATTTTCCCTTTTATATTTTGCATCGCATGTCCCGTGTCTTGAGACCTCCGGAGGTGAGAGGCTGGAGTGTCTTTCCAGGAGTCTGATATCCTCAGTACATGCTTTTGCTGGCCCGTCTGGGTCCTGTTTGGAGGTGAGAGGCCAATCTAGCAGGTGGAGGGATTTCACAGATTGGTGTGCACTTTTCACCAGATTGCATTTCTGAGCAGGCGGCTGATGTAAATAAAGCCGCCTGTCATTCTCCCCTGTGCAAAAATAATGATCATACGGTTCTACTATGTAGGACCGTTGATCACTGTTTCTACACCTCAAGCCACAGCCAATCACATTAAGAATCACGCCCCTAGGGACACACACCACCCCTCCCTCTCAAATAAAGTTAACCCCTTCACTACCAGTGTCATTTTACAGTACCAGTGCATATGTATAGCACTGATTACTGTAGTAATGTCACTGGTAACCCCAAAAGTGTCCAAAATGTCAGTCAAGGGTCCGATCTGTCTGCCGCAATGTCGCAGTCCCGCAAAAAACAATCGCAGATCGCCGCCATTACGCGTTTAAAAAAAAAAACAACAAAAATGACAATCTTTCCCTTAGTTAGTAAACGCAATAACTTTTGCGCAAACCAATCAAAATGCGCTTTTTGCGATTTATTTTTTTTTTACCAAAATTATGTAGCATAAAACAAATTGGCCTAAAATGTTAAAAAATTTTGATTTTTACATTTTTTGGGGGGGAATTTCATATAAAAAAATTTGAAAAATATTGTTATTTTTGCAAAATTGACACTTTATTTTTTTGTTTATAGCGCATGATCAAAAAATCGCACAGGTGATCAAATACCACCAAAAGAAAGCTCTGTTTTTTGGAAAAAAAGGACGTCAAATTTGTTTAGGTACAGCGTCGCACAACCGCGCAATTGTCCGTTAAAGTCACGCAGTGCCGAATCGCAAAATACCCCCTGGTCAGGAAGGGGGTAAAATCTTCCGGGGCTTAAGTGGTTAAAGGAAAGTAGCATACTGTGTCTACTGCATTAGGATTCCTTGGCCCACCACTGCATCTACGGTCCTCAATATTGCCTACTTCTTTGTGCTTCTTCAAAAGAGCTTGAACAGGTCATCTTGAAACCTCAGTCTGCTTTGAAATTTTTGCCTGGGGACAGACCTTGCTGATGAAGTGTAACTATCTTGTGTTTTGTTGCTGTTCCCAGTCTTGCTATAGTGTATGATCTGTGACTCTAAAATGTCTTCTACAACCTCACCTTAGTAGCAGACTTTGGCAGTTCCTCACCCAGTTTTCAGCCTCCTTTACAGCTATTTCTGTTTCAGTTACTAACTGTGCTTCAACCTACATATGAAATGAATGATCATTAGCACCTGCTTGGTATAATTGTTTAATCATACATCTGACTCTAATCCTACAAAATCGCTGACTCTGTCCAAGTGTACAAAGTGTGCACATGTAAGAATTGATGCTGGTTTGAAGCCAAAGGGTCGTCACACCAAATATTGATTTGATTTAGATTTGTCTTCTGTTTGCTTACATTGCATTTTATAAATTGATAAAAGTATACAATCAAAATATATGTTTTTGAAAGCATTTTTACATAACAGCATTACTTCAAACTTTTGCACAGTACTGTATATACTATATATATATATATATATATATATATATATATATATATATATATATATATATATATATATATTGTAGCTTTCCAGATCTCACCACAAGCAGATGCAAACAGCAGCCTATTCAGCAGTAGAGAGCCTCAATCAGCTCCTTTCAAAGAACAGATGCAATCGTTTTCCAAGTAATTAATCCCATGCACCATGCAAGCAGTGAAAGAAAACAAGAATCACATAAACAGCTGTAGAAAAAACAGTCTGTATTCTGCCGATGTGTACCTCACTACCCTTGTATTGTAGATTCACTGCATGCATCTTCCGGTATAATGACAGAAAATAATGGTGAGGCTGTGCCTCTGCATTATGTAACATTATGAAAGCAGGAATAGCACCACCATAATTAAAGGACCATTAAATAAACATTACCATTTGATTTGTATGAAATAGTAGAAGACTGCATATATAAGGTACAAAATGAGTATTTTATGTATTGATATAATCAGTAACCATTATGAAGTTTGAGATTGTAATGTTTAAAGTTATATAAAGTTGTGTTTGTTTCTTTTTACACTGGACAATAAACTCTGTTCATCCGTCCCCCCCTGGGCCTGGGGGGCGACAGATTCAGTGATCTCCTTACTGCCATCCAAGCTTCTTTGGTTAATGATTTTGCTCTATATAACAAATGTAAAGATTGGGCCATTGGCCCCTAGTAGACTTTCTCTTCCTTCCCTTGTTTTCTTCTTTTCCCACCTCATGGTCAAAGACACTATAGTCAACATGCACGTTTCTCCTAGTAATGCCTTGAGGCTATTCTGGCTATATACTTTATCAGATATAATGTTCTTCTAAAACCAAATAAAAAATATTAAAAAAAAAGCCATGTGTATTCTTACTTCAATGTTGGTGTACTTTGCGTATTTCTTCCAGATCTGTGCAG
Organism: Pelophylax lessonae; assembly: GCF_965119305.1. Taxonomy (NCBI): domain Eukaryota; kingdom Metazoa; phylum Chordata; class Amphibia; order Anura; family Ranidae; genus Pelophylax; species Pelophylax lessonae. Next base: position 151,653,091 of record NC_138772.1, read on the forward strand.
TAATCCAGTTTTCCTCTATGAGTGACCTTGCAAAAAAGACCAGTCACTGCAATTCCCTTTCCTTGTACAGTGTGACTGGTCTTGTCTCTGCCCCTTTCTGTTTCCTGCAGGACTGCTGGGTCCACCCCCCAGCTCTGCTTACTCTACATACTATGTAAAGCATAGTGATGTAAAGCACAGTGATGTCAGTTTTTACAAGTTAATATAGAGGTGTGCAAAGGCATTTGGTGCACACAGAGTGGGTTTATTTCATTTGTGGCTAACGAGTGCCTCTTGGCCCCAAGGAAGCTAGAGAGAGAACACCTCTGCCTGGATATTAACCTGCCAGCTGGAGATCATACCAGCAGAGATCCAAGCCTGAGTCTGGGAATGAGGACACCCAGGAGCAGCGCAGCACCGCCCACATCACAGCACCTCCACTGTTTCTGCAGAGAGACTGGAGTGTTACTCACCCTCTGCTTCCCACCGCTGATCACTGGAGGCTTTCAGAGAGAGACTAAAGAGGCCCCCCTTCTACAGCAAGAGGCCATAGCAGCATCCCAAGGACTGCTGGGAGGGCTATTTGCCCATTACGGATACTGCTAACAGAGAATGAGCCACTGATTGCAGGACACCAAGTGTACATGATTCGTACCGCACCCATATTGTGCTCTATACCCCACTTATTCCAGACCTAGACTGCACCTATACCAACCCTATACAGCATTATACTGAACCATTAGCACATTTTAACCGCATTTACCTTGCACCTGTGCCAAGACTGTATTCTAACTATACTGTACCTGTACTGCATGCAAGTTCACTGGGACTGTCGTTTAGAGCAAAGACGCTCTTAAAAGGCCCCAAGGACAGCCAGCAGAAAAGCATCTCAAAGCACTGCCCCTTTCATAATAATTATTCTGCAAGCCCCCTTTGTTTCCCTGCCCCCTTTGCTACCATCTCCCTTTTCTTTTGGAAAGTGAATAGCTGCCAGTCTAGGACTAGCATCGCCACCATAAATGGGCTCTAGAAGTATAGTTCCAGCACTCTGTAAATTTAACTTTACTACTGCTCACTGCTGCATTTGCGGTGGCCTTGCTACTGTGCTAATCTGGACGCCAAATGTCATTTTATGCCTAGTCCTTATGGGCCATACACACTATAAGATTTTCTGAAGACTTTTTCCTTTAGACGTACCAAAGCCATATAATATGAGGTCAAACCTAAACACTTTACATTTGTATGTAATCAGGCAGGCCCTTGCACTACATAGAAAAGGTAAATCTGAAGGAAATCTAACCACAAAAGTTGGATAGTGTGTATCCAGCTTTACTGGTAATGACTTTGTATGGTAAATTGTGTTATCACCATTGTTAATCCATTTCATGCTTGCCTAGTTACCAACCGTATTGGGTAACAATATATTCAGTTTGCCTTTACCACCTGGTTTGGTGCTCGTTTTATTTGATAAAGCACAAATATTAGGTACTAGGTCTTACTTTCAATGAGTTCCTGTGAAATTGTATGTTTGTACACTTAACCTGGTGTGTCAGAGGGGCTGAGGCTCTTGAGAAGGTTAATGCAAAGAACAGAGAACCCATCCCACCCAGCGGCTCCTATTGGGGTAGTGCTACATGATGAATATATTTAACTGAATATTTTTGGGCCTGGAGTTCAGCTTTATGTATCTGTGGAGGGAATGTCAAATATTGTGGAGGGAATGTCAAATTCATAACTTTGATATAGTTTTAGAAGTTTTACTGTTGGTATATATTATAATTTTTAGCTTCTTATGTTAAAATTTTATTTTGAACTAATACATGTTAGGATCCTATTGGCTTCAGAATTTGAAACAGGCCTTCTTAAAAAGAAGAGTTTATATCATCTCAGACTATTCCAAATCTGTCTGACATTGTCTGCTGTGTTAATCACCACCCTGTACTTGAAAAATTGCTGGCAATTTAGGAAAGGTTTAATTTTTTTTATCTCAGTGGAAATTCTGAAGTTTAAGGATGTATTTTTCCTGTCTCTGAAATCCACCTATACATTCAGCTTAGTAGGTACTGCAAACTTTGATATTATTAAAGGATATGTCCACCTTTGGGAACATGTTGCATATGCCACCCGTTTTTAGGGTGGAATATGTCAGATATTCCCACTCAGGGCCGGTGCTACCACTAGGCGAACTAGGCAGCTTCCTAGGGCGCACTGCTGCCTAGGGCGCAGCCACGCCCAAGGGGACTTTGGAGACCCTGATGTAAGTGGGGGCTATGGGGACCCTGACGGAAGGGGGGACTTTGGGATTCTAATGTAAGGAAAGATTTTGGGGATACTAATGAAAGTGGGGTCTCTGTTGTAAGGGTGAACTCTGAGGACTCTAAATTAAGGGGGGGGGGGGGGTGATTTGGGGACCCTAATGTAAGGGATGAAAGGGGGTCAGGGGGGGCCAGGCCTAAAGCTGTGTAAGAAGTCCCAAAACTTCTGATGGCTGCTCTGTTCCCCACACACTGCACCAACGTTCTGCATACCATTGCTGGATTGGATGATGTCAGCTGGAGACAAAGCATTCTCCTGCAAACTTCAGCCAATCCATGAAGAAGAGGTATTCAGCCAATAAAGTGCCGCACAAGCCATGCTGTGCACAACATCACTTCCTCCCTGCTTCCCAGTCAGTTTGCACACGTTGCTAACATTGGCAAGGAGGGGAGAAAGAATTTCTGTACAGGCCTCATTTGGAGCCTTTATTTATTTATTTTTGAAGGGGGGGAGGGGGGTAAAGAGAGTAGCTGCTCTTGCCTAGGGCATAAAATAGTCTAGCACCGGCCCTGATTCCCCTGCTGCAGCCTCTACCCGACCCACCGCCTCTAGTGACAGTGAGCCAGGGATCTTCTCCCCGAACTCACTGACACAAATGTTGAATAAAAAATGTGTTTCCTGTTCCGTTTTTATTTTATGCTCTGTGAATGAATGAACTACAAGTACCAAAATCCTTTTGGTTGTTGGTTTGTAGGGGAAAGGAAGTAAGCATGATGTGTCTTTCATCTGCTGCATTAAGTTTCCTTGGCCAACCACTGAGTCTACGGTCCTCAACATTGCCGGTTTATTTGTCCTTCTTCAAAAGAGCTTGAACAGCACATCTTGAATCCCCAGTCTGCCTAGAAATCTTTGCCTAAGAGAGACCTTGCAGATATAGTGTAATTAACTTGTGTTTTGCTGCTGTTCTCATTGTAAATGACCTGTGACATGAAACCTTGCACAACCTTACCTTAGTTGCAGTGTTTGGCTGTTCCTCACTCAGTTTTAAGCCTCCTACACAGCGGTTTCTGTTTCATTTAAAGGGTTTGTAACCCCAAATCATGCCTTTGCTGCCAGCCCCTCTCTTTCAAGCTCCCATCCTGCACTGTATAAGTTTTTGAAAGAAACAAAGCATCTAAATACCTTTTTGTGAAGTATCTTCAGGCCGGTCACGTGGGTCCCAGCCACTCTGCTACTACTATCCAGGGCTACAGCAGGAGGAGTCGAGCTCTCCCACTGATGTCAGCCGGGAGTCACGTGACCGCCAAGGTGGCTGCTAGGCTTCTCCCGCTGTAGCCCTGGATTGTGTTATGAGAGCAGCCGGGAGTCACATGACCAGCCTGAAGCTGCTTCACAAAAAAGGTAATTAGAGGCTTTGTTACTTACAAACACTTTTACAGTGCAGGATGGCAGTTTAAAAGAGAGGGGCTGGCAGTCATATTTTACTTTTTTTTATTAAGAGCTGCAGGGGGGCAGAGATAGAGACACAGACTTTCGAGCTGACAGGCAGGGAGGGGAGGGGGGAGAGGACGGGGAGAGCAGAGAGGAGACACAGTGAATGGGGGAGGCACGCAGGCAGACCACGGTAGTCAGGGCTCAGCAGCCATGATTAACGTGGTCAGCACACAGAGGGGGACACAGGAAGTGGCACGATCAGCCAGGTTTTTACAGTTTCCAGAGGGGCAGGCTAGACAGCACAAGCACTGTGTCAAAAGTGTCAAAAAGGTCAGTTAGGGCTCCGATCTGTCCGCCGCAATGTCGCAGCCCCGCTAAAAATCACAGATCGCCGCCATTGCTAATAAAAAGAAATAAATAAATAAAAATGACATAAATCTTTCCTATAGTTAGTAGACGCAATAACTTTTGCGCAAACCAATAAAAATACGCTTATTGCGATTTCTTTTACCAAAAATATGTAGCAGAATACAAATTAGCCCGAAAGGATGAAAAAAATAGATTTTTAAATTTTTTTGGGGAATGTTATATAGCAGAAAGTGAAAAATATTGTTTTTTGTTTTTTCAGAATTGTCGCTTTTTATTTGTTTATAGCGCAAAAAATAAAAATCGCACAGGTGATCAAATACCACCAAAAGAAAGCTCTAATTGTGGGGAAAAAAAACGTTATCAATCTTATTTCGGTACAGCATCATTTTCCATTAAAGTAACGCAGTGCCGAATCGCAAAAAATGGCTTGGTCATTAAGGGGGCAAATCCTTCCGGTCCAGAACTGGTTAAACCCTACACACTAAAGCCTCGTACACACGATCAGATTATCAGACAAATTTTCTTTAGTTTTTTTGTTGCATGCTAGTCTCATATGGAAAGTGAAGAGGTTACTTTCATACGAAAATTCCCATACAATAGAATTCACCTTCAGAAGTGATGTCATGTGTTGAATTGTATTGTATGTATTCTTTGGTTTCTGACCATGCCTAGTCTTGCTCTTATGATTTTTTTTCGGATGAAAACTGTACTAATTAAATGAAAATCGGACTTTGTGTTCACATACGATAAATATTTTATAGCCTGCACATCCAGTTTTTGTCGCACGAAATGACGTAATCAGCGGTCGAAAGCACTATACTAACGATCCGAAAATTGGCAAATCGTTCGGCGGACAAAATTTTACTTCCGATTTTTTTATCGTGTGTACAGGCCTTAAGACTGGCCAGATGTCCCAATACTTTTGACAGTATAGTGTATTATTCTTAAAGCAGACCATACAGGAGTCAAAAAACAAAAGATCTGTTGAATGAAAATGTTAAATGTTAAGTTAATCCCCTACTGTACACTCCCTCTGTAGAATCCCATTGTAATTAAATTATGGTGCATCTGTGTACAGGAAGACATTCTTTTCGGTCTGACTTTTTACATGTAAACACCTTGCCTTTTTCAGTTTCAATATTCTATTAACTTCATATGTGGATTCAAAAGTAGGTGAGGTGACTACATCTGGAATAGGAATCCATTCGTTTGAAAGCCTCGTGACATTTAAAAGCAAACCATTCTATTCATAATTGTATGCTGTATATTGCTTTACATTAAATATTTTCATTGCAATAAAACTGTATGGTATTGAACAACTTTTGTGTCAGTGAATGTTCTTTTCTTTCCGGGTCACACATTTTCTTGGCTCAAGCGTATTTCTTTTTCAAATTTTTTTCTCGAATGAAGCTTCCATCAAAGATTTGATTCATTCGTTCTTCAAGAAATTGCTATCATGTTCGATCTGTCATTTTCAATAGCCGCATGAAAATTGGCTGTCACTCTGGGCACACTAATTAATCAAAAATTGAACAATTGTTCTTCAACGTGAGATTTCATTTGTTTTTTGACTCATGTATGGGCTTCCTAATTATAAGGAGAGCTGAACTCAAAAAGTGACAAGGAACATTTAGAAATGGTAACTGTGCCTAAGCATAAACCTCTCTAATGTTTGTGAAAATGAAAGTGAACAACCCAGTAAGTGCCGTCATCCAAATGAGTCAGAAGAAAAAGGGGAAAATGTAGGTTGAGATACAACCAAACATGTCCTGGAGGGGGTAATGGACTTTCAAAGGCACATAATGAGATGCATAACTCAAAATATATAATAGTAAATACAACCTTTATTAATTACATAATAAAATTGGGTGGAGAGTGGCCCGAAAAAAAAAAAGGCCACTCCTACAAAGACAAAAAACTGTACAAAACACCAAAGAAAAAACACATTAAAAACAAAGCCAACAGCATATAGTAATATGTTCAAATTGTGCGTCTCATGAAAAGACTGGTTTAATGGTAGCTCAAACTCTACTTGACTGGTGAAGAAAGTGCTCGATTAACCTGTCTACGCGTTTCGCGAGGTGCTTCGTCAGGACCTTTATTAATCAGAGTGGTTCTTAAAGTAAAAGAAAGGTTCTTCTTTTACTTTAAGAACCACTCTGATTAATAAAGGTCCTGACGAAGCACATCGCGAAATGCGTAGACCTGTTAATCGAGCACATTCTTCACCAGTCAAGTAGAGTTTGATCTACCATTAAACCAGTCTTTTCATGAGACGCACAATTTGAACATATTACTATATGCTGTTGGCTTTGTTTTTAATGTTTTTTTTTTCTTTGGTGTTCTGTACAGTTTTTTGTCTTCGTAGGAGTGGCCTTTTTTTTTCGGGCCACTCTCCACCCAATTTTATTATGTAATTAATAAAGGTTGTATTTACTTTTATATATTTTGAGTTATGCATCTCATTATGTGCCTTTGAAAGTCTATTCCCCCCTCCAGGGCATGTTTCGTTGTATCTCAACCTACATTTTCCCTTTTTTCTTTTCTCTTATGTTTGGAACTGCTCCTAAAAAATAGTAGTGCAGGGGTATGTGAAGGTGCCTAGGCACTCCTCTGCCTATAGCATCATCATTATGTAAACTGCAGTGTGAAATCTAAGATTGTGCTGCCTTTGACTGCTAGTCTCAGAAGATTTGGAATGAGATTTATTGATGACATTACTTTGCTGCTCACCGTTCTCCTTTTGTTGAAGCTCTGAAATGAGGAAGCAAATCCCTGTTTCTACCGGCCACTTCCACACAGAGACACATTGCAGAACAAGCCATGGTTAGTCGCGGTAATAAGGAAAAATAATTTTTAGGGAGATCACAGGCAATACTGGTGACTAGTCTTTGAAGGTATGAGCTTGGGTTCAGCAAAATCTGGACAAGAGGTGGGCAAGAGGGGAAGCTGCCCTGGGCCCTGTGATATCATTTGAGGTGGGGGGGGCACCACAAGAAGATTTAGGGGATTTGTGTTGGGTAAGGGGAATTTTGGGGGCAGCAGAGGGTAAGAATTGTTCTAAGAGGGAAATTTGCGGGGGTGGGGGGGTTGTGCTAGGAAAGGAAAATTGGAATGATTTGTGTTGGGGGGGGGGGGTGAGGGAAGAGAATTTGTGATAAAAAGAGGTGATATGGTAGAGGGGGGAGGGATTTGTGCTTGGAGGGGAATTTTTTTTTTTTTTTTTTGGGTGGGTATTTGTGCTAGAAGCGGAAATTTTTTTTGGGAGGAGGGGAGTATTTGTGCTAGGTGGGGAAATTTGGAGTGGAGGGAGAGGATATGTACTTTGCGAAAGGGGAGGGAGGGGGGGGGATTTGAAAAGTAGAGGATTTGTGCTAGGCGGAGTGAATTATTTTTGGAGGGGGATTTGGGGAGAGAGAGGATTTGAGCTGGAAGGGGGGGATGAGGACAAAGATTTGTGCTGGGAGGGGGAATTTCAGCAGGGGACGAATTTGTACTGGGAGATGGGGGAATTTATGCTTAGGTATTAAGCATAGAGATTAGTGCTCAATTTCTTTTTGGGGGAGGTTTGCTAACACATCATGCTCCAACATCTTGGGGGGGTGCAAAGTTTGGCATGTTTGCCCTGGGCTTTGTCTTTGTCCTGGCACTGCGGTTCCCACCAAACCTGGAAGCCAGTTGTCATTGTCATGTGGGCACATTAGGTCAGTGATGTCAGTAGCATCCCTGCACCTTTTTAGTACATAAAGATTTGGAGCAGAGAACCCCTGCCCGCAGTTTATTGACCCAGAACTGACAGCTGCCTTCCGAGTTTGGACCAAACCTGGAACCAAACCTAAAGCTCATCCCTAGTCTTTGGCCTGTGCCTGCCTTTTTTGTGGGCACAGCTTTAAAAGATGAAGAAGTCCAGGAATTCTCTCACTATGTAAAATGTGCTACCTTACAATGGGTTAAGTCCAAAGAGGTGTATGCAGCAAATCACTATATACTCTGCACTCTGACAGGAGAGATGCAGCTGCTGTGTGCCTGCCTACATCTCCCGTCAGTTGCTACATATTTTTGGGGGAAAAAAAATCCCAATAAGTGTATTTTGATTGGTTTGTGCAAAAGTTATCGTGTCTACAAACTAGGGGAAAGATTTAGGCCATTTTTCTTTTTACTAGTAATGGCGGCGATCTGCGATTTTTAGCTGATGTGCATTGCTTGAGAGTCTTTTATTTTTTTGTGAGGATGCATGTGATCAGCACAGGAATAATCAGAAGATTAGACAGAGGGTCAGGGGTCCTGCAGCCTCATAGGACAGTCAGAGTAGAATGAAAACTCCTCCAGCTTTAACCAAACACTGATAGAAGTCACAAGACTGCTATATACTGCTGATGAGAAAAAGTATTTAGCAGTTTATATTTACTAAAATAATTGCATTTCCATGTTCTGTTTACTGTGGGAGACCAGATATAGTGGATGCAGGGTCCTGGGTTTAGTAACACTTTAACCACTCTACGACCACTCACAGTAATACTACTGCGGCAGAGTGGTTCGTTATCGTCCAGCCACGTAGTATTAACGTGACTGGACACTCCCCCTTCTGGGCGGCGCTTGCGCGCCGCCGGAGGCTCGCTCCCGCTGTTTTCATTCACAGCGGGAGTCGGGCCAGGGGAGGAGCAGCGGCGATCGCCGCTGCTCTTACCCGATCGTCGGGGATCGAGTCTGGAGATCCGCCCG